>NC_090653.1:249748090-250053987 GCF_040937935.1 Hyperolius riggenbachi
GCTATCAATGAAACTATTTGTAACGTCTGACTAACATATGTATATATCGGCAATGAACCGATATATGACATAAGCAGGAACACTGACTAGGACTGGAGCAATACAGGGAACAGGACTCAGAAGGATTCGCTATCTCTTCGCAGAGATGAACGCAATCCACAAACAGAACCAGGAGCAGGATACTAACTCAGCATGGGTGATCACGATACGCGCAAACTACCAAAACGTGCTGGAAGGCTGACTAACTGAACACAGGATATAAACAGTTCATGTACGTATATATCAGCGACACTGATGTATCAACGTAACACGAATACAAGGAAAATAACAAAAACGTGCAAGTATGCGTATATATTGGCGATGAACCAATATATGACACAAGACAAGCAGAGTAACAACTTCTAGAACAAGAGCAGAACTAGGAGGACTCGCTGACGCCTTCGCAGGAGTCAGCGCAGTCCACACGGACTAGGAACGAGGTGGGGCACGAGCAGAGTAACAGACAGAATCTGAGACTATGGTAGCCCATGAAGCATTGCAGGAAGCAGTTCTTTATACTAAGGTCATCCAATGGGAGCAGACCTGCAGATTCCCACACAAGTGAATGGTAATTAATCACAGGCTGACAGCAGGAAAAGGCAGACAATGATATGCAGCCTGCAGGAAAGGGATTGCCACCCCATTGCAGCAGACAATGTTTGTTTACACAAAAGCATATTAAACTGTCATTAACTTCAGAGCGACTGCAGATAGAGTCAGCAACTAGTTTGAGTGCAAACCAAACTATGCAAGCAAATGCATGTAATGACATCAAAAACTGCTTGTCTTCAGTCAAACTGCAGCCAACAATACATGCTGCAGACATGATCATAACAACCTATAGGTATGTGAGTGTTTGGTGTAACAGTAATACTTTGAGTAACGCACCTGCCGAGCAGGTGATATTAGAGAGTAAAAAGACACTGCTCTGGGAGCACAGGAACCTTCCAGCAGCCTGAGGCTCTCCAAGGGGAGGAGCCAGGCTGGAGACAGGATGGGACAGAGAGTGAGTGACACCTGAAGGTGGATGTCACTATCTGATCTGGAGACTATCTCTTAAGGGGAGAGATAGCTCTCGAGGTCGGGCACGCCTGGTCGGCAACACACTGACAGATAAAGTACAAAGACAGAAGGCTGATTCGGTATCCAAGTCAAGCAGGGTCTGGCAACAGAATATCAGATAGGCGAGGTACCGAATCAGAAGACAGAGGAGTAGTCAGAAAACCTATAAGTCATAACATATATCAAACAATGCCTATTCTGGGTGCGAGGTCCTTGGTCTCAGCACCCCGGAACTAGTCTGAAGTATACACAGATAATAATACAGTTCCCTAGACTGGGTGCGAGGTTCGTGGTCTCAGCACGCTGGAACTAGTCTGAACGATAACACAGATGGTAGTACAGTTCCCTAAGCTGGGTGTAAGGTCCTTGGTCTCTACACCCTGGAACTAGCTTGAGGTATAACACAGATGATAACACAGTTCCCTAAGCTGGGTGTGAGGTCCTTGATCTCTACACCCTGGAACTAGCTAAGCATAAACAGAATACAATACAAATAATCTGGCTAAGTGTGAATTCCCAGGTCCACCTGGTTCAAACACACTGAGGATCTGACTAGGTCTGAGTGCTTCCGTGTGGCTGGGTCTGTTAGTGCACACAGGCTTAGGAATACACGCACGCGCGCTGAGAGGCAGAATTCTTATACTGGGCAGGGAGAGTCAGCTGACCACGCCAATCAGCTGACTCCAGAGCAGGATACTATTGGTTGAGCAATTAGGGGTGGTGCTGGAGAGCACTACTCCATATATAGTTTCTGCTGGCCAGTTGCAAGTTGTCTGCCGTTGCGATCACTACGTTGAAGCACTCAGACCTAGTCAGATCCTTCAGTGTGTTTGAACCAGGTGGACCTGGGAATTCACACTTAGCCAGATTACTTGAACTGTTATTCTGTTTATGCTCAAGCTAGTTCCGGGGTGTAGAGACCAAGGACCTCACACCCAGTTTAGAGCACTGTATTATCATCTGTATTATATGTCAAGCTAGCACTACTCCATATATAGTTTCTGCTGGCCAGTTGCAAGTTGTCTGCTGTTGCGATCACTACGTGGAAGCACTCAGACCTAGTGAGATCCTTCAGTGTGTTTGAACCAGGTGCACCTGGGAATTCACACTTAGCCAGATTACTTGAACTGTTATTCTGTTTATGCTCAAGCTAGTTCCAGGGTGTAGAGACCAAGGACCTCACACCCAGCTTAGGGAACTGTACTATCATCTGTGTTATACTCCAGACTAGTTCCAGGGTGCTGAGACCACGGACCTCGCACCCAGACTAGGGAACTGTATATTCATCTGTGTTATATTCCAGACGAGTTCCAGGGTGCTGAGACCACGGACCTCGCACCCAGACTAGGGAACTGTGTATTCATCTGTGTTATACTTCAGACTAGTTCCAGGGTGCCGAGACCACGGACCTCGCACCCAGACTAGGCATTGTTGATATCTGTTATGACTTATTGCTTTTCTGACTACTGCTCTGTCTTCTGATTCGTTACCTCGCATATCTGATATTCCGTTGCCAGACCCTGCTTGCCTTGGATACCGAATCAGCCTTCTGTCTTTGTACTTTATCTGTCAGTGTATTGCCGACCAGGCGAGTCCGACCTCGAGAGCTATCTCTCCTGTTAAGAGATAGTCTCCAGACCAGATAGTGACATCCACCTTCAGGTGTCACTCACTCTCTGGCCTTCCCTATCTTCAGCTTGACTCCACCCCTTGAGGAATCTCAGGCTGCTGGAAGGTTCCTGTGCTCTCAGAGCAGTGTCTCCTTACTGTCTATTCACCTGCTCAGCAGGTGCATTACTCAAAGTACTACTGTTACACCAAACACTCACAAACCTATAGGTGTCCAGAGGTTAGCAATATATCTGTGTTATCGGTGATTCTGCAGATCATCAATAATCAGGTATATATCTGCATTCTTGGTGATACTGCAGATCACCAATAATCAGATTCTCTCTGCGTGCTGACACCAATCGTTACACCAGGACCTGGTAACGTACTTGTTTTAATGGGATGCCCAGCAACTGTGGGAGCCGGATGTGTCTGCTGATGTAAACGCCGACCCATCTGACCCAAGTCAAGGGGAACCAAAGACTGAAGATTCTGAGCGTACAGAGGTTGAGCATCCTGCGGGCCCTGTTGCAACAGTTACGCCAGAGACTGTCAGTGTGGACCCCAATCCCAGAGTTTCTGGAAGTACTCGCCCGGAAACGGCCAGTACTGGACTGTCCGTTTGTACTGATCCGCTAATGCAGCAGGCATTACGAAAGCTGATGGACACTGACCTGGAAAAGTACATGCAGTACATGGCGGAGCGAGAGGAGCGCCAGGCTGCAGAAGCACGCGAGGCGCGCCAATCTGCAGAATGCCACGTGGAGAGGAATGCCGCTGAGCGAGAAAGGCAAGTGGCTGCTATGTCTCTTTATGTAGATAGCGCTCCACAGCAATAATCGTTTAGAAGATGGGAGGTCCCCTTTAGGACCGCACTCACCCGCTCAGGTGGACCACTGTCAGACTGGTCATATACGTTTAGACGATCATCCACGTTGCAATCGATGGGATCCTCCGTCCGTTGTCCAGATGCTAGCGTCCCCACTATGATTAGATGACTCCACTTATATGTAGATTTCCCCAGCGTTCCTCATGGAGGATATGTGACCTCAGAGTACCTCACAGAGGAAATAAGTAGACCATCGCATAATTCCGTAAAAAATATTTAACAAATTTATTGCTTAAAACATACTCACAAACATAAGTTTGGTACAGGCGTTTAGAGTGGGTAACGGGCTCTCCCCCGTGCCTCCCGGGTAAGGCCTATAGAGGTTGTCCGTGCCGCTTAAAATCCGCCGACCGTTCCTGCTCCGAGAAGTTGTTCCTGGTTATCCTGTGGCTCCACCCTGGGTGGAGCCACAGGATAACCAGGAACAACTTCTCGGAGCAGGAACGGTCGGCGGATTTTAAGCGGCACGGACAACCTCTATAGGCCTTACCCGGGAGGCACGGGGGAGAGCCCGTTACCCACTCTAAACGCCTGTACCAAACTTATGTTTGTGAGTATGTTTTAAGCAATAAATTTGTTAAAAATTTTTTACGGAATTATGCGATGGTCTACTTATTTCCTCTGTGAGGTACTCTGAGGTCACATATCCTCCATGAGGAACGCTGGGGAAATCTACATATAAGTGGAGTCATCTAATCATAGTGGGGACGCTAGCATCTGGACAACGGACGGAGGATCCCATCGATTGCAACGTGTATGATCGTCTAAACGTATATGACCAGTCTGACAGTGGTCCACCTGAGCGGGTGAGTGCGGTCCTAAAGGGGACCTCCCATCTTCTAAACGATTATTGCTGTGGAGCGCTATCTACATAAAGAGACTTTACAGAAGGGAGTAGCTACACCCCATAGAAAAGCGCATACATAGAGACTTTCTTTTAAGTTTGAACTATCAAGTGTATGGCCTGATATTGATATAATTTTGCAGCGCTATTTGATAAATTGACAAGTGGCTGCTATGGAACGGGAGCTCCAATGACAGCATGAGCTGAACCTGGCAAAAGTTCAACAGGCCAGCCGGAGTTCCCCGCCCAGCCTCCCTGCTGAAGGAACTGCATCACACGTAAGTGCAAAATTTAAATTTGCTAATATTGAAAAAGACACTGACATTGATTTGTTTTTGCGATCCTTTGAAAAGGCATGCCGTCAGTATCGTCTGTGCCAAGACCAGTGGGCCAGGCGCGGAGCTAGGGGGGGTCGGGGTAGGTCAAGTGCCCCCGGGCGCCGGGTCCCTAAGGGCGCCCAGCTGAGCTGATTTTTTTTTTTTCTGCGGAGGGGAGCAGCGCAGAGAAGAGAAGAGGGAGAGCTATGCGGACGGTGGAGAAGGGGGCCATCTCCCCCCCTTCTCTCACCTTAGGGCTCTCCCTCCCTCCATCGCTGTCCCCTCCGTTATTGTCCGGGTGCTGGCGCAGCGGGCGGGACTCACCTCCGTCTCGCTCCAGCGCCGGCCGGAAGTTCGGATCCCGCAGCCGCTGCTCTGGTCTGGACTAGACCAGAGTAGCGGCAGATCCATCCGCGCTGCGACGAGACGGAGGTAAGTTCCGCCCGCCGCCGCTGCCAGCACCCGGACATTAATGGAGGGGACAGCGAGGGAGAGAGAACAGCTCTCCCTCTTCTCTGCGCTGCTCCCCTCCTGCTGGGGAGGCAGGGAGGGGGACACCTGGCTACCTACTCTGGGCATATATACCCCTGGCTACATCTACTGGGCATATATACCCCCTGGCTACATCTACTGGGCATATATACCCCTGGCTACATCTACTGGGCATATATACCCCTGGCTACATCTACTGGGCACATATACCCCTGGCTACATCTACTGGGCACATATACCCCTGGCTACATCTACTGGGCATATATACCCCTGGCTACATCTACTGGGCATATATACCCCTGGCTACATCTACTGGGCATATATACCCCTGGCTACATATACTGGGCATATATACCCCCTGGCTACATCTACTGGGCATATATACCCCTGGCTACATCTACTGGGCATATATACCCCTGGCTACATCTACTGGGCATATATACCCCTGGCTACATCTACTGGGCACATATACCCCTGGCTACATCTACTGGGCACATATACCCCTGGCTACATCTACTGGACATATATACCCCTGGCTACATCTACTGGGCATATATACCCCTGGCTACATCTACTGGGCATATATACCCCTGGCTACATCTACTGGGCATATATACCCCCTGGCTACATCTACTGGGCATATATACCCCTGGCTACATCTACTGGGCATATATACCCCTGGCTACATCTACTGGGCATATATACCCCTGGCTACATCTACTGGGCATATATACCCCTGGCTACATCTACTGGGCATATATACCCCCTGGCTACATCTACTGGGCATATATACCCCCTGGCTACATCTACTGGGCATATATACCCCTGGCTACATCTACTGGGCATATATACCCCCTGGCTACATCTACTGGGCATATATACCCCCTGGCTACATCTACTGGGCATATATACCCCTGGCTACATCTACTGGGCATATATACCCCTGGCTACATCTACTGGGCATATATACCCCTGGCTACATCTACTGGGCATATATACCCCCTGGCTACATATACTGGGCATATATACCCCCTGGCTACATATACTGGGCATATATACCCCCTGGCTACATCTACTGGGCATATATACCCCCTGGCTACATCTACTGGGCATATATACCCCCTGGCTACATCTACTGGGCATATATACCCCCTGGCTACATCTACTGGGCATATATACCCCCTGGCTACATATACTGGGCATATATACCCCCTGGCTACATATACTGGGCATATATACCCCCTGGCTACATATACTGGGCATATATACCCCTGGCTACATATACTGGGCATATATACCCCCTGGCTACATGGACTGGGCATATATACCCCCTGGCTACATATACTGGGCATATATACCCCTGGCTACCTACTCTGGGCATATATACCCCTGGCTACATATACTGGGCATATATACCCCCTGGCTACATATACTGGGCATATATACCCCCTGGCTACATATACTGGGCATATATACCCCCTGGCTACATATACTGGGCATATATACCCCCTGGCTACATGGACTGGGCATATATACCCCTGGCTACATATACTGGGCACATATACCTCTGGCTACATATACTGGGCACACATATCCCTGCCTACATATACTGGGCACATATACCCCTGGCTACCTGTTCTGTGGACATCTCTACCCCTGGCTACCTGTTCTGGGGACATCTATACCGCTGGCCACCTATTCTGGGGACATCTATACCGCTGGCCACCTATTCTGGGGACATCTATACTGCTGGCCACCTATTCTGGGGACACCTATAGACCTGGGGCTACCTATTTTTGGGGAAGCACTGCTGTCAGATTGAGTGTATTTTGGAGAACTGCTGCCAGGTGAGAGGTGTCTACCATATTAAGGGGGCATTCTACCTATTTATGTGAAATGCTGTCTATTTATGTGACTCATGACTGCTGAATTTGTCTTGTTGGGGGCCTCATGGTTACTGAATTTGTCTTGTTGGGGGCCTCATGATTTGTTGGGGGCCTCAAGATCGCTGAATTTGTCTTGTTGGGGGCCTCATGATTGCTGAATTTGTCTTGTTGGGGGCCTCATGATTGCTAAATTTGTCTTGTTGGGGGCCTCATGATTGCTGAGTTGGTTATGTTGGGGGTCTCATGATTGCTGAATTTGTCTTGATAGGGGGGGCTCATGATTGCTGAATTTGTCTTGGAACATGCTGGAAGGTACATCCTGAGGGAGGGTGGGTGAGCGTGAGCCTGCTAACCTCCAAATACATTTGGCTCCACCCATAACCACGCCCACATTTATTGTGTGACCACGCCCCTTTTTGGCGCAGCGCGCTACGCGCGCCGCAACCTTTGCTTTGGGGGGCGCATTAATAGTCTTTGTCCCCGGGCGCTGAAAACCCTAGCTACGCCTCTGCAGTGGGCCAGACATCTGACACCTTTTCTGCGCTACAAAGCGCTTGATGCTTTTGCAGAGTTACCTGCGGAAAAGGATAATGATTATGCTGCTATAAAAGACGCTATCATTACTAAATACCAGCTGACGCCAGAAGCCTATCGCAAAAAGTTCAGAGCCTGGCAGAAAAAGTCTTCTGATTCGTACTGAGATGTGGTCAGCAGCTTGCTCACTACACTCCACCAGTGCACTCTAGGCCTCACCAAAGGGTCTTATGGTGTCCTGGAGGACTTGATAGTCCTCAAACAATTTGAACATTTGCCCTGCTGATGTACGACAGTTTGTGCTTGAGCGCAAGCCTGCGTCAGCAACTGTCGCTGCAGACCTCGCTGAAACCTTTGCAACTACCCGGGTGTCTGATACATGCAGAACTGTCCCATCCAGCTGGAGAGGAGGTCAGCCCAATACCCAGGCAGACTCTCCTGCCTCTGTGAGCCGTCAGCCACAGAGGCCACCCAGCGCAGCTGCTGCACCCAGGCCTGCAGCCCCTGGAGAGGTCACCTGTCACTTCTGCCACAAGACGGGACACATGAAATTCGACTGTCCGGAGCAGAGACAGACACCACCAGCACTTGCAGCACCTGTATCACCTGTACCTCACCCACAGCAGAGGCAACCCGCCAGCGAACCACAGCCTGGATCATCTGATTTTGTTCTGTTTGCCCGCGGAAAGGAAATCCGCGACCAAACCGACCAGCAGCAGCCTGTTAGAGTGAACGGCAAAGTTGTCACCGGATTCCGAGACACCGGAGCTGACATCACGTTAGTTCACTCACACCTTGTGCCAAAGGAGAGCATCAGCTCCAGCCGATCCCTTGCCCTTACTGGAGTAGAGGGCACCCTTTTACACATAGCCCACGTGAGAGTGAAGCTGGACTGGGGAGTAGGAGTCCAAGAAAGGGTTGTTGGGGTTGTGAAGGATCTCCCAGTCCCTGTGTTGCTGGGGACTGATTTGGGCAAGCTTGTGTCCTACTACGAACCTGCCATGACCGCCTTGTCGCTCACGGAAGGAGACGGACTCTCCACCCACCACCAGGTACTTTATACACTTGGGGGAGCACCAGGGGGAGGTGGGTTAAATTTGCCCAGTTCAAGGGTACCCGGTTCAATAGTGCCTGCTTCAAAGGCACCTGAGTTTGATGTACAAACTGTCTGTTGTGATGAAGATGTAAGTGTACCTGTGTTTAATGTACAAACGGTCTGTAATGAAAATGTGTCTATGCCTGTCACTGTCATTGATGCATACAACAATGATTTGAGTAATGCCAGTCTGTGCCATTCTGAAGGTATACCTGTGTTTAGAACCCGAGCTCAGAATAGGTGAAGGGGGTTCCGGCCTCCTCCCCCTCCTCTGACCGCAGGGATGAGACCTTTCAGCCGCTGGCCTCGTGTAACATGAGCAAGTTGGCTGAAACTGACAGCGTCCTCACAGCAGCACTACAAAGCGACCCAAGCCTGGAGGCCCTCAGGCAGCAAGCCTCTGAGTCCCTCGCAGACGGGGCCGCTTTCAAGGTGTACTGGGAAGGTGGGAGACTGTACAGCGAGTCTGTACAGCCCCGTACAGGTAAGCCGCAGGCGAATACCAAATGGCTTGTGGTCCCGAGTGCGTTCAGGGGACATGTGCTGAAATCCGCACATGATAATTCCCTGACAGGACACTCTGGTGTCCGCAAGACACTTGCCTGTATTCGGAGACAGTTTTATTGGCCCAGGATGAACAGGGATGTAGCAAACTACTGCAAAGCATGTGCCGTCTGTCAGGAGCTGGGAAGGTCCAGGGATTCCCGCGGGGTTCCCTTAGGTCCACAGCCACTTAGCAGGGAAACCCTGCGTGGGCTGGCTGTTGACTTAACCAACCTACTGCCCGTTTGTAAGAGAACGCGGAAAAGCCGCCGCGTGTGCTGACAGCAAGGTGGCTGATTCCGCGTCCAGCGCGGCGGTTTGCACGCAGAAGCGTGCGTCTGGTACTGTGAGAGAACGCAGAAAAGCTACCGCATGTACTGACAGCAAGGCCGCTGATTCCGCATCCAGCGCGGTGGTTTGCACGCAGCACCGTGCGTCTGGTGTGGCTGGGTCTGTTAGTTCACACAGATTCAGGAATACGCGCGTGCACGCTGAGAGGCAGAACTTTTATGACAGCCAAGGAGGGATCAGCTGACCAGGCTGGTCAGCTGACCTCAGAGCAAGTGACTATTGGTCAATCACTGATGGGTGGCGCCGGAGAGCGCTGCTCTATATATAGTTATTGCTGGCCAGTCTCAAGTTGTCTGCTGTTGCGAACACTACGTGGAAGCACTCAGACCTTAGTCAGATCCAACAGTGTGTTTGAACCAGGAGGACCTGGGAATTCACACTGAGCCAGATTATTACTGTGTTATTATTGTGTTATACTTCAGACTAGTTCCACGGTATAGAAACCACGGACCTCACACCCAAGACTAGGGAACTTGTGTTATCATTCTGTTATACTTCAGACTAGTTCCAGGGTGTCGAGACCATGGACCTCACACCCAAGACTAGGAAACTTGTGTTATCATTCTGTTATACTTCAGACTAGTTCCAGGGTGTCGAGACCACGGACCTCACACCCAAGACTAGGCATCGTTTGAGATCTGTTATGATCTATTGCTTTCCTGACTATCCCTCCGCTCTCTGATTCGGTACCACACACATCTGATTATCTGTTGCCAACCCTGCCTGCCTTGGATACCGAATCAGCCTTCTGTCTTTGTACTTTGTCTGTCCTTGTGTTACCGACCTGGCTTGCCCGACCTCGAGAGCTATCTCTCCCCTTTAGTGACACCCACCTTCAGGTTTCACTCACTCACTGGCTCTTCCTACCTTCAGCCTGAGACTCCACCCCTTGGAAGCTCTCAGGCTGCTGGAAGGTTCTCGTACTTCTCAAAGAGCAGTATTGCCCATACTGCCAAGGACCACCTGCTTATCAGGTGGGTTACTCAAAGTCATTACTGTTGCACCAAACACTCAAGATATATTCAGGTGTCCAGAGGTTAGTAATATATCTGAATTATTGGTGATTCTGCAGATCATCCATAATCAGGTATAGATCTGTATTCTTGGTGATACTGCAGATCACCAATAATCAGATTCTCTCTGTGTGCTGACACCGATCGTGACACAGTTGACAGCAGTCCTGGCAGACGCCCCATCTGAACGCAGTGGCACAAATGCCCTGTCCGGAACGGTCCATGTCGGGTCAAGCCTGAGGGTAGCGGATCGCGACCGGTCCAGGGGAACCGAGCCGCAGGCTCCAATGGGTTTCCCCGCTGTACCAGCAACCCGAGACCCGTCAGCCAGGTTAGCGGCACCGCCACACATCTTGTGGGTGTGTGCCTAAGTTGCCGACACGAGGGGGGCTGTCATGGACGGTTGCGGGGCCGCAGACGCGTCCTGGAACCGCCCGTGAAGAAAAAGCGATTGCGCTCGATTCTCTGCATCGATTACGATTCAGATCAATAGAATCTGGATTGGTTGTGTAGGGGCTACCTGTATCAACCTGGAGTTTCCCTTTCTCCCAGCTGTCACGGAACAGCCGGGAGGAACGTAGGCGAATCTGACAGATTCGCCGTCGGTTTCTCCGATTTCTTGGTCAGATCTGCTGGTTATTGCAGCGAACAGAACTGACATTCCTGGGTTTTTTTTCTTTTTTTTCTCTTTCCCTCTTTCCACCAAAAGGCACTAGCCTGCTGCAGAGTGTCCCTGGCTTCAAGCTGTGTTAATGGCCCATCCATCAGGTATAGTTGATAAGCACGATGGCAGAAACAATTTAGTTGGGGAAAAGTCAGACATTCTGGCTCCCTCCCAGCAGGGGAGCTGACACGTAGCTTGCTGCCCCAAACTTCAAAGAGCCTTTGCCTGGGAATGACCTGCTGTAAATCCCAGATGTATCTCATATTCCATAAACTTCTATATGTGTCATATTTTCTGTGTTGCCAGGCTGGCAGACCCTCCAAACTAACAGAGCATGCTTGGCCCTATCTGGCGCTGGTTCTGAGGAAGTTTCAGAACATTCTGAGGTAAAGACTGCCAGTTAGGCAGTTCGAAAGTGCCCTGATGATACCACAGGGGTCCCACCCCTCATGTTTGGTATCAGACTGCTGGGTAAATCGGGACAGACCTGAAAATGTTAGTAAATCTGCCCTGACCTGTACGGTTCTGTGAGATAGAGCCCATATATGGTTAGATATGATTTCTGGTCCCCAGGACAAGGGGAGGACTCATCTCATATTCTAAGGGGGTGTGTGGCTCCCGCCCTCACTCCATCCTACTGGATCAGGGGCACAAGAATGACAGAGGAGACAAACTCAGTGTCCTTCACCCTGAAACACCATCTTGATCTCATCTGTGCCAGCTTGAGGATATGCTGGCATCCACCTGGTCTGAACTCTGAACTTTGATCTGAAACAAAGAATTTTACCAAGGACTTTATGATTCTTCCCACAAAAAGGACATTTTTCCATGAAACTAAGTATTTTTCTCCCTTGCTTTTATTTTTCATACTGGCTATTACTGTTTTAATAATTGTTGATTTTAATAATTGTCTGTATATATTAATTATTTATATTGCCCGTGAATAAAAGACTTTATCAAAGTCATTCACTGTTCCGCTACCCTATTATTCAGCATACACAGAAACTGAACTCAGGTCGCTGAAGAGACGCTACTATTACTGATATCTAGACAGGATACAGCGTGTTTTAACCGTTTTATTTGCAGGTTGAGAAATAACCAGTTAGTGAGTTCCTCTGTCTCAGAAAACAGAGGTGGTGGCAGTTATACCCTGAAATAGTGTGTTAGTTGTAATTTCCGTAACCCCACAGGCTCCCTTCTGGTCGGGCTGCTACCCAAATTTCTGTCGGTTTCTGCACAAAGATCGTGACCAAAGCTTGCATGGTCTGTGTGCTGAAACCGATTGGAAGGCAATTTGCGGTCTGACCACTAGGGCTCCTGTGACAGTCAGGCACCAGTGGGTACATTACAACCCCTACCAGTGCTAAATGAACCCTGGACTCATTTGTCTATGGACTTTGTAGGAGAACTCCCCAGGTCTGAGGGCAAGACGGTCATTTGGGTGGTAGTTAGGTTCAGTAAGATGGCTCATTTCGTCCCTCTGAAAGGACTCCCCTCGGCCCAGGAGTTAGCTGATCTCTTCATTCAGCACGTTTTCCGGCTGCATGGTGTAAGAAAACGCAGAAGAGCCGCCGCCATGAGCCAGCGGCAGGCGGCTCTTTCCGCGCACGGTGTTGCCACACACGGAGAGGCAGCCGCCTCCTCTCAGCATGAGGCGGCTGTCTCCGTGCAGGGACCCATGGAGCACGGAGAAACCGCCGCGTTGGACGCGGCCGGTTAGCGCGCATACCCCAGCTGTTTTCAACAGTGTTTGGGGAAGTTAACATTGGGGCAAACCAGAGTTCAGGTGGGAGGTGTACCAGACCAGTATTCTGAATATTCTGATGTATTCTGCCCCAAAGCAGCCGATACATTTCCTCCACATCGTCCTTTCGACTGTCCCATTGATCTCCGTTCGGGTTGTGTACCCCCCCCCCCCCCCCCCCGGGGGAATTTGTACAATTCGTCGGGGCCTGAAAAATTGGCTATGCAGGAGTACATCAGGGAAAATCTGGCCAAGGGTTTCATTCGCCCGTCCCGGTCGCCTGCTGGGGCAGGCTTCTTTTTTGTAAAAAAGAAAGACGGAGGCCTGCGGCCCTGCATCGATTACCGCGGTCTTAACAAGATTACAGTAAAGAATCGCTATCCGCTACCCTTGATAGACGATTTGTTCACACAGATCACTGACGCCAAGATCTTTTCTAAGCTGGATTTGCGGGGCGCGTACAACCTGGTACGCATAAGAAAGGGCGATGACTGGAAAACGGCCTTTAATACACTGGACGGGCATTACGAGTACCTGGTAATGCCCTTCGGGCTATGTAATGCCCCGGCCGTTTTCCAGGAACTCATCAACGAGGTCTTCAGTGAGGTGTTGGGGAAATTTGTTCTAGTCTACCTAGACGATATCCTTATCTTCTCCAACAACCTCTCTGAACATAGGACCCATATGAGGTTCGTTTTGAACAGACTAAGGCAGAACCTTCTGTACGCCAAGCTAGAAAAGTGTATTTTTGAGGTAACGTCTGTCGCTTTCCTGGGGTATATAATTTCCACCACGGGCCTGTCTATGGATCCTACCAAGGTTTCCGCTGTTCTGGAGTGGCCTCAGCCGGTTGGGTTGAAGTCCCTTCAGCGGTTTCTTGGCTTCGCCAACTATTATAGGAGGTTCATAAAGGGGTATTCTACGGTCATTTCTCCCCTTACCAGTCTCACCAAGAAAGGGGCAGATACCACTCACTGGTCTCCTGAGGCGTTACAGGCTTTTGCCACCCTGAAGGGCCTATTTTGTTCTGCACCCATCCTCAGACATGTGGATACGTCTTTTCCGTTTATTGTTGAGGTGGATGCTTCGGAGGTCGGGGTGGGGGCTGTGCTGTCTCAGCGATCTGGCTTGCAGGGTAGAATGCACCCGTGTGCTTACTTCTCCCGTAGGTTCTCCCCTGCAGAGAAGAACTACGATATTGGCAACAGAGAGCTCCTAGCCATTAAATTAGCTTTTGAGGAATGGCGATATTGGTTAGAGGGAGCTGAGCATACGGTCACGGTCTACACTGACCACAAGAACTTAGAGTACATCGAGGGGGCTAAGAGGTTGAGTCCTCGTCAAGCTCGATGGTCGTTATTTTTCTCTAGGTTCTCTTTCATTATTACGTACACCCCGGGTAGCAAGAATGTCAAGGCGGATGTTTTATCCAGGTGCTTCGAGTCAGAGACAGCACAGCCCTACGTTCCAGAGACTATTATTCCCCAGAGGTTGGTACTGGCCGCAACCGAGACTTGGGAGGATTGGAAGGAAACTTTAATTCCTTTTCAACAGGACATCCCGGAAGGGAAGCCCGCAGGGGTGTTGTTTGTCCCATTACCATTCCGTCTCCAGGTCTTGGAGATGGTCCACTCTCATAAGAATGCGGGATATCCTGGGGCATCTAGAACGCAGGATCTCGTGGCCAGGTGTGCGTGGTGGCCCTCGCTGGCAGCAGACTGCAAAGAGTTTGTCAGGGAATGTGCGGTGTGCGCAAAAAGCAAGCCCTCCCGCCTGGCATCTGTAGGTACAATGCAGCCTTTGCCCACCCCGAGTGAACCATGGACCCACTTGTCCATGGATTTTGTGGGTGAGCTTCCTAGGTCTGAAGGCATGTCGGTCATCTGGGTAGTAGTCGACCGGTTCAGTAAAATGGCCTATTTCGTGCCCCTAAAGGGACTCCCCTCGGCCCAGGAACTGGCCGATTTATTTATCACCCATGTCTTCCGAATGCATGGCATTCCTGAAGACATAGTATCCGATTGGGGAGTCCAGACTCCAGACTAAATTTTGGAGGGCATTCTGTCACCAAATGGGCATGAAACTGTCATTTTCCTCGGGCTACCACCCACAGACAAATGGCCAGACTGAGAGGGTCAACCAATCGTTAGAGCAATTTTTGAGATGTTACGTTGCCGAGGCGCAGAGTGATTGGGTTAAATTTTTACCTTATGCAGAATTTGCCCACGACAACTTAAAGAGTTCTTCCTCAGGGTTCTGTCCATTTCAGATAGTAACCGGTAAACTACCTAAATTCTCTCTGTTGCCGATTGCGTCCACTCCATTTCCAGCCTTGGAGGCTTGGCAAAGGTCTTTTAAGGACATGTGGTGGACCATTAAGAATAATCTGGTAAAAGCATTTCAGAGTCAGAAAGGTCAAGCTGACAAAAGACGCTCGTTAGAGTGGAGATTTCAACCAGGAGACTTGGTTTGGGTGTCAACCCGCCACTTGACCTTGAGACAGCTTTCAGCCAAGTTAGGGCCCAGATTCGTGGGTCCATTCCGGGTAGCAAGAAAAATCAACAATGTCACATATGTAGTTGATCTTCCTGCTAGCATGCGTGGTGTGAGGTCCTTCCATGTATCTCTACTCAAACCTGCAGTTCATGTGGGTCTCACTCCTCCTCCTACTGTAATAATTGATGATCAACCAGAATATGAAGTCGAGAAGATTTTAGATTCTCGGGTGGTACAAAATTCTACACAGTATCTGGTACATTGGAAAGGGTATGGCATTGAAGAGAGGCAATGGGTACCGGGGAACCGTATGCATGCGGATGAGTTAGTGAGGGAGTTTCATGCTTTACATCCAGAAAAGCCTGAAAGGAGCTGTCCGGAGTCCACTCCTCAGGGGGGGGGGGGGGGGTACTGTAAGAAAACGCGGAAGAGCCGCCGCCATGAGCCAGCGGCAGGCGGCTCTTTCCGCGCATGGTGTTGCCACACACGGAGAGGCAGCTGCCTCCTAGTCAGATCCGCAAGTGTGCCGGGACCAGCTGGAGCTGTAATCCTACACTTAGCTAGATTTGTTGATAGCTAAAGTACTAGTTTGACTGTGATTATCTGTTATGACCTATTTGCCTGCCTGACCATCCACCTGAAACTCTGATCTTGTACCTCGATATTTCCGATACTCTGTTGCCGAACCCCGCCTGTACTTAGACTCCGCCTCTGCCTTCTGATCTCGTACCTCGATATTTCTGATACTCTGTTGCCGAACCCTGCTTGTATTTAGACTCCGCCTCTGCCTCCTGATCTTGTACTTTCTCTGTCTGTGTGTGTATGACCTGGCTTGTCCGACCTCGAGAACCGACCTCACTATTGGAGGCGGTTCCTCGTCCTGTCAGTGGCACCTTCTCCTGAGTGTCATTTTCAGACAATCCTTCCTACTGTCAGTCTGACTCCTCCCGTCTTGGAGAGCTCAGGTCTGCGGAAGGAATCTGCGTAGTACTTCTGACTGCGCTGTGGCTTGTCCTCTAAGTGTTACTGTTACACCAAAACACTACACTCTACTCAGGTGAACAGAGGTTAGCTAGTATATCGGATTATCGGTGATACTGCAGATCACTTATAATCTGGTATAGGTCTGTATTCCCCGTGATACTGCAGATCACCGGTAATCAGACCACTCTGTGCTTTACCGATCGTTACACATGGCATCCCGGAGAATGTGGTGTCAGATAGGGGAGTCCAGTTTGTGTCGAAATTCTGGAAAGCCTTTTGCCATCAGTTAGGTATGGACCTCTCGTTTTCATCAGGCTACCACCCTCAGACCAATGGTCAGACCGAAAGAGTTAACCAGTCCCTTGAACAATTCCTCAGATGTTATGTGGCAGATGCACAGTCAGATTGGTTAAAGTTCCTGCCATTCGTGGAATTTGCACATAATAATCTGAAGAGTGCCTCTTCAGGATTTTCCCCTTTTCAGGTAGTTTCGGGAAAATCTCCTAAGTTTTCTCCATTACCTGTGGTATCTACCCCGTTCCCGGCCCTGGAGGATTGGCAAAGGGCGTTAAAGGAGATTTGGGTGTTAGTTAAGAGGAATTTGGGAAAAGCTTTCCAGACTCAGAAGAAACAGGCAGATAAGAGACGGTCTGTAGAGTGGAAGTTTTCCCCAGGGGACATGGTGTGGGTATCTACTCGGCATTTAGCGTTAAAACAACCGTCACCTAAGTTAGGAACCAGATTTGTAGGCCCATACCCGGTGTCCAAAAAGATTAAGGATGTCACTTATGCGATTAATCTCCCAGCCAGCATGAAAGGTGTGAGATCATTCCATGTTTCTCTGTTGAAGCCTGCGGTGCACGTGGATTCCTCTCCCCCCCCCCCCCCCGTGATGGTTGACGACCAACCTGAGTATGAGATCGAGAAGATATTGGATTCTCGATTAGTGCAGAATTCTGTACAGTATCTGGTCCACTGGAAGGGGTATGGTCTGGAGGAGAGAACTTGGGTGCCGGATTGTCACATGCATGCTGAGGAATTAAAGAAAGAGTTTCATGACTTACACCCTGAGAAGCCGGGTAGGAAGTGTCCGGGGTCCACTCCTCAGGGAGGGGGGGGGTACTGTAAAGTATAGCGGAGATACCACCGCAGAGGCAAGCGGCATGGCGGCTATCTCCGCGTATCAGCCAGCGGCCTCTGCCGCGCAGTTACATGCTGCTGCTTTGCCTGGTCCTTCTATTGCACATAGATTGAGGGTTACGCGAGCGCGTGCCAGGCGACAGGACCTTTATGCGAATAGGAGGGGAGTCAGCTGATCTGCCTAATCAGCTGACTCCAATGGTACTTTGGATTGGCTAAGTGATAGGGGCGGCGCTGCGGGGCATCCATGTATATATAGTACTAGTCTCAAAATCCACAGTCGTCACCGCACCAATGGATTGCAATGGATGTGCAGGAATCGTCTTTGGAGTCACAAGACACAGCAATGTAGATTCATCAGATTCGCACCATCCAAAAGTTTTTTTATTAAGTAATACTAATTAAAACATGATAAAATTGTGGGTATCTGTGAAGATGATGACGCACAGGCGTTTCGGGCTGCCTCAGTCCTTTTTCAAATCATGACAGACCCACAGTAAAGATACAACCATTCAAGTTACTTATAAAGGTCCAGAGTGGACCACATAGAGAACTGATCATTTGCATACATGTAAATACATATAACAGCATGCACCAATCACAGTGCACCCTATAACACATCGTTGTCTCCACTATATATGTTACCAAAACATTCGCACAAAGGTAATCACCATATAGTAAATCATAGGACACTCACTAATAGGGCCATCCAGGTAAAAAACCTGGAAAAAACCGAATAGTTCAAAAAAGATCATTGTGTCCAATGAACATCAAGCCTACAGCGTCCGCCGCAGGCCTGAACCTTAAACACCAATCAGGAGGCACGTCCCACTTACCGTTAGACACCTGGCCAATAAAATGAAGCGTGTAGCTAGACACCGGCCAAACATCTGATGGCCGACAGCGTCCGCTGTAGAGCAGGCAAAGGACACGTGATCGGAGTCTTCCGCATCACGTGCCCAATTGGTCCAATGAAACAAAGAGCCGTAGCGGCCAATCGGCTAAAAGCCTACCACGTCCGCCACAGACTGGCAGTGGGACACGTGATCGGATTCCTCCACATCACGTGTCACCACTCCCCAATCACTACGTCGCCTACAGCGTCCGCCTAGGACTGTAGTTGCTGGAGATCCATGACTCCGGAATTCCGTATAAACGGACACTCCGAGTCGCGTAGTATCTCCTCCTACTCCCCGCCCCACACATTGTAACAATGTGTGGTGGAGAAAACACACCCCATATACTAATTAGCCATGTGTCCGTATGGGCAGAGGGTAGCATGCCTTATTTGTCCCTTCAGGGACACCAGGGTGGCAGGTCATATGTAAAAGCAAAATGTAACGTCCAACTAATGGACCACACAATTCTGCCAGTCTAGTGTCCCCTAATAGTGGCACCCCTATAAAATGCTCCGAAACATAATCAAGCCCTACAACAACTTTAAATTAAATTAGTCAGATCATAATCTCTATTAAGACCTTTGTGTAATGATCGCTGCTGCAGCAGCTATTACTGGAAGTAGTAGTGCTGCAGCTCAGGCAGTTCTGATCTATTTCCATGCAAGCTGCATAGATTTGTCTGTCTTTCCCTGCTGTCAGCTTGTGACTGATTATCATTCACCTGTGTGGGAATCTGCATGTCTGCTCCCATTGGATGACCTCAGTATAAAGATCTGCTTCCTGCAGGGTTTCCTTGGGTTTTCATAGCTTCAGCCTAAGCCTGTCTTGCTGTCGCTTTAGCCCCCGATCGTGTTTCTTGTTATAAAGATACTTTGCTGGTCTTTGCATCATATATTGGTTCATTGCCAATATATATGCATACCAGCACGTTTATTATTTTCCTTGTATTTGTGTTACGTTAATACATCAGTGTCGCTGATGTATACGTACACGAACTGTTTATATCCTGTGTGCAGTTAGTCAGCTTCCAGCACGTTTTGGTAGGTTGCGCGTACCGTGACCACCCGTGCTGAGGTAGTTACCCTGCTCCTGGTTCTGTTTGTGGATTGCGTTCATCTCTGCGAAGAGATAACGAATCCTTCTGAATCCTGTTCTGTTACCGTTTGTGGATTGCGTTCATCTCTGCGAAGAGATAGCGAATCCTTCTGAGTCCTGTTCCCTGTATTAATCCAGTCCTAGTCAGCGTTCCTGCTTATGTCATATATCGGTTCATTGCCGATATATACATATGTTAGTCACACGTTACAAATAGTTTTATTGATAGCTGTAATTGTAATACGCTAGGAAAACATACTTATTGTATATTTATCTGTGTTACGTTCATCTATCTTAATCCTGCTATTTTCTGACTATCCTGGCCTGTCTTTGTGAGGCACGCCATCGCTGCATCGCATTGGCTGCCTCATTCCAGTCTGTCTGGCTTTGGACGCTTGCTGTCGCTAAGTAGCTGCTTGCTAGCAAGCGTTCATTCTGTCTACCTGTCCTGATCTCCTCAGTTCTGGTTTGTGCGCTCAGCGCTACTTTGCGCTGAGACGTTATAACGAAAGCATTGTTTGTGGCTGTCAGATCTGCACCGGCTCTGTGCGCCACAATCTCCTATTGGAGTCAGTCCTCCCCTCCACTATACTAGGGATAGCCTGTTTCCTGGTGCTAGTGTGTGTACCTCCTCCACGCCAGCTCATGCGTTGCATGCTGACTGTGGAGAATACACCACCAAGCCTTACATTATGAAAACCCCATTACCAATCCCCATTGTGGGGGGGATTCCCAGAAAGTATGACACTGTCAATTATGGTTCCTGTTCCTTTAAGAAATTTGAAGAACTTAGCTCTGAAACAGAAAATGAGTTTTTCTCTGAATGTGCCAGGTTCCTGACCAATCCTGATCTCCAAGCGACTCCTGTTTCAACCTGGGCACTCCAACTAAGTTATATTTTGTTTAAAGGGGAATTATTCCAGTGGGCATTTGATGTTCTCAATCATTCCGATTTGAAAGAGAGACCACTGGAATTTCTAGCGTTTGTGATCCATAACTGGTTGTGCATAGATCCATTGCCTTTTCCTCTTAATGAACTCCTGGCAGCAGGTCAATCAGCTACTCCTTCAATTGCTTGCAAAAATGTTCAGCAAGCAGAAAGTGTTACTGATAATTTTCCTGCAGCCTTGAATAAATCACCAAGAACAGCAGGGAAAACAGCAGGGTCTAAGGCCAAACGCAAACGTTCTAAGAAACGTGTCCGATCTGCAGAGTCGTTATCCTTAGCGACTGAGACCTATAATGAGATTCTGCCATTAACAGATAATGAAATGCAATTGTCTTTCAGGGGAGTTAAATGGACTTATGAAACTACTAATGAACTTTCCTCCCTGGCTAGGGAAAATAAAGATTTTTGTTTAAAAGAATTATCTGAGTATGATTATGAGGAGATATTACAGAGTATTGAACAAATCAACTTATTTGTGAAGCAAGGAAAGTTTGCATACACTACAGTTCAGCACTTGCTACAGGTATTGGAGATTCTTAGGAATAAGGAATCTGCCAATCACCTGCTAATTAACCCAATATATGTCCCTGCTACAATCATATCTGCAAACCATGATCTGCCTGTTAAGTATGCTTGGAATCCTCCATTTGAGAAAGGAGAGATGGAAGCTCTGGTCAATGAATGGAAGAATGATTCAAGTTCATTTTGTCAATTTTACAGTGCAAAAAGTGAATTAGTATTGAATGCATGCATTAAGTCTGCCTATAACCTAATAAAAACTGGTGTGTGTGGGTATGACTTTGTGGCTCCATTGATTGATGTGTGGGAACTGATTTTGGATGATTTTTATGTGACTCCGAATTCGCAAATTTGGCGTTCTGACCCGCCTGCTTCAGCACCTTTGGCTGATTCAGCAGGTGATTCGGAGCTCTTTTTGTGTGAAATTGAAGTTCCTGCAATTCCACCCTGTACCATGGATAACTCAGTGTTACTTCCCAGTAAAACAGAAGCCACTGATACATTCTTAACCTTGCCCTGCGCAAATTTCTCAGCAGAGAATCCAGAGGTCCTGCTGACTTCCGAGTCCAGCCTAGCCAGTACTCATGACTCTTTGTTTAGTGAAACAGACACCAGAAAAATCTTGCCTGTCTCTGCAAACACTTCTGCAGAAATTACCTGTGTTAATAAAGTTCAACTCCTGTCTGATCCAGCAGATGCCAATAGATGCACTACATCAGTTTCCGAGTCCCAGCAATCCTGTCTAGTAAACTCAGAACCCCAGCATCTGAATTTTCCAATTTTACAAATGAATGGTGATTCAGATGCGCAAACATTGTGTCTTGATCTTCCTGTTTCTACACCTCGCTCTAGTTTCGTGAATAGCTCAGAGCATCTGCTCTGTGAACCTGAAATCGCAGAATTATTACCTTGTTCAGAAAATGTTCCAATAAATTTGCCCTGTACCATGAATTGTGCAGTAGATCTCTCCAATGAAACTCAGGTCACAGAATCATTATGCTGTCCAGCAGGTGCTTCCATGGTTTTGCCCTGCAATATGGACTGTTCAGTGATCCTGTCCAGTGAAGCTGTGGTCGCAGAGTCTTATGCTTCACCCAGTACTTTGGATATTTCAAACCCTCTAGCAGAAGGGTCTGAGGCACTGCTTACCTCAGTTGGTGTTGCAGTAATATTCACTTGTCTAGCAGCTGTTTTGGAATTACAGTCTGCTCTAATAAAACTTGATGAATTTCTGTCCAGCAAAGCAGAAGCCATTGAAATATTGTCCTCGTCAGCAAGTGTGTTAGATACCTTGCCCTGTACACAGTCTGATTTAACCAATGTTGAGTCCCTCTCCAGTGTTGTAACAGCCGAGGAACTCCAGCCCTGTCCTCTGAATGTTTCAGAAGTCTTGCCCTGTAACATGGATAATTCTGATTCTCTGGTCAAAATAATAGAAATCTCAGAATTTCAGTCCGGTCTGATGAGTGTTCCTGTAACCCAGCCCTGTATCCTGAAAGATTCTGGTTCTCTGGCCGCTGTGGCAGAGGTTCCAGAGTCCCCTTCCTGTCCAGGGAATTCCTCAGTTTTGCCTAGTCCAGTGGGGGCTGCTGCAATACTGACTTGTTCTGCAGCGCCTCATGAGCTCCAATCCAGTGTATTAAATGAGTCTCTGTCCAGTCCAGAGGTAGTTGTGGAGTCCCTATCTGGTTCAGTGCATACATCAGAAGATTTGTCCTGTCTTGTTAGTGCCCCTGAATCTGATTTGTTACTGACTTTGCTGGAATCAGCGACATCTAAGTCTGATCCAGCATTCTCGTGTAAAAGTCCAGTAGTTGCGAAGTTTAGTCATGATGATTTTTTTTTGGCCAGTCCTGGTTTTGGTCCTGTCTTGGCTGACCCTGAGGCTCACAGTTCCTTGACATGCCCAGAGGTTTCTCTTGTGCCGGTGTGCCCAGATGTTCTTTGTGTGCCAGAATGCCCAAGTGTGTCTAAGGTGTTAGCGTGCTCTGATGCTTCCTTAGTGGGAACACGTTCTGATGTTGCCAGTCTGCCTGCATGCCCAGAGATGGTTCTGGTCCCTGAAAGCCCTGATATTGATGTTTGTCCTTGTGGCCCTGACTCGGGAATTGCCCTAGGTTCCATAGGGGTTCTTGATAGTTCTCCATGTGAGCCTAAGGGGCATTCTGACCTATGGGGATCTCTTTGGAGCTTCAAGGTGTTCTGGGAGGTCTCTGAGAAAACTTGTCCTGGTGCCTTGGACTGGTTCAACAGTGGGTTTTGTCTTGGTAAAGACAGTACCGGTGGGCATTGCAAAGGCTTTGGCGTTTCTGAACGGTTCCTGGAAGGCGGTGGGTATCGCTCAGGGAATTTCGGAGGGCTTTCTTCTGGAAATCATGGTTCTGATGGGTGTCACACTGGGGCTTGTAGTACTGATGGGCATGGTTCTGTAGGTTCTGGTTCTGATGGGTCCAGTCTTGTGGGGACTGATTCTGGAATTCGGTCTTGCCGGGCTGTCCCGGTCATCATGAATTATCAGTCAGACTGTTTTGTTGGGAATTTCAGTTTTGAAAAGCGTCTGGAATCCGCTTTTAAAGGCGGGGGTACTGTAATGATCGCTGCTGCAGCAGCTATTACTGGAAGTAGTAGTGCTGCAGCTCAGGCAGTTCTGATCTATTTCCATGCAAGCTGCATAGATTTGTCTGTCTTTCCCTGCTGTCAGCTTGTGACTGATTATCATTCACCTGTGTGGGAATCTGCATGTCTGCTCCCATTGGATGACCTCAGTATAAAGATCTGCTTCCTGCAGGGTTTCCTTGGGTTTTCATAGCTTCAGCCTAAGCCTGTCTTGCTGTCGCTTTAGCCCCCGATCGTGTTTCTTGTTATAAAGATACTTTGCTGGTCTTTGCATCATATATTGGTTCATTGCCAATATATATGCATACCAGCACGTTTATTATTTTCCTTGTATTTGTGTTACGTTAATACATCAGTGTCGCTGATGTATACGTACACGAACTGTTTATATCCTGTGTGCAGTTAGTCAGCTTCCAGCACGTTTTGGTAGGTTGCGCGTACCGTGACCACCCGTGCTGAGGTAGTTACCCTGCTCCTGGTTCTGTTTGTGGATTGCGTTCATCTCTGCGAAGAGATAACGAATCCTTCTGAATCCTGTCCTGTTACCGTTTGTGGATTGCGTTCATCTCTGCGAAGAGATAACGAATCCTTCTGAATCCTGTTCTGTTACTGTTTGTGGATTGCGTTCATCTCTGCGAAGAGATAACGAATCCTTCTGAATCCTGTTCTGTTACCGTTTGTGGATTGCGTTCATCTCTGCGAAGAGATAGCGAATCCTTCTGAGTCCTGTTCCCTGTATTAATCCAGTCCTAGTCAGCGTTCCTGCTTATGTCATATATCGGTTCATTGCCGATATATACATATGTTAGTCACACGTTACAAATAGTTTTATTGATAGCTGTAATTGTAATACGCTAGGAAAACATACTTATTGTATATTTATCTGTGTTACGTTCATCTATCTTAATCCTGCTATTTTCTGACTATCCTGGCCTGTCTTTGTGAGGCACGCCATCGCTGCATCGCATTGGCTGCCTCATTCCAGTCTGTCTGGCTTTGGACGCTTGCTGTCGCTAAGTAGCTGCTTGCTAGCAAGCGTTCATTCTGTCTACCTGTCCTGATCTCCTCAGTTCTGGTTTGTGCGCTCAGCGCTACTTTGCGCTGAGACGTTATAACGAAAGCATTGTTTGTGGCTGTCAGATCTGCACCGGCTCTGTGCGCCACAATCTCCTATTGGAGTCAGTCCTCCCCTCCACTATACTAGGGATAGCCTGTTTCCTGGTGCTAGTGTGTGTACCTCCTCCACGCCAGCTCATGCGTTGCATGCTGACTGTGGAGAATACACCACCAAGCCTTACACTTTGGGAACCAATGTATCAAGTCTATTAATCCAATAATTTTCTCTTAGAGCCAGCATTCTCTCCCTATTTCCCCCTCTCCGTGGATGTGGAATCCCCTCAATTATCTGTACCCTTAGTTGTGACACAGTATGCTTATGAGTGCAGAAGTGTTCTGAAACAGACAAGTCCATATTCTTGTTCCGAATATTGGACTTATGGGACGCAATGCGATCTTTAATCGCCTGCGTTGTTTTACCCACATACCCCCCAGCCCGCAGGGACATTTTAGTAGATAAATAACATATCTGGAGTCGCAATCAAAGCGACCTCCAATCTTAAACTTAGTCCCCCGGCTGGGGTGGGTAAAAGTGTCACCTTTTATTATGTAACTGCATAAATGGCATTTCAAACATGGATAAGTCCCCTTATTTCCACAACTCATCCCTCTTTCTGGACCCAGATCATTTTTGACCAATCTATCCCGTAAAGAAGGGGCTTTTCTATACGATAACAGAGGCCAGTCATGGAATTCGCTGACTGTAGGTAGACCCTGTTTCAGAATAGGCCAATATTTGTTAATAATCCGCCCCACATGCTCAGACAAGATGCTATATGTGGTTACACAAGGGATTCTCTCCACATTCTCCAATTTAGTACCCCTCCTCCTCGTGACTACCTGACTCCTAGCTTTAAATTTGAAATCCTCTTGTAAACACACCAGAGGATACTCTCTAGCCAGAAATTTGTACCTCATTTCCTCCAACCTCAAATCTTTTACTAGGGGGTCACTCACTATTCTCCGAATCCTTTTAAATTGGCCCATTGGGATGTTATATTTAACATGTGGGGGATGGAAACTAGTGAAATGTAGAATTGAGTTCTTATCAGTCTCTTTCACATATAAGTCTGTCATAAGGGATCCCCCACTCTTTATCACCCATGTATCCAAAAAATTGACTCTCTGCTGGTCAGCATGGACAGTGAGCTTAATGGCGGAACAATTAGTGTGCAACTCCGACACAAAGGCATCCAGGCTCGAACGTGGCCCCTCCCAAATCAAAAATATATCGTCTATATAACGTTTCCATATAATCGCATGTCTGCAAAATAAAAAGTTGGAGTAAACAAACGCCTCCTCATACAAACCCATAAAAAGGTTTGCATACGAGGGGGCCACGTTCGAGCCCATCGCCGTGCCCCTGCGCTGCACATAAAAAGTTGACTCGAAAAGAAAATAATTATTTCTCAGAATGAGTTCCAACAATTTAAGCAAAAACCGTTTCTGTCTGGTATTATAATCTGTGCAAAGCATCAAGAAAAAATCAACTGCCTCTAAACCTCCATCATGGGGTATAGCCGTGTATAGACTACTCACATCCATGGTGACCAGCAGAGAGTCATCCCCAAGATTCGTGATCCCCGAGATGCTGTTCAGAAAGTCCTGTGTATCCTTCAGGTATGAATCCAAGTTGATAACCATAGGCCGTAAGACCCTGTCAAGGAAAATTGAAATGTTAGAGAAGACAGAATCTATCCCTGACACTATCGGACGTCCTGGAGTTTCCTTTAAACATTTATGTATCTTGGGAAGGGTATATAAAATCGGAATCCTTGGGGATTCCCTATACAAAAAATTTTTAAGATCCCTATCAATAATACAGATGGCTTCTGCCTCATCCAACATGGTACTAATCTGTTGTTTGATAAGGGGAGTGGGATCATAGGTGATCTTTTCATATACCTCTACATCATCAAGTTGTTTCAAAATCTCATTCCTATATTGTACTCTATCCATAATAACCACCGCTCCACCCTTATCTGCTGCTCTTATTATAATAGATTTATTGTGTGACAGGGATTGTATCGTTCTCCGTTCCTGTAAGGAAAGATTGTTAGTGATATTCTTGATTTTTTTACTCTCAAAATTGGACCTCAAACTCTTAATTTCAGCAGATACTTTCTCTATATATGTGTTGATGACTCCATGAGAAGTCGGGGTAAAGTTACTCTTATTCCTTAACCCACATTCTTTCAATCGCATACAGTCAGAGTCAGTGTCCTGCCTCCAATTATGAAAAAACACCATGACTGAAAAATTGCTTGAGTTTCAAAGACCTAAAAAATCTGGTCAATTCCAAGTCCAGTGTGAAGAAATCGGGAAAATATGTGGGACAAAAAGAAAGTCGATGTTCCGCCTCTGATAGTGTATAAGATGAGATATTCACAACCAAATTGACCGGAATTATCTTCCCCTTCTCAATTGCATCTTGTGCTCTTCTTTCTGTTTCCCTTTGCCTTTGCCTTTGATATCTTTTTCCTCCCCTCCGCTTGTGCTGTCTGACTGCCCGGACTGTTCGTCTGTTGTTGGTAAAAAATCAGAAGATGGTTGATCACCACCCTCCTTTGGAATACATGGTTTCGGATGCTTTTTCGGGTTCTTTGGTCTGCCATATTTAGGTTGTCTAGGTGGACCTTCACCTGGTCCCCTTTGCCATCTATAGACATAGCCCACTGAGTAATCTTGTGAGTCTCTATGTGGTCCACTCTGGACCTTTATAAGTAACTTGAATGGTTGTATCTTTACATCCATGCAATGTGCAATCTTGCACATCCATTGCAATCCATTGGTGCGGTGACGACTGTGGATTTTGAATCTTGACGGGAGTACCGTTAACTGCACGATGGAGGACCTGGGAACACAGGCATCAAGTAAATCCTTCGCTTACTCTAATGAACAAGCAGCCAGCATTGTTGCATCAGTCCCCAGCAGTGGAGGTTTCCTCAAAAAACCTGACTTAAAGGTGACTAAACGGGAATTGGAAAGCCTAAAGAAGAAATATGTGGAGTTGGAATTGCATGCCAAAACCCTTGTGGAGTACTACAAGGAAGGAAAGATTCCCAGAAATATTAGAGCACAAGTTGCACCAATTCTGTTCCCCAAAAACACTGACTACTGTGGACGGTGGGAGTTTATTTGGAATCGCGCAGCCTTTGATGCTATATTATGCACAGTGGAAGAAATTATGAAAGAATTACCTCTCTTGGATAAAAAGATCTCCGCATTGACAATTACCTTAGCTGAGATGATGGAAAAAGAGGAGTTTGATGCGATGAGGCAACAAATGACAGTTACTGTCAAGGAGTATGAGGTTTCTTTGGAGGAACTAAAACGGAGTAAGTTCCATAGAGACTCACAAGATTACTCAGTGGGCTATGTCTATAGATGGCAAAGGGGACCAGGTGAAGGTCCACCTAGACAACCTAAATATGGCAGACCAAAGAACCCGAAAAAGCATCCGAAACCACGTATTCCAAAGGAGGGTGGTGATCAACCATCTTCTGATTTTTTACCAACAACAGACGAACAGTCCGGGCAGTCAGACAGCACAAGCGGAGGGGAGGAAAAAGATATCAAAGGCAAAGGCAAAGGGAAACAGAAAGAAGAGCACAAGATGCAATTGAGAAGGGGAAGATAATTCCGGTCAATTTGGTTGTGAATATCTCATCTTATACACTATCAGAGGCGGAACATCGACTTCTGAACCAAGGACTTTCTTTTTGTCCCACATATTTTCCCGATTTCTTCACACTGGACTTGGAATTGACCAGATATTTTAGGTCTTTGAAACTCAAGCAATTTTTCAGTCATGGTGTTTTTGACAATCGTAATTGGAGGCAGGACACTGACTCTGACTGTATGCGATTGAAAGAATGTGGGTTAAGGAATAAGAGTAACTTTACCCCGACTTCTCATGGAGTCATCAACACATATATAGAGAAAGTATCTGCTGAAATTAAGAGTTTGAGGTCCAATTTTGAGAGTAAAAAAATCAAGAATATCACTAACAATCTTTCCTTACAGGAACGGAGAGCGATACAATCCCTGTCACACAATAAATCTATTATAATAGGAGCAGCAGATAAGGGTGGAGCGGTGGTTATTATGGATAGAGTACAATATAGGAATGAGATTTTAAAACAACTTGATGATGTAGAGGTATATGAAAAGATCACGTATGATCCCACTCCCCTTATCAAACAACAGATTAGTACCATGTTGGATGAGGCAGAAGCCATCTGTATTATTGATAGGGATCTTAAAAAAATTTTGTATAGGGAATCCCCAAGGATTCCGATTTTATATACCCTTCCCAAGATACATAAATGTTTAAAGGAACCTCCAGGACGTCCGATAGAGTCAGGGATAGATTCTGTCTTCTCTAACATTTCAATTTTCCTTGACAGGGTCTTACGGCCTATGGTTATCAACTTGGATTCATACCTGAAGGATACACAGGACTTTCTGAACAGCATCTCGGGGATCACGAATCTTGGGGATGACTCTCTGCTGGTCACCATGGACGTGAGTAGTCTATACACGGCTATAACCCATGATGGAGGTTTAGAGGCAGTTGATTTTTTCTTGATGCTTTGCACAGATTATAATACCAGACAGAAACGGTTTTTGCTTAAATTGTTGGAACTCATTCTAAGAAATAATTATTTTCTTTTCGAGTCAACTTTTTATGTGCAGCGCAGGGGCACGGCGATGGGCTCGAACGTGGCCCCCTCGTATGCAAACCTTTTTATGGGTTTGTATGAGGAGGCGTTTGTTTACTCCAACTTTTTATTTTGCAGACATGCGATTATATGGAAACGTTATATAGACGATATATTTTTGATTTGGGAGGGGCCACATTCGAGCCTGGATGCCTTTGTGTCGGAGTTGCACACTAATTGTTCCGCCATTAAGCTCACTGTCCATGCTGACCAGCAGAGTCAATTTTTTGGATACATGGGTGATAAAGAGTGGGGGATCCCTTATGACAGACTTATATGTGAAAGAGACTGATAAGAACTCAATTCTACATTTCACTAGTTTCCATCCCCCACATGTTAAATATAACATCCCAATGGGCCAATTTAAAAGGATTCGGAGAATAGTGAGTGACCCCCTAGTAAAAGATTTGAGGTTGGAGGAAATGAGGTACAAATTTCTGGCTAGAGAGTATCCTCTGGTGTGTTTACAAGAAGATTTCAAATTTAAATCTAGGAGTCAGGTAGTCACGAGGAGGAGGGGTACTAAATTGGAGAATGTGGAGAGAATCCCTTGTGTAACCACTTATAGCATCTTGTCTGAGCATGTGGGGCGGATTATTAACAAATATTGGCCTATTCTGAAACAGGGTCTACCTACAGTCAGCGAATTCCATGACTGGCCTCTGTTATCGTATAGAAAAGCCCCTTCTTTACGGGATAGATTGGTCAAAAATGATCTGGGTCCAGAAAGAGGGATGAGTTGTGGAAATAAGGGGACTTATCCATGTTTGAAATGCCATTTATGCAGTTACATAATAAAAGGTGACACTTTTACCCACCCCAGCCGGGGGACTAAGTTTAGGATTGGAGGTCGCTTTGATTGCGACTCCAGATATGTTATTTATCTACTAAAATGTCCCTGCGGGCTGGGGTATGTGGGTAAAACAACGCAGGCGATTAAAGATCGCATTGCGTCCCATAAGTCCAATATTCGGAACAAGAATATGGACTTGTCTGTTTCAGAACACTTCTGCACTCATAAGCATACTGTGTCACAACTAAGGGTACAGATAATTGAGGGGATTCCACATCCACGGAGAGGGGGAAATAGGGAGAGAATGCTGGCTCTAAGAGAAAGTAAGTGGATTAATAGACTTGATACATTGGTTCCCAAAGGTCTTAATAGAGATTATGATCTGACTAATTTAATTTAAAGTTGTTGTAGGGCTTGATTATGTTTCGGAGCATTTTATAGGGGTGCCACTATTAGGGGACACTAGACTGGCAGAATTGTGTGGTCCATTAGTTGGACGTTACATTTTGCTTTTACATATGACCTGCCACCCTGGTGTCCCTGAAGGGACAAATAAGGCATGCTACCCTCTGCCCATACGGACACATGGCTAATTTGTATATGGGGCGTGTTTTCTCCACCACACATTGTTACAATGTGTGGGGCGGGGAGTAGGAGGAGATACTACGCGACTCGGAGTGTCCGTTTATACGGAATTCCGGAGTCATGGATCTCCAGCAACTACAGTCCTAGGCGGACGCTGTAGGCGACGCAGTGATTGGGGAGTGGTGACACGTGATGTGGAGGAATCCGATCACGTGTCCCACTGCCAGTCTGTGGCGGACGTGGTAGGCTTTTAGCCGATTGGCCGCTCCGGCTCTTTGTTTCATTGGACCAATTGGGCACGTGATGCGGAAGACTCCGATCACGTGTCCTTTGCCTGCTCTACAGCGGACGCTGTCGGCCATCAGATGTTTGGCCGGTGTCTAGCTACACGCTTCATGTTATTGGCCAGGTGTCTAACGGTAAGTGGGACGTGCCTCCTGATTGGTGTTTAAGGTTCAGGCCTGCGGCGGACGCTGTAGGCTTGATGTTCATTGGACACAATGATCTTTTTTGAACTATTCGGTTTTTTTCCAGGTTTTTTACCTGGATGGACCTATTAGTGAGTGTCCTATGATTTACTATATGGTGATTACCTCTGTGCGAATGTTTTGGTAACATATGTAGTGGAGACAACGATGTGTTATAGGGTGCACTGTGATTGGTGCATGCTGTTATATGTATTTACATGTATGCAAATGATCAGTTCTCTATGTGGTCCACTCTGGACCTTTATAAGTAACTTGAATGGTTGTATCTTTACTGTGGGTCTGTCATGATTTGAAAAAGGACTGAGGCAGCCCGAAACGCCTGTGCGTCATCATCTTCACAGACACCCACAATTTTATCATGTTTTAATTAGTATTACTTAATAAAAAACTTTTGGATGGTGCGAATCTGATGAATCTATATATAGTACTAGTCTGTCAGTTGCCCCGGGTCTGCTGTTGCAAATGCTAACGTGCTAGCGCTCAGACCCTAGTCAGATCCCACAGTGTGCTAGAACCAGCTGGAGCTGGGGATCCACACTTAGCCAGATTCTGTTGATAGCTTAAAGTACTAATTGCATTGTATTATCTGTGTATGAGACCTTAGACTAGATCCCAGGTGTTGAAATCAAGGACTTCACACCTAGACTAGGATACTGCTATATTGTTATTGATTATCTGTTATGACCTTCTGCTTCCTTCACCACTCTCCTGCTTGCTGATTCTGTACCTCTGCCTATCTGATTACTGTTGCCGACTCTGCCTGTACTTAACATTGAATCAGCCTTCTGTCTTTGTACTTTATCTGTCCGTACGTTGCCTACTCTGCTTGTCTGACCTTCCTGTCCTCACCAGTGGGCCTTGCCATTGGTGAGTAATCTGTAGTAGCTTCCACCTACTCCTTAGGTGATCAGCCCTTGCAGCACTGTCTGTAACACTTGCTCCTCAAGTGTCCGCTAGCTGCAGTATAGTCTTAATCACCTGCCCCTCAGGTGATCATCCTTGCAGCACTGTCTGTAACACTTGCTCCTCAAGTGCCCGCTAGCTGCAGTATTGTAAGGCTTGATGGTGTATTCTCCACAGTCAGCATGCAACGCATGAGCTGACGTGGAGGAGGTACACACACTAGCACAAGGAAACAGGCTATCCCTAGTATAGTGGAGGGGAGGACTGACTCCAAAAGGAGATTGTGGCGCACAGAGCCGGTGCAGATCCGACAGCCACAAACAATGCTTTCGCTATAACGTCTCAGCGCAAAGTAGCGCTGAGCGCATAAACCAGAACTGAGGAGATCAGGACAGATAGACAGAATGGTATGCATATATATGGGCAATGAACCAATATATGATGCAAAACCAGCAAAGTATCTTTAGAACAAGAAACACGATCGGGGGCTGAAGCGACAGCAAGACAGGCTTAAACTGAAGCTATGAAAACCCGAGGAGTCCTGCAGGAAGCAGATCTTTATACTGAGGTCATCCAATGGAAGCAGACATGCAGATTCCCACACAGGTGAATGATAATCAGTCACAAGCTGACAGCAGAGAAAGGCAGACAAAGCTATGCAGCTTGCATGGAAAGAGATCAGAACTGCCTGAGCTGCAGCACTACTACTTCCAGCAATACCTGCTGCAGCAGCGATCATGACAGTACCCCCGCCCTTAAAAGCGGATTCCAGACGCTTTTCAAAACTGAAATTCCCAACAAAACAGTCTGACTGATAATTCATGATGACCGGGACAGCCTGGCAAGACAAAATTCCAGAATCAGTCCCCACAAGACTGGACCCATCAGAACCAGAACCTACAGAACCATGCCCATCAGTACTACAAGCCCCAGTGTGACACCCATCAGGACCATGATTTCCAGAAGAAAGCCCTCCGAAACTCCCTGAGCGATACCCACCGCCTTCCAGGAACCGTTCCAAAACGCCAAAGCCTTTGCAATGCCCACCGGGACTGTCTTTACCAACACAAAACCCACTGTTGAACCAGTCCAAGGCACCAGGACAAGTTTTCTCAGAGACCTCCCAGAACACCTTGAAGCTCCAAAGAGATCCCCATAGGTCAGAACGCCCCTTAGGCTCACATGGAGAACTATCAAGAACCCCTATGGAACCTAGAGCAATTCCCGAGTCAGGGCCACAAGGACAAACATCAAGATCAGGGCTTTCAGGGACCAGAACCATCTCTGGGCATGCAGGCAGACTGGCAACATCAGAACATGTTCCCACTAAGGAAGCATCAGAGCACGCTAACACCTTAGACACACTTGGGCATTCTGGCACACAAAGAACATCTGGGCACACTGGCACAAGAGAAACCTCTGGGCATGTCAAGGAACTGTGAGCCTCAGGGTCAGCCAAGTTAGGACCAAAACCAGGACTGTCCAAAAAAAAATCATCATGACTAGACTTCGCAACTACTGGACTTTTACACGAGAATGCAGGATCAGACTTAGATGTCGCTGATTCCAGCAAAGTCAGTAACAAATCAGATTCAGGGGCACTAACAAGACAGGACAAATCTTCTGATGTATGCACTGAACCAGATAGGGACTCCACAACTACCTCTGGACTGGACAGAGACTCATCTAATACACTGGATTGGAGCTCATGAGGCGCTGCAGAACAAGTCAGTATTGCAGCAGCCCCCAAAACTGAGGAATTCCCTGGACAGGAAGGGGACTCTGGAACCTCTGCCACAGCGGCCAGAGAACCAGAATATTTCAGGATACAGGGCTGGGTTTCAGGAACACTCATTAGACCGGACTGAAATTCTGAGATTTCTATTATTTTGACCAGAGAATCAGAATTATCCATGTTACAGGGCAAAACTTTTGAAACATTCAGAGGACCGGGCTGGAGTTCCTCGGCTGTTACAACACTGGAGAGGGACTCAACAACATTGGTTAAATCAGACTGTGTACAGGGCAAGGTATCTAACACACTTGCTGATGAGGACAATATTTCAATGGCTTCTGCTTCGCTGGGCAGAAATTCATCAAGTTTTATTAGAGCAGACTGTAATTCCAAAACAGCTGCTAGACAAGTGAATATTACTGCAACACCAACTGAGGTAAGCAGTGCCTCAGACTCCTCTGCTAGAGGGTTTGAAGTATCCAAAGTACTGGGTGAAGCATAAGACTCTGCGACCACAGCTTCACTGGACAGGATCACTGAACAGTCCATATTGCAGGGCAAAACCATGGAAGCACCTGCTGGACAGCATAATGATTCTGTGACCTGAGTTTCATTGGAGAGATCTACTGCACAATTCATGGTACAGGGCAAATTTACTGGAACATTTTCTGAACACGGTAATAATTCTGCGATTTCGGATTCACATAGCAGACGCTCTGAGTTATTCACGAAACTAAAGTGAGGTGTAGAAACAGGAAGATCAAAACACAATGTTTGCGCATCTGAATCACCATTCAATTGTAAAATTGGAAAATTCAGATGCTGGGGTTCTGAGGTTTCTGGACAGGATTGCTGGGACTCGGAAACTGATGTAGTGCATCTATTGGCATCTGCTGGATCAGACAGGAGTTGAACTTCATTAACACAGGTAATTTCTGCAGAAGTGTTTGCAGAGACAGGCAAGATTTTTCTGGTGTCTGTTTCACTGAACAAAGACTCATGAGTACTGGCTAGGCTGGACTCAGAAGTCAGCAGGACCTCTGGATTCTCTGCTGAGAAATTTGTGCAGTGCAAAGTTAAGAAAGTATCAGTGGCTTCTGTTTTACTGGGAAGTAACACTGAGTTATCCATGGTACAGGGTGGAGTTACAGGAACATTCACAAGACATGGCAGGGACTCAGTAACTGGAGAAGTGGGACAGTCTCCAATTGACAGTGTGTCTTCCCTGGTATCAACTGATTGAATCGCATAAAAAACGTCCAAAATCATTTTCCACACATCGATCAATGGAGCCACAAAGTCATACCCACACACACCAGTTTTTATTAGGTTATAGGCAGACTTAATGCATGCATTCAATACTAATTAACTTTTTGCACTGTAAAATTGACAAAATGAACTTGAATCATTCTTCCATTCATTGACCAGAGCTTCCATCTCTCCTTTCTCAAATGGAGGATTCCAAGCATACTTAGCAGGCAGATCATAGTTTGCAGATATGATTGTGGCAGGGACATATATTGGGTTAATTAGCAGGTGATTGGCAGATTCCTTATTCTTAAGAATCTCCAATACCTGTAGCAAGTGTTGAACTGTAGTGTATGCAAACTTTCCTTGCTTCACAAATAAGTTGATTTGTTCAATACTCTGTAATATCTCCTCATAATCATACTCAGATAATTCTTTTAAACAAAAATCTTTATTTTCCCTAGCCAGTGATGAAAGTTCATTAGTAGTTTCATAAGTCCATTTAACTCCCCTGAAAGACAATTGCATTTCATTATCTGTTAATGGCAGAATCTCATTATAGGTCTCAGTCGCTAAGGATAACGACTCTGCAGATCGGACACGTTTCTTAGAACGTTTGCGTTTTGCCTTAGACCCTGCTGTTTTTGGTGATTTATTCAAGGCTGCAGGAAAATTATCAGTAAGACTTTCTGCTTGCTGATCATTTTTGCAAGCAATTGAAGGAGCAGCTGATTGGCCTGCTGCCAGGAGTTCATTAAGAGGAAAAGGCAATGGATCTATGCGCAACCAATTGTGAATTACAAAAGCTATAAATTGCAAAGGACTTTGTCTAAACTGAGTGTGATCTAAGACATCGATTGCCCAATCAAAAAGTTTGCCCTTAAAAAGAGCACAAACGATCCAATCAGACCAGGTAGAAATTGCAGAAGCCCGAAAGTCGGGATTGGCCAGAACTTTAACCAATTCTGATATAAATTTGTCTGTAACTTCAGGACCAAGCTTTTCAAATTTTTTAAAGGAGCCGGACCCCTGACAAACAGTGTCATAATTTCTGGAAATCCCCCCCACAATAGGGATTGGTAATGGGGTTTTCATAATGTAAGGCTTGGTGGTGTATTCTCCACAGTCAGCATGCAACGCATGAGCTGACGTGGAGGAGGTACACACACTAGCACAAGGAAACAGGCTATCCCTAGTATAGTGGAGGGGAGGACTGACTCCAAAAGGAGATTGTGGCGCACAGAGCCGGTGCAGATCCGACAGCCACAAACAATGCTTTCGCTATAACGTCTCAGCGCAAAGTAGCGCTGAGCGCATAAACCAGAACTGAGGAGATCAGGACAGGTAGACAGAATGAACGCTTGCTAGCTAGCCGCTACTTAGTGACAGCAAGCGTCCACAACAAGACAGACTGGAATGAGGCAGCCAAAGCGTAGCGGCGATGGCGTGCCTCACAAAGACAGGACAGGATAGTCAGGAATTAGCAGGATCAAGATAGATGAACGTAACACAGATAAATATACAAATAGCATGATTTCCTAGCGTATTACAATTACAGCTATCAATGAAACTATTTGTAACGTCTGACTAACATATGTATATATCGGCAATGAACCGATATATGACATAAGCAGGAACACTGACTTAGAACTGGAACGATACAGGGAACAGGACTCAGAAGGATTCGCTATCTCTTCGCAGAGATGAACGCAATCCACAAACGGTAACAGGACAGGATTCAGAAGGATTCGTTATCTCCTCGCAGAGATGAACGCAATCCACAAACAGGACCAGGAACAGGATAACTAGCTCAGCACGGGTGATCAACGTGCTAGAACTGACTAGCTGAACATAGGATATAAACAGTTCGTGTACGTATATATCAGCGTCACTGATGTATCAACGTAACACGAATACAAGGAAAATAATAAACGTGCTGGTATGCATATATATGGGCAATGAACCAATATATGATGCAAAACCAGCAAAGTATCTTTAGAACAAGAAACACGATCGGGGGCTGAAGCGACAGCAAGACAGGCTTAAACTGAAGCTATGAAAACCCGAGGAGTCCTGCAGGAAGCAGATCTTTATACTGAGGTCATCCAATGGGAGCAGACATGCAGATTCCCACACAGGTGAATGATAATCAGTCACAAGCTGACAGCAGGGAAAGGCAGACAAAGCTATGCAGCTTGCATGGAAAGAGATCAGAACTGCCTGAGCTGCAGCACTACTACTTCCAGCAATACCTGCTGCAGCAGCGATCATGACAAGTATAGTCTTAATCACCTGCTCCTCAGGTGATCATCCTTGCAGCACAGTCAGTGGTCCCTGCTCCTCAGGTGTCCACTGGCTGCAGTGTAGTCTTAATCACCTGCTCCACAGGTGATCATCCTTTGCAGCACAGTCAGTGGTCCCTCCTCCTCAGGTGTCCACTGGCTGCAGTGTAGTCTTAATCACCTGCTCCTCAGGTGATCATCCTTTGCAGCACAGTCAGTGGTCCCTGCTCCTCAGGTGTCCACTGATTGCAGTATAGTCTGAATCCCCTGCTCCTCAGGGGATCCTTGGCTGCAGTACTGTCTGAATCTCCCGCCCCTCGGGAGATCTCCTCTCCTCATTACTGTTGCACCAAACACAATCCCACATTGGTTGTCCTGTGTCTGGCTATACTAGCATTATTGGTGATTCTGCAGATCACCATATAATCAGGTATAGCATCTGTATTATTGGTGATACTGCAGATCATCAATAATCAGAATATCTTTTTTGCTGACACCAATCGTTACACTTTTCCTCTCAATTTCCAGGCCGCTAAACTCAGTCTGTTGATTCCTGGATGAAGAAGACTCCCCTGTGATAGCAGATCGTGATTCGGTGGCAACCTGATTGGATCCTCTATACTCAGGAACATCGCCAACGCGAACCAAGGCCTCCTGGGCCAGAGGGGAAGGATAGTTATGATCGTGCATTGCTCCTAGGGATTATCGGGACCAGCAAATTCCGTTCCGCCGGAAATCACGGATTTCGTCAATGATAAATTCCGTCGCTATGAAAATTCCGCTGAATTTGTATGAAACTCCCCGGAATTCCGGATTCCGTCGGAAATTTTTAAAAAATCTCTCCCCCTCTTCCATCTATCCATCCTCTTGTATCATCCTGTAGGGATTTGCAGTTTTTCAAAACAGCTTACATACCATGGCTGGGATTTGAACCCAGGTCTCAGTGTGTAGTAGGTATCTGTCTTACCCCCTAGACCACCAACCACACTACATGCTAAAGCTGGCCTAGCATGTACCATAATGTCAATCCAATAGAAAAAGTAGCATGATTAAGGATTTGTACTTTTTTAAAAGCCAGCTTACATACCTTGGCCAGGATTTGAACCCAGGTCTCAGTGTGTAGTAGGTTTCTGACTTACCCCCTAGACCACCAACCACACTACATGCTAATGCCAGCCTAGCATGTACCATTAGGATCAATCCAATAGAAAAATTAGCAAATCCCGGCCAAGGTATGTAAGCTGGCTTTTGAAAAACTACAAATCCTTAATCATGCTACTTTTTCTATTGGATTGATCATAATGTTACATGATATTCTCGCTTTAGCATGTAGAGTGGTTGGTGGGCTAGGGGGTAAGTCAGATACCTACTACACACTGAGACCTGGGTTTAAATCCTGGCCGAGGTATGTAAGCTGGCTTTTAAAAAAGTACAAATCCTTAATCATGCTACTTTTTCTATTGGATTGATCATAATGGTGCATGCTAGGCTGGCTTTAGCATGTAGTGTGGTTGGGGGTCTAGGGGGTAAGACAGATACCTACTACACACTGGGACCTGGGTTCAAATCCTAGCCATGGTATGTAAGCGGTTTTAAAAAACTGCAATTCCCGAGAGAGAGCGAGAGAGCGAGAGAGCGAGAGAGCGAGAGAGCGAGAGAGAGAGAGAGAGAGAATTCCGTGGAAATAAAAAAAATGTATGCGGAATTCCATATGAGAGGTTTAGTAATTTTGTGCCGACTATCGGAATTGACTTAAATTCTGTAACGATTGGTGTCAACACGCAGAGAGAATCTGATTATTGGTGATCTGCAGAATCACCAGTAATGCAGATATACACCAGATTATGGATGATCTGCAGAATCACCAATAATCCAGGTATGTCTAACCTCTGGACACCTGAGATATGAGTGTTTGGTGTAACAGTACCACTTTGAGTAAGGACCACCAGAGGAGCTGGAGGTTAGAAGAAGAAGGGAATTCACCCCAGACTGTGGGTGAATCCCTATAGCCTAAAGGCTCCCTAGGAGAGGGACCTAGGCTTGGTTGCAGGATGCCCTGCTGCTAAGATGAACAGACTTGCCCTAACTGGATGTGAGATCCTAGCTCTCTACACCCTGGAAGCGGGCTAAAGCAATACAAGTACACAATGCTAGTCTTGGGTGTGAGGTCCGTAGTCACAACACCCTGGAACTAGTCTATAGCATAACATAGCATTGACACAGTATCCTAGGCTTGGGTTTGAGGTCCGTAGTCACAACACCCTGGAACTAGTCTATAGCATAACATAGCATTGACACAGTATCCTAGGCTTGGGTGTGAGGTCCGTAGTCACAACACCCTGGAACTAGTCTATAGCATAACATAACAATGCAAGAATAATCTAGCTCAGTGTGAATTCCCAGGTCCTCCTGGTTCTAACACACTGTGGGATCTGACTGAGGTCTGTGTGCTAACACATAAAGCGTTCGCAATGGCAGACAACCAGCAACTGACAAGCAACCTGAATATATAGTTGCTGGAGTCTGCCGCCCCGCCCAAGCCACTCAGCCAATCATGAGTCCAGCAGGAATCAGCTGATCCTCCTGATCAGCTGACACTTCCCCTGCTGGTATAAAGGTCCTGACATCTGGGCCGCGCGCGCGTAGCTCTCCATCCACCTATGTGAACTAACAGACCCAGCCACACCAAACGCACGCCGCCGCATACAGACCACCACGTTGGACGCGGAAACAGCCGCCTTGATGTCAGTACCTGCGGCGGTCTTTCCGCGTTCTCTCTTTTGGTGTCAGGCGCACGTCTCCGCATGCCAGCCGCTGTGCTGGACGCGGACTCAGCCGTCCTGCCGTTAGTACACGCGGCGGCTTTTCCGCGTTTCCTCACAATTTCTGCCGGAATCACGGAATTAATAATTCCGCGGAATACAGGGAGCATCCCTAATAGTAAACTACTTTTTCTGGTCCCTTGTAGTTTAGGATAATAGGATTCTACTGTATTTACAGTGTTAAAGGATACCCGAAGTGACATGTGACATGATGAGATGGACATGTGTATGTACAGTGCCTAGCACACACATAACTATGCTGTGTTCCTTTTTTTCTTTCTCTGCCTGAAAGAGTTAAATATCAGGTATGTAAGTGGCTGACTCAGTCCTGACAGTACTACAGTGTGACCCTCATTGATAAAAAAATCCCCTTTTTATTTCTTTCTTGCTCTCAGAAGGCATTTTCTGCTAGGAAAGTGTTTTTATAGTTGGAATATCTTATCAGTGAGAGTCACACTGTAGTCACTTCCTGTCTGAGTCAGGACTGAGTTAACCACTTACATACCTGATATTTACCGCTTTCAGACGGATTAAGAAAAAAAGAAAAAAAAAAAAAAAAAAGAAACACAGCATAGTTATGTGTGTGCTAGGCACTGTACATACACATGACTATCTCATCATGTCACATGTCACTTCGGGTTTCTTTTAATTTTCGGGAAGTAAAATATCAGTAACTCTTACAAATATTTTACTACAGCTTATTCTACCCCTACTCTCACACAGAAACCCCCCCCCCCATGCCTAACTCTTAACCGCTTCCCACACAAACTTCCTTCCTGACGCCTAACCCTTATCCATCCTCCCCAAAACCCTTCCTGCAGGGGCAGATCTTGGCTCGTGGTAGCCCTGGGCAGAGAAAGAATTGATGGCCCCAGTGGCATATCAATAGGAGTTGCAGAGGTAGCGACTGCACTGGGTTTGGGCCAGAGGGGTCTTCTCTCAACTGCAGTATACGCTCTTTATTGGTCCTGTGCTGATAGTATTCACTTCTATAGAAGCTTTGAATAGTAGCACCGGCGTACCTACCGGGGATGCGACCCCATCAGCCGCAGGGGGGCCCGGGGCCGCTCTAGGGCCCGCTCATTGTGTGCAAGTGAGCGGGGGAGGGCTGCCGCCCGCCCGATTCTGGACCCCCCAGCAAGGTGCTCAACTGGCCGCAGCGTCTGATAGACGCTGCCCCAGTTCATTCCCCGCAGCCCCGCTCCAGCAGCCTGCATATTCCTCCGGCAGGCAGAGCAGGGCTACGGAAAGATGGCTGCTGAAGCCCTGTACTGGAGACTATTTGTGTCTCCAGTACAGGGCTTCGGGCGCCATCTTGCCGTAGCCCTGCACTCTGCCTGTCAGACTCAGCACGGGAGATGTGCTGCAGTGCACAGGAGGATCGTCGGGGTCGGGGAGCTGCGCACCAGAGGCCGGGAGAGACTCTGACAGGTAAGTGAATTGATTTGTTTTTTTTTACTGGGCATTTTTTTTTTCTGGTGACTGCTGCACACATTACGATTTTTTGGGTGATTGTTGCCCACGTTACGATATTCTGATGAACGCTGCCCACATTGTGATTTTCTGCTGCCTGCTGTCCACATTACGATATTCTGGTGAACGCTGCCCACATTGTGATTTTCTGGTGCCTGCTGCCCACATTACGATATTCTTGCGAACGCTGCCCACATTACGATATTCTAGCACAAACTGAGCACTCTCTCACAAACTCTTTACAATCAAGTGCCAGCGAAGGCCACCATGCACATCTGGCCAATAGATCCTGAGTTCAAGCAGCCCCGGGATGCCCAGCATTCTTACGGGAATGGAATAATTGTAAAAGTTGTAGGCAAAAAGGAAGTGGTACAAACATAACCCCCTCAGGCTTTCCTTCTGGAATGTCCTGTTGTTTAGGCCCCAGAGTAGCCGTCCAGTCCTCCCAGGTTTCAGTAGCTGCCAGCACCACTTTTTGAGGTAGGATGGTCTTAGGGGTTGAAGGCTGAACTGTCTCTGGCTCGAAACACCTAGATAGAGCGTCTGCTTTCACGTTCTTACTACCTGGTGTGTACGTTATGATAAATCTGAACCTTGAAAAGAATAGGGACCAGCGGGCCTGTCGGGGGCTAAGTGTTTTAGCCCCTTCTATGTACTCCAAGTTTTTATGGTCTGTATAAACTGTGATGGTATACTCTGCCCCTTCCAGCCAATGGTGCCATTCTTCAAAGGCTAACTTAATGGCCAAGAGCTCTCAATTGCCAATATCGTAGTTCCTCTCGGCAGGAGAGAACCTACGAGAAAAGAGGGCACATGGGTGCAGTTTGCCTTGCAGACCGGAACGTTGAGACAGTACAGTCCCAACCCCAATTTCTGATGCATCGACCTCGACTATGAAGGGGAAGGTGACATCCACATGTCTCAGAGTGGGAGCAGAACAGAACAATTTTTTCAAAGTGGCAAAGGCAGACTGTGCCTCTGACGACCAGTGGTAAGTGTCAGCCCCCTTCTTGGTAAGATTGGTGATGGGTGACACTACAGAGGTAGAACCCCTTGATGAATTTCCTGTAGTAATTGGCGAAGCCAAGAAATCTTTGTATTGCCTTCAAACCTACAGGTTAGGGCCACTCCAAAACAGCCGAGACTTTTTCTGGATCCATGGAGAGACCAGAAGTAGAGATAATATATCCCAAAAAGGGAACTGTAGTGACCTCGAAGAGGCATGTAAGGGCTAGCAGAAGTACCGCCGCCGCGGTAAGCAACATGGCAGCGGTCTCTGCATCTCAGCCGGCGGTTTCCACCGCACAGTCATTTCCCAGCACAGCGCCTGTGTCGCAGGGCAGCAGGGACAACGCCGCCGCGGCCGGCGACATGGCGGCGGTTCCCGCAACCCAGCCGGCAGCCTTTAACACACATTCACATTCTGACATTGTGCATAGACTCTCTGACACACAGGGGCTGAGGGTCACGCGCGCGCGCGCAAGGCGACAGGAGCTTTATGCAAGTAGAAGGGCAGTCAGCTGACCAGCCGGTCTTCTGATTAGTTGAGTTAATGGGGTGGAGCTAAGGAGTGCTCCAAGTATATATAGACCCTGCCTGTCAGTTGATCCTTGTCTGCTGTTGCGAATACTATATGTGTTAGCTCTCAGACCTGAGTCAGATCCCACAGTGTGCTAGAACCAGCAGGAGCTGGGAATCCACACTTAGTCAGATTCCTTGATAGCTTAAAGTACTATTGAACTGTTTATTTGTTATGACCTCTTGCGTGCATGACTACTCTCCTGTCTTCTGATTCTGTGCCGTTGCCCATCTGATCTAGTTGCCGAACTCTGCCTGTGACACTACTCTGATCTTGCCTCTTGCTCCTGTACTGCCTCTGTCCGTGTGTTACCGAATCTGCCTGCCTGACTACTCTACCCTCAGCACTGGGTCTAGCCCAGGCTGAGGGGTTCTTGTTATTCCCGCGCCTCGGGAATATACTGCTGCGGTAAGGTCTGAATCACGTCTCACACGCAGGTGATTCTATCTCCTTGCAGACTGTGATCTCCTAGCATTTGAGACCCTCGGCTGCAGTAGTATCTGAATCATTGTGAATTACATTGATGCAGTCAGAGTCTCCTGCTCCTCAGGGGATCCTGATCTTTTGCCTGTGCTTTTTGTATTACTGTTGCACCAAACACCCTACACATATCAAGTACCTTGGTAACGCTATATCAGCATTATTGGTGAGTCTGCAGATCACTTCTATAGAAGCTTTGAATAGTAGCACCGGCGTACCTACCGGGGATGCGACCCCATCAGCCGCAGATATAGCATCTGTATTAGTGGTGATACTGCAGATCACCAGTAATCAGATAAGCTATTGCTGACACCAATCGTTACAGAACAGCAGACCAAACATAATGGATATACTGCACAGCCAGATGGAAGTCCTGACCACTGCTGTAAACAGTCTTACCAGGGTGGTCAATACTCAACAGATACAAATTACCCAAATATCTGAGTCTGTTCAGGTACTTCAAAATGCTATAAAAGCAGTACAATTCCCTTCTGTCTCAGATCTCAAGATGGATATACCTGTAAAGTTTTCAGGGCATACATCCGATTTTCAGAAATGTAAGAACCGTGTCCTTTCTTATTTTGAAATGAGACCTAACTTGTCAGGATCTGAACACCAGAGGGTTACGTTAATTAAGACCCTACTGTCTGGTGATTCACAGACCTGGGCATATGGGTTGCCTCCAGAGCATGAGGCACTAACCTCAGTTCAGGAATTCTTTAAGGCTATGGCCGTGTTATATGACGACCCGGATAGGGCTAGTACTGCTGAGAGGAAGATAAAAAATCTCAGTCAGGGACGTAACACGGTTGAAGCGTACGCCGCTGAATTCAGGAAGTGGGTGGGTTCCACTAGATGGGGAACATTCGCATTGTTAGACCGCTTTCTGACTGGACTTTCTGACCCAGTTTCTGATTTACTGTTAGGGCACCCTGATCCAAAGACTGTAGACGAAGCAATTTCCTTGGCAGTTAGAGTGGATCGACACCTACGTTATCAGAAACAGACTCGTGGGAGTAGGGAGGTGAAATTTGTCTCGTATGCTTCCTCTCCATCTGAGTTCCCTCCGGACGAACCAATGCAGGTTGGTCGTTCTAGATTGACGCAGATTGAGAAAATGCGCAGGAGATCCGAGGGTTTATGTTTTTTCTGTGCTGAGGTGGGTCATGTAGTGCAGAATTGTCCAAAAGAAGTTGGGGAACGCTGCCGCCTAGGTGTAGTCAGAGGTAATACCCTGGGCGAGCCACTTTTACCTCTAAATAAGAATCGAGCAATTCTTCCCTGTTCCATTACCTGGGAGGGTCAGGTGTTCACTACTGATGCATTTGTGGACTCTGGCTCTGAAGCCAATTTCATTGATTACGATTTAGTAATAAAATTGGGAATTCCTATGCTTCCCTTGAACCGACAGTTCATGGTTACTGCCATAGATGACTCCCCTCTGCAATGTAAACACCCTCTTTCACAAACCCCATCTCTAGTGTATACCATAGGGGTTTTACATAAGGAGAAGTTACAGTTCTTTGTGTTACAGATGGCAACCTCCACCATCATCCTGGGGATTCCTTGGTTGCAACAACATTCTCCTCAAATTGACTGGTCCTCGGGCCAATTACTGAGTTGGTCAGAGCATTGTCGTACTCATTGTTTGGAGAAAGTTGCAGTCCGTGCTACCAAGGTTCAAGTCAAGGGTGTACCGGAGCAATATATTGAGTTTTCAGATGTATTTTGTCCCAAGTCGGCTGATAAGCTCCCACCTCATCAGATCTTCGATTGTCCGATTGAATTGAGATCAGGTTGCATGCCCCCTAGAGGCCATTTGTATAATCTGTTAGGCCCTGAGAAGCTTGCTATGCAGGAATACATTAAGGAGAATTTGGCTAAGGGGTTCATCCGTCCTTCTCGGTCTCCAGCCGGGGCCGGGTTCTTTTTTGTACAGAAGAAAGACGGTGGTCTCAGACCATGTATCGATTATCGTGGTTTGAATAAAATCACTGTAAAGAATCGTTATCCCTTACCTTTGATTGACGACCTGTTTGCTCAGATAACCAATGCTAGCATCTTCTCCAAACTCGATTTACGGGGTGCTTATAATCTGGTATGCATTAGAGATGGTGACGAGTGGAAGATGACCTTCAACACGCCCGATGGCCACTACGAGTACTTGGTCATGCACTTTGGGTTGTGTAATGCCCTGGCCGTCTTCCAAGAACTGATTAATGAGGTCTTTAGAGAGGTTCTGGGAAAATTCGTATTAGTATACTTGTATGATATACTGATCTTTTCCCCTAATCTGAATGAACACAGAAATCACGTGAAATATGTGTTAAGGAAGTTGAGACAGAATTCACTTTATGCCAAGTTGGAGAAATGCCTTTTTGAGGTCACCGAAGTTTCATTTTTAGGCTATGTCATTTCCACCACTGGCCTTTCTATGGATCCGCAAAAAGTTTCAGCTGTGTTAGATTGGCCACAACCTATGGGTTTAAAGGCACTCCAGAGGTTTCTTGGCTTCGCCAATTATTACAGGTGGTTTATAAAGGGCTTCTCTGCGGTAGTGTCACCCCTCACTCGCATGACCAAGAAGGGGGCTGACTCTCACCATTGGTCCACAGGGGCCCAGGAGGCATTTGTTCAGTTAAAGATTTTTTTTCTGCTCAGCACCCATACTGAGACATTTCGATGTCACCCTCCCCTTCATGGTTGAAGTGGATGCCTCGGAAATTGGGGTGGGGGCTGTGTTGTCTCAGCGCTCGGGTCCGCAGGGCAAGATACACCCTTGCGCCTATTTCTCATGCAGGTTTTCCCCTGCTGAGAGAAACTACGATGTGGGCAATAGGGAACTCCTTGCCATCAAGTTAGCCTTCGAGGAATGGCGTCATTGGCTTGAAGGAGCAGAACACACTATTACTGTATATACTGACCATAAGAACTTGGAGTACATTGAAGGGGCCAAGAGGCTTAGTCCTCGACAGGCCCGCTGGTCCTTATTCTTCTCGCATTTCAGATTTGTCATCATGTACACCCCAGGTAGTAAGAACGTCAAGGCGGATGCTCTCTCCAGATGTTTCGAGCCCGAGACAGCTCAGCCCGCACTTCCCAAGAGCATTCTACCTCGCAAGGTGGTGCTAGCTGCCACTGAGACCTGGGAGGATTGGGCAGTCACATTAGCTACCTACCTGCTAGATACTCCGGAAGGGAAACCGGAAGGGGTTCTGTTTGTACCACTTCCCTTCCGATTACAGTTCATGCAGTTGTTCCATGCCCATAAGAACGCAGGTCACCCTGGTGTCACTCACACTCTGGATCTGCTCACGAGGTGTGTTTGGTGGCCTTCATTGGCCTCTGATTGTAAAGAATTTGTCAGAGAGTGTGTTGTGTGTGCCAGGAGCAAACCTTCTCGCCAGGTTCCAGTGGGTACCCTACAACCCTTGCCAGTGCCAAGTGAACCATGGACCCATCTGTCCATGGATTTTGTCGGCGAGCTCCCCAGGTCCGAAGGTAAGTCTGTCATATGGGTGGTCGTAGACAGGTTCAGCAAAATGTCCAATTTTGTTCCTCTTAAAGGATTTCCTTCAGCTCAAGAGTTGGCAGATCTCTTTGTACAACACATCTTCCGGTTACATGGAATCCCAGATGATGTGGTTTCTGATAGAGGAGTCCAGTTTGTGTCGAAGTTTTGGAGGGTTTTTTGCCATAGTTTGGGTATGAACCTGTCCTTTTTGTCTGGGTATCACCCACAGACCAACGGGCAGACCGAAAGGGTTATTCAGGCACTGGAACAATTCCTCAGATGTTATGTGGCAGATGCGCAAACAGAATGGGTTACGTTTTTACCCTTTGCAGAGTTTGCGCACAACAATCTGAAAAGCTCTTCAACGAGGTTGTCCCCTTTTCAGGTTATATCAGGAAGGTCTCCTAAATTTTCCCCATTGCTGGTGTGTTCCTCTCCCTTCTCAGCCCTGGAAGATTTGCAGAAGGATTTAAAGGAGCTTTGGGGACAGGTGAAGAAAAGTTTAGGAGTAGCCTTTCAAAATCAGAAGAAACAGGCCGACAAGAGACGGTCTGTTAAATGGCACTTTGCCCCAGGAGACATGGTATGGGTGTCTACCAGACATATGGCACTCAGACAACCGTCCACCAAGTTGGGTCCCAGGTTCATAGGGCCTTATCCGGTGGCCAAAAAGATCAATGATGTCTCTTATGTGACTGATCTCCCAGCCAGCATGAGAAGTGGGAGATCCACGTCTCTTTATTGAAGCCAGCAGTGCATGTGGATTCCTCCCCCCCCCCCAGTGGTAGTGGAGGGCCAGACAGAGTATGAGGTTGAAAAAATGTTGGATTCTCGTCGAGTACAGAATTCTGTACAGTATCTGGTCCACTGGAAGGGGTATGGTGTGGAAGATAGATCTTGGGTACCAGAGGATCGCATGCATGCTGAGAAATTGAGGAAGAGGTTTCATCAGTTACATCCTGAGAAACCTTGTAGGAAGTGTCCAGAATCCACTCCTCAAGGGGGGGGGGGTACTGTAAGGGCTAGCAGAAGTACCACCGCTGCGGTAAGCAACATGGCGGCGGTCTCTGCATCTCAGCCGGCGGTTCCCACCGCACAGTCATTTCCCAGCACAGCGCCTGTGTCGCAGGGCAGCAGGGACACCGCCGCCGCGACCGGCGACATGGCGGCGGTTCCCGCAACCCAGCCGGCAGCCTTTAACACACATTCACATTCTGACATTGTGCATAGACTCTAACACACAGAGGCTGAGGGTCACGTGCGCGCGCACAAGGCGACAGGAGCTTTATGCAAGTAGAAGGGCAGTCAGCTGACCAGCCGGTCAGCTGACTCCAGCCGCCCTTCTGATTGGTTGAGTGAATGGGGTGGAGCTAAGGAGTGCTCCAAGTATATATAGACCCTGCCTGTCAGTTGATCCTTGTCTGCTGTTGTGAATACTATATGTGTTAGCTCTCAGACCTGAGTCAGATCCCACAGTGTGCTAGAACCAGCAGGAGCTGGGAATCCACACTTAGTCAGATTCCTTGATAGCTTAAAGTACTATTGAACTGTTTATTTGTTATGACCTCTTGTGTGCCTGACTACTCTCCTGTCTTCTGATTCTGTGCCGTTGCCTATCTGATCTAGTTGCCGAACTCTGCCTGTGACACAACTCTGATCTTGCCTCTTGCTTCTGTACTGCCTCTGTCCGTGTGTTACTGAATCTGCCTGCCTGACTACTCTACCCTCAGCACTGGGTCTAGCCCAGGCTGAGGGGTTCTTGTTATTCCCGCTCCTCAGGAATATACTGCTGCAGTAAGGTCTGAATCACCTCTCACACGCAGGTGATTCCATCTCCTTGCAGACCGTGATCTCCTAGCATTTGAGACCCTCGGCTGCGGTAGTATCTGAATCATTCTTGTGAATTACATTGATGCAGTCAGAGTCTCCTGCTCCTCAGGGGATCCTGATCTTTTGCCTGTGCTTTTTGTATTACTGTTGCACCAAACACCCTACACATATAAAGTACCTTGGTGATGCTATATCAGCATTATTGGTGATTCTACAGATCACCATATAATCAGATATAGCATCTGTATTAGTGGTGATACTGCAGATCACCAGTAATCAGATAAGCTATTGCTGACACCAATCATTACAAGGCACTTTTCTAGCTTTGCGTACAGCGAATTCTGTCTTAATTTTCTTAAAACAAACTTGACGTGCTTACGATGTTCTGTTAAATTAGGAGAGAAAATCAGTATGTTGTCTAGATACACTAGCACAAACTTTCCCAGCACCTCCCTGAAAACTTCATTGATTAACTCCTGGAAGACGGCAGGGTCATTACACAACCCGAAGGGCATAACCAGATACTCATAATGCCTGTCAGGCGTGTTGAACGCCATCTTCCATTTGTCACCATCCCTAATGCGTGCCAGGTTGAATGCACCTCGCAGGTGTAATTTGGAGAAAATACTGGCATTGGTCACCTGAGCAAACAAATCGTCAATCAGAGGCAACAGATAATGATTGTTTACAGTGATCTTATTTAAACCACGATAGTCAATGCAAGGTCTAAGCCCACCGTCCTTTTTCTGTACGAAAAAGAAGCCAGCCCCAGCTAGTGACTGGGAAGGACGGATGAAGCCTTTGGCCAAGTTTTCTTTAATGTATTCCTGCATCGCCAGTTTTTCGGGCCCTGACAGATTATAAAGATGACCTCTAGGGGGCATACAACCAGATCTTAATTCTATGGGACAATCAAAACTCCGGTGAGGCGGGAGTTTATCTGCAGACTTTGGACAGAACACGTTAGCGAATTCTGCGTACTGTACTGGCACCCCTTTGACCTGTATCTTGGTGGCGCAAACAGCAACTCTCTCCAAACAATGATGATGACAATGGGTTGACCAGCTCCGTAGCTGACCTGAAGCCCAGTCAATCTGAGGGGAGTGGAGTTGCAACCAGGGCATACCAAGAATAATGGTAGAGGTTGCCATTTGCAGGACAAAGAACTGTAATTTCTCTTTATGTAACACCCCTATATTACACAATAATAAGGGGGTCTGGGAAAGAGGCTGTCTACACTGTAACGGAGAGTCATCAACCGCTGTAATGGAACAAGGAAGGAGCAGACGATTATTGTTTAGAGGTAAAGACTGCTCGCCTAGGGTATTACCTCTGACTACACCTAGGCGGCAGCGTTTCCTGACTTCTTAGGACAATTCTGGACAATGTGACCCTCCTTAGCACAGTATAGACAGTCTTTCTGACCTTCTGCGATTCTTTTCCACTTGCGTCAACCTAGAGTGTCCGATTTGCATCGGCTCGTGCGGAGGTGACGAGGGTGGAGAGGATGCGTAGGAGACATATCTTACAGCATTTCTGCCACGGGTCTGTTTCTGATAGCGTAAGCGGCGATCTACCCATACTGCTAAAGAAATTGCATCGTCTATGGATTTGGGCTCAGGATGTCCTAACATCAAATCAGAAACTGCATCAGACAATCCTGACAGAAAACAGTCTAACAGTGCGTATGTTCCCCATCTAGCTGACACAGCCCACTTCCTGTACTCTGCAGCATAAACCTCCACCGGATCACGACCCTGCCTGAGGGTCTTTAGTTTCCTTTCAGCAGTGGTAGCAATATCCGGATCATCATATATAATGGCCATGGCCTTAAAAAATTCCTGAACTGAGGATAACGTCTCATGCTCTGAATGAAGACTATATGCCCATGTTTGTGAATCTCCTGACAGAAGGGTCGTTATAAATGTTACCTTCTGGCGCTCAGTTCCTGACAAGTTAGGCCTCAACTCAAAATAAGATAGCACACGATTCCTAAAGTTCTGAAAGTCAGATCTATGCCCAGAAACCTTCTCAGGTACGGACATGCGAAGGTTCGTGACTGGAGGGGATCGCACTGTATCAACAGCCGTTTGAAGTACCTGTACTGTCCCAGCCAGTTGTGTGATCTGAGTCTGTTGGGTATCAATCACCCCGATGAGATTATTCACCGAGGAGGTCAGGACTTCAACTTGGCTGCGCAGTGCATCCATAATGTTTTGTCTGCTGTTCTGTAACGATTGGTGTCAGCAAAACAGATATTCTGATTATTAATGATCTGCAGTATCACCAATAATACAGATGCTATACCTGATTATATGGTGATCTGCAGAATCACCAATAATGCTAGTATAGCCAGAAACAGGACAACCAATGTGGGATGGTGTTTGGTGCAACAGTAATGAGGAGAGGAGATCTCCCGAGGGGCAGGAGATTCAGACAGTACGGCAGCCAAGGATCCCCTGAGGAGCAGGGGATTCAGACTGTACTGCAATCAGTGGACACCTGAGGAGCAGGGACCACTGACTGTGCTGCAAAGGATGATCACCTGAGGAGCAGGTGATTAAGACTACACTGCAGCCAGTGGACACCTGAGGAGCAGGGACCACTGACTGTGCTGCAAAGGATGATCACCTGTGGAGCAGGTGATTAAGACTACACTGCAGCCAGTGGACACCTGAGGAGCAGGGACCACTGACTGTGCTGCAAGGATGATCACCTGAGGAGCAGGTGATTAAGACTATACCGCAGCTAGCGGACACTTGAGGAGCAAGTGTTACAGACAGTGCTGCAAAGATGAACATCTGAGGGGCAGGTGATTAAGACTATACTGCAGCTAGCGGACACTTGAGGAGCAAGTGTTACAGACAGTGCTGCAAGGGCTGATCACCTAAGGAGTAGGTAAAAGCTACTACAGATTCCTCACCAATGGCAAGGCCCACTGGTGAGGACAGGAAGGTCAGACAAGCAAAGTAGGCAACGTACGGACAGATAAAGTACAACGACAGAAGGCTGATTCAATGTTAAGTTCAGGCAGAGTCGGCAACAGTAATCAGATAGGCAGAGGTACAGAATCAGCAAGCACGAGAGTGGTCAAGGAAGCAGAAGGTCATAACAGATAATCAATAACAATATAGCAGTATCCTAGTCTAGGTGTGAAGTCCTTGATTTCAACACCTGGGATCTAGTCTAAGGTCTCATACACAGATAATACAATGCAATTAGTACTTTAAGCTATCAACAGAATCTGGCTAAGTGTGGATCCCCAGCTCCAGCTGGTTCTAGCACACTGTGGGATCTGACTAGGGTCTGAGTGCTAACACGTTAGCATTTGTAACAGCAGACCTGGGGCAACTGACAGACTAGTACTATATATACATGGATGCCCCGCAGCGCCGCCCCTATCACTTAGCCAATCCAAAGTACTGTTGGAATCAGCTGACTAGGCAGATCAGCTGACTCCCCTCCTATTCGCATAAAGGTCCTGTCGCCTGGCGCGCGCGCGTAACCCTCAATCTATGTGCATTAGAAGGACCAGGCAAAGAAGCAGCATGTAACTGCGCGGCAGAGGCCGCCGGCTGATACGCGGAGATAGCCGCCATGCTGCTTGCCTCTGCGGCGGTATCTCCGCTATCCTTTACAAAAAGGTATACAGACTTCGGGTGCTTCTCCCAGGTGGTAGAGACACTATTGAAAGCGAGGAAGCCTTCTACGAATTCCACCTATTATCATATCTGGGAGAAGTTTGTATCCTATGCTCTGGAGAATGGGTTTGACAGTTTGTGTCCAGAAATCCAGAATATCCTGAATTTTCTTCAGTAGAGGTGTAGCGAACGGTTTGCCGGCGAACGGTTCCAGGCGAACTTCGGGGGTTCGCGTTCGCCTACCAAACGCGAACTTTCCCGGAAGTTCGATTCGCCCCATAAAGCTCTATTGAGCAAAACTTTGACTCCTTATATTACAGCCAGCAGACACATTATTGCCATACACACTGCTCTCAATGCTGGAGGCCCACCCTCCCTCCCTCCTCCGGTCCTTATACTGCCTACACTAATTAGTTAAGGGACAGCTGCTACACACTCTGCTAGGAAGATTTTAATTAGCCTGTTTGTGGGTTCCTCCCACCTCCCTTTTTGCACTTCTGCCTATTCCCTCCTCCCTCCTCCCTCCTACTGGGGGGAGGAGGGTCTCATCTGCCAGGGAATTCCAGTATTTCAAAAACCAGCTTATATACCATGATAGGGATTTGAACCCAGGCCTTCGTGTATGGTAGGCAACTAACATATCCATTGAACCACCAACACTAGTAGCTGAAAGTAGCTGAAAGTAGCTGAAAGTAGCTGAAAGTAGCTGAAAGTAGCTGAAAGTAGCTGAAAGTAGCTGAAAGTAGCTGAAAGTAGCTGAAAGTAGCCTAGCATGTACCATTTATGCTGAATGCAAGACAAAAATTAGACAAGACAAATAACATTTATATCACACTTTTCTCCTAGGAGACTCAAAGCACCAGAGCTGCAGTAACTAGGGCACACTCTATAGGCAGTAGCACAGATATGTAGCAAGACCTGGCCTTGTATTTTGTGTTCAACAGTTGTCAAGAGAAAAATTAGACAAGATAGCAGTGTTAAGAAGACTTGCCTAAGGTCTCCTACTGAATTGGTGCTGGCTTACTGAACAGACAAAGACGAGATTTGAACTCTGGTCTCCTGTGTCAGAGGCAGAGCCATTCACCATTACACCATGCAGCCACTGCTTACATACATGTAGCCAGACATGGCCTTGTATTTTGTGTTCAACAGTTGTCACGAGAAAAATTAGACAAGGTAGCAGTGTTAGGAAGACTTGCCTAAGGTCTCCTACTGAATAGGTGCTGGCTTACTAAACAAACAGAGCCGAGATTCAAACTCTGGTCTCCTGTGTCAGAGGCAGAGCCATTCACCATTACACCATGCAGCCACTGCCATGCAGCAAATTTTCTAGCATTGTAGGAACTGTTAGGGGGATCATACCTGGTGAGTTTCGGGCCCCTAGGCCGAAGAGGTCATAGCCTAGGCTCACAAAAACCTGTTTATTTGGGCAATTTCAATAGTAGTGATGCTGACGTACATAAATCGCAGCCATGGCCGTTAGCAACGTCTGAATTTCACGAAATGTCTCATGCAGGTAGAAGACATATTGTTAGACTTGGATTCCAAAGATGGTGTCCCTACATCTCTGCAAACCAGAGTTACAGGGGTCCAAAATTGGTAAAATCCCCCATAGGCTTTCATTGCCTCCCTATTTCACTTTCCAAAATCTCACATCTTTTCAAAGGGCAATTGCTCAGCAGTGGCAAATTTTCTAGCATTGTAGAGACCCTTAGGGGGAACATGACAGGAGAGTGGAGGAGTGGCTGCATGGTGTAATGGTGAATGGCTCTGCCTCTGACACAAGAGACCAGAGTTCAAATCTTGTCTCTGTCTGTTCAGTTAGCCAGCACCTATTCAGTCAGAGACCTTAGGCAAGTCTTCCTAACACTGCTATCTTGTCTAATTTTTCTCTTGACAACTGTTGAACACAAAATACAAGGCCATGTCTGGCTACATGTCTGTAAGCAGTGGCTGCATGGTGTAATGGTGAATGGCTCTGCCTCTGACACAGGAGACCAGAGTTCAAATCTCGTCTCTGTCTGTTCAGTAAGCCAGCACCTATTCAGTCGGAGACCTTAGGCAAGTCTTCCTAACACTGCTATCTTGTCTAATTTTTCTCTTGACAACTGTTGAGCACAAAATACAAGGTCATGTCTGGCTACATAACTGTAAGCAGTGGCTGCATGGTGTAATGGTGAATGGCTCTGCCCCTGACACAGGAAACCAGAGTTTGAATCTTGTCTCTGTCTGTTCAGTAAGTCAGCACCTATTCAGTAGGAGACCTTAGGCAAGTCTTTCTAACACTGATATCTTGTCTAAGTTTTCTCTTGACAACTGTTGAACACAAAATACAAGGCCATGTCTGGCTACATGTCTGTAAGCAGTGGCTGCATGGTATAATGGTGAATAACTCTGCCTGTGACACAGGAAACCAGAGTTTGAATCTTGTCTCTGTCTGTTCAGTAAGTCAGCACCTATTCAGTAGGAGACCTTAGGCAAGTCTTTCTAACACTGATATCTTGTCTAATTTTTCTCTTGACAACTGTTGAACACAAAATACAAGGCCATGTCTGGCTACATATCTGTGCTACTGCCTATATAGAGTGTGCCCTAGTTACTGCAGCTCTGGTGCTTTGAGTCTGCCAGGAGAAAAGTGTGATATAAATGTTATTTGTCTTGTTTAATTTTTCTCTTGCATTAAGCATAAATGGTACATGCTAGGCTACTTTCAGCTACTTTCAGCTACTTTCAGCTACTTTCAGCTACTTTCAGCTACTTTCAGCTACTTTCAGCTACTTTCAGCTACTTTCAGCTACTTTCAGCTACTTTCAGCTACTTTCAGCTAGTAGTGTTGGTGGTACAATGGATATGTTAGTTGCCTACCATACACTGAGGCCTGGGTTCAAATCCCTATCATGGTATATAAGCTGGTTTTTGAAATACTGGTAATTCCCTGGCAGTTGAGACCCTCCTCCCTCCGGTAGGAGCGAGGAGGGAGAAGGGAGGAGGGAATAGGTATAAAGGGAGGAGGGAGCCCACAGCAGCTGTCCCATAACTAATTAGTGTAGGCAGACAACTGAGTCAAATGGTATAAGGACCTAGCTTGGAGGAGGGTGGGTCCTCCAGCAGTGATGTGTATTTCACTCAATCATGTCTGCCTCCAGGCATTAGAGCCTTTGAAACAAGTTTTCCATCATTTTTCTAGGTGTCAGAGTTTTTTCTTTTTTACAAAGTTCGCCTCCCCATTGAAGTGTATTGCGGTTCGCGAACTTTTTCGCGAACCGAACCTTTCGCGGAGGTTCGCGAACAGGGTTCGCGAACCGAAAATCGGAGGTTCGCGACATCTCTACTCTTCAGTCAGGAGTTGATAAAGGCCTTGGTGTGGCAGCTATAAAGGTGCAAGTCTCGGCCCTTTCAGCCTTAACAAACCATCGATGGGCTACTCACCCTCTAGTAATTCAGTTTGTGCAGGCGATTTTTAAAATGCGCCCGCCCAGAAAGCCTTTTTTCCCAAAGTGGGACCTTACGATGGTCTTAGAGGTTCTATCTTCTCCTCCGTTTTTCCCTTTTCAATCAATCTCCTTGGAAAATGTAGTTCTCAGAACAGTCTTCCTAACAGCCATGACATCAGGGAAGAGAGTCTCGGAGCTACAGGCACTAGGTTGCTCTAGTACCTGTTGGAGTTTTTCCCAGATAGGGTAGTTGTTAGGCCAGTGTTACACTTCATACCGAAGGTTGCTTCTGAATTTCATTTAAATCAAGAGCTTTCTCTGCCTACATTCCTCTCGGAAGCAGGGCCGTATCTATTAAGAGGCACCCGTGGGCCGGTGCCATGGGCGGGTCCTCGGGGGGGGGGGGCGGCCACTCATAGTTCATTTATTTATATTTTTTTCTTTAATTTTTTTTTATTTTAATTTTTTTTTATTAAACAACTTTTATTTATTTTTTTTCGAAGGGGGGGAGGGGGGGGGGGGGGTGTAAGCGCAGAGAGCGTATGCACACATGGAGGGGAACTCGCTCCCCCCTCTCCCTCCAGCAGAGTGGCAGCGGCCGGCAAGCCTGTGAGCCTTCTGCTTCTTCCTGTATTGGATGTGGGACCCCGCCCCCTTCCTGTCCCGGCCATACAGCGGCAGTTTCAATGTGTCTCTGAGACACAACACAATCTGGTAACCAGATTCTGGTTACACTATGGATCTTCCGATTCCCCCTGGCCAGAGGAGATCTGTGGTGGAGCAGCAGCAGCATGGCGAGTGAAGGGGCCAGAGATCCGTGCAGCAGCAGCATGGTGAGTGGAAGGAAATGATTTCTGGCTAGCAGGGAGAGGTAGCAGGCTGGTGTGCACAGTGCTTTACTCTCCAGTTTACATAAGTCAGCTGTCATTATTGCCTGTATCACTGGCTGCTGTGACACAGAGTGCCCTGCACTATTGATTCATTATTCTGATCAGAATAATGAATCAATAATGCAGGTCAGTCTGGATTTGCAGTGGCCAGTGATACAGGTATTAATGACAGCAGACTTCTGTAGTACCAGGAGCAGCACTGTGTAAGCTGGGGCAGTTTAGGTTATGCCTCTGAACTCTCCTCTTCCAGTGTCTCTTCCCAGCCCCCCTCCCCCTCTGCATTTATCAGCATGTCCTGTCAAACGGGACAAGTGAAGGCTAAAGTCCTGGTGAGATCTCCCTGGCCCTGCTGTTCCTTTTACCCCAGACTTTTTGACTGTCTTTATCTCCTCTCTTATGCTTCCACCTCTTTCTTATATTTCTCTCTTCTCTTTCCCACATTCTCTTCCTTTTACCACAATCATTCATGTGTCCTCTTTCCCCCACACTCCCTACTCTGTATTCTCTTCCCTGTCTCTTTTACTTGCTCTCTTTCCTACCATCTCCTTCCTATTCTGTTTATTGCAGTTTTATACACCCTCCTTAAAGGGAAGGTTCAGCTCAGGGACTATGAAAAAAAATCCTTATCCACTTACCTGGGGCTTCCTCCAGCCCATGGCAGGCAGGAGGTGCCCTCGGCGCCGCTCCGCAGGCTCCCGGTTGTCTCCGGTGGCCGACCCGACCTGGCCAGGCCAGCGGCCAGGTCGGGCCTCTTCTGCGCGCCATTGTGCGTTCCACGCCGCTGCGCTGACGTCATCGGACGTCTTCCGGGCTGTACTGCGCAGGCTCAGTGATGACGTCAGCGTGCTGGCATGGAGCGCAGAAGAGGCCCGACCTGGCCAGGTTGGGTCTGCCACCAGAGACCACTGGGAGCCTGCGGAGCGGCGCCGAGGGCACCTCCTGCCTGCCACGGGCTGGAGGAAGCCCCAGGTAAGTGGATAAGGATTTTTTTTTCATAGTCCCTGAACCTTCCCTTTAACCTCCTTGCACACCTAAAAAATCCGGCAAGGAGGCAGCGCCGCACTTTTTTTTAATTCTTTTTTTTTTTAAATCATGTAGCAAGCCCAGAGCTCGCTACATGATAGCCGCTAAGCGGCGGCATCCCCCCCCCCACTCCGATCGCCTTCGGCGATCAGAGTATGCAGGGAATCCCGTTGAGAACGGGACTTCCTTCAGGGCTTCCCCGGTCGCCATGGCGACCGGGCGGGATGACGTCACCGACGTCATGACGTCAGAGGGAACTCCGATCCGCCCCTTAGCGCTGCCTGGTACTGATTGGCCAGGCTGCGCAGGGGTCTGGGGCGGGGGGGGGGCGGCGCGGCGGGTAGCGGCGAATCGGCGGCGATCGAGACCTACACGCAGCTAGCAAAGTGCTAGCTGCGTGTAGGGAAAAAAAATTATGCAAATCGGCCCAGCGGGGCCTGAGAAATCCTCCTCCGCAGGTTACCCCGAGCTGAGCTCGGGATAACCGGCAAGGAGGTTAAAGGACTTCCGGAGCCAAGTGTAAAAAAAAAAAAAGTGAAATACTTGCATCACATGTGTAGGCACGGTGGATGCCGTCCGCGCCCTCTGTGCTGGCCTGGGTTGGGCTCTCCTGCTTCCACTAACATGGCCGCGGCTGCACAGGCTTTTTCCTGTAGCCTGGTTCGGGGGGTTGGCCCTAGAGCTGCGCAGCCGCACTCGCGGCTATGTGGACTGCGCAGCCGCGCCCAGCTCATGTGGCCGTGTTAGTGGAGGCAGGAGAGCCCGGGCCGTGCGGTCGGGAGCCGGACCGGGGGGATATTAAGCGGCGGGGACCCGGCGGATCGGCACGGATGGCGTCCTCCGTGCCTACACATGTGATGCAGGTATTTCACATTTTTTTACACTTGGCCTCGGAAGTCCTTTAAAGAGAGTCTGAAGCCTACAAAATTACATCTTTTTTTTAGGCAGTCCTCTTTAGCATTAATGGCATAACTGAAACACCGCTATCCTGCATCAAAACGAGTCCTTAATCACCCCAACTACCGGGGCAAAAATCTGCGACTTTCTAGGATGTGGATATTGCTGCCCGGGGAGGCAGAGCTTAGCGCTGTAGCTCTGTCTCCAATCGCATCAATCTCCACGGATCACCACCTCTCCCCGCCTTCACGCTGCTGTGTGTGCCTGCTCCGCTCTATCTTCTCTGCTTAAATGATGCCCACTGTACGATTATCTTCTGGTGTTATGCTGCCCACATTGCGATTATTCTCTGCTGAAATATTGCATTCATTGCGATTATTCTCTGCTGAAATGTTGCACTCATTGCGATTATTCTCTGCTGAAATGCTGCCAACGTTGCGATTATTTTCTGGTGAAATGTTGCCTACATTGCGATTATTCTCTGCTGAAATGCTGCCAACGTTGCGATTATTTTCTGGTGAAATGTTGCCTACATTGCGATTATTTTCTGGTGAAATGTTGCCTACATTGCGATTATTCTCTGCTGAAATGCTGCCAACGTTGCGATTATTTTCTGGTGAAATGTTGCCTACATTGCGATTATTCTCTGCTGAAATGCTGCCAACGTTGCGATTATTTTCTGGTGAAATGTTGCCTACATTGCGATTATTCTCTGCTTAAATGCTGCCAACGTTGCGATTATTTTCTGGTGAAATGTTGCCTACATTGCGATTATTTTCTGGTGAAAATTGCTGCTTTACGATTTATTTTATGGTGGAACGCTGCCTCATTACAATTATTTTATAGTGAAAAGCTTCCCCATTATGATTATTTGGCACCTATGGGGGGCCCCATCTAAATTTTTTGCAAGGGGACCCAGTGATTTCTAGTTACGCCCCTGACTACTACCTAAACTGGGGATACCTATAGACCTGGCTATCTATACTGGGAACACCTATAGTATGTCTGCATTGGGGAAACCTATAGACCTGGCTACTTTATACTGTACTTATTATTTATATAGCACCAACATATTACGTAGCGCTGTACAGAGTATGTATTGTCTTGTCACTAACTGTCCCACAGAGGGGCTCACAATCTAATCCCTACCATAGTTATGTGTGTATGTATCGTAGTCTAGGGCCAATTTATAGGGGGAAGACAATTAACTTATCTGTATCGTATGCTATTGGGATGTGGGAGGAAACCAGAGTGTCTGAAGGAAACCCACACAGGGAGAACATACAAACTCCTTGCAGATGTTGACCTGGCTAGGATTCGAACCGGGAACCCAGCGCTGCAAGGCGAGAGTGCTAACCACTACGCCACCATACTACTGTACTATATTGTACTGCCATCTTCAGCAGTACTTCAGAGTACATAGTCATGTCACTGACTACGAGGAGCTTACAATCTAATCCTGCCATAGTCTAATGTCCTACCATATTATTATGTATTTATATAGCACTGGCATATTCTGCAGCACTTTCCAGAGAACAGTCATGTTACTGACTTTTCTCAGGGGAGCACACAATCTAATACCTACCACTATTTTGTGCGAGAGAACACTGGCTAATGTGTGTTGTTGGGTTTTTTTTTTGGGGGGGGGGGGGGGGGGAATATTTTCTACTTGCTTTTTTAGGGTCACTTTACTCATACCCGGGGAGAAAACACGGCCCCACCGACTTTGGGCTGCACTCTTAGTAGGAGATTTTAATTGGCCACACCCACTGTATGTTACGGACACGCCCACTGCATTATGTGGCCACGCCCATTTTTTGCCCAACGCCCACCTACCGGGGGGGGGGGGCGCCATAAGTTTGGAGTGCCTAGGGGAGCCCAAAACCTAAATACAGCCCTGTTCGGAAGGGGAATATCTAGGGTTGAGCCGAAATTTTCGAAATTTCGCGTTACTATAATTACGCATGCAAATGTGAGGTCTCCCCATGTCCATGTTTCTGAGACTTTCACTCAAGTTTCTAGTATTATGATAAGTGAGAAGATTAATGCAATGTTAAATGATAATATGTCGAAATTTAATAACATCTGGTCTGTGTGGATTGAAGATTTGGAAGCTGTAGGTCTTTATTATACATTAACACACTTGTAATTTACAATGTTTGGGTATTTTTGAGAGATTGTTTTTGAATATATACTCTATCTTCGTGAAAATATTGTTGTTTTATTATGTCGGTCATTGTTTTATTGATTGTCTATTGTTATGACAATCAAATGTTATGTTTTATATGAAAATGTTGTTATTATTAGAATACTTTTTGGCTGTATTTCTGTTTACTGCTAATAAAGTACTTTGAAATGATAATTACGCATGCGAAATTTGCTATTACGGCGCAAAATTATTGTAGCGTAATTGCCATTAAAATCGTAATTGATAATACCGTAAGCGTAATTTCAACGCGTAATTTTGCATTTCATTCATAACGTAATTTCGCGTTAAACCATAACGTAATTTCGCATTTCTTTGTAATTTCGCGAATTTCGTGCAGGCAGCCTCTTCCCCTATGAGATTGCTCAACTTCCTGTTGTTTTTGTTTGCATTAGCCAATTAGAAGCAAATCAGCGGTAGTCAGACGAACGCTAACAAATTTTCGCATATGAACGCTTTTTCGCGTTAAATAATGTAAAAACTAAGCATGCGCAGTTCAAGGGTGTATTGACAAGAATGTTTCTATAGTTTAATATGAACGATCGCGAAATTACGTTATGTAACTACGCTTACAAACGGTTGCATGCAAGGCAAACGTAATTTCGCATTACCCACTGTAATGCGAAAATTACACAAAAATTACGCTTACGCGGAATTTCGCGAAATCCTTCTTCATTACGATTATGTACTTACGGCCATAATCTTACTTACACTAATTACGCGAAATTTCGTGAAATCGTAATTAAGTCATTACGCTCACCTCTAGAAATATCATCCTCTAGATGTGGGTCAATCAATCAGATCATATCTAGGTGCTACAGGTTCTTTCAGATCTTCAGATCATTTATTTGTTAATTTCAGAGGTCCTAGGAAGGGCTCTCCGGTTACAGCCAGGACCATTGCTTCATGGCTAGTAAAGACTATTCAGAAGTGTTACAGTATTAAGGGGTTACCTGTGCCTAGAGAAATCAACGCTCATTCTACCAGGGGCATGGCTGCTTCCTGGGCATGTTTTTCTAAAGTTTCTGTTGAATCTGTATGTAGAGCAGCAGGATGGTCTTCTGTTAACACCTTTTTAAGACATTATCATGTGGATCCTGCAGTCTTGTCTTCTGTGGATTTTGGAAGAGCTGTATTATCTGTGTAAATAAATTTTGTTACTTTTGCAGCATTTCCTCCCTCAAGTGTGATTTGTTACATCCCATAGGTATGCCGCCATGTTTGGTCCAGGAAATCAGAAAATTGTATACTCACCTTCCGTAATTTTCCTTTCCTGGATCAAACGATGGCGGCATACGAATCCCTCCCTCTTGTCCATTCGAGGACTTATTTTCACCAAGAATGGCTGGAGGGGGCGGGTCTAAAGAATTCATGGGTAGTCTGTCCTATCGGGTTCAGGGGGCGGAGCCAAAACCCATAGGTATGCCGCCATCGTTTGATCCAGGAAAGGAAAATTACGGAAGGTGAGTATACAAATTTCCGATTTTGAGGGCCATCTTCATCGCACTTTCAGCATCTTTTAGGTAATACAGCTTTGGTTTCCATTGCGCCACAGAGCCAAGCTTGCACTGACTGTTTTTGCCAGGCACCTTCAAATGAAAAATATCTGCTTTTACCCACTTGTTCATGGCATTTCAGGATGTATGCAGGTTACCTTTTTGTTATATAAGAAGAAAGAATACAGCATCTGGCTATCTCCCAAATGTTACTCTGGATTATTTCAGCAGTCCCATCTCACTCTCATCAAACACCTGTTTCATTACATAACAAGCTATCATCACAGCCCGTCTTCTAGATTTCTAAGAAAAATCAAAAACTTTCTGAGTCTACTACCTGTAACCTGCTAAACTTTCAATACTCAGCAGCAGAGATGGTTGTACATACCAACATCTGACCTCTCAAATCCACTTCTTTTGTTTCATTTAATGAAATTGATGCCACTCATAAAAAAAACCCATCATGAATGCTTCAGGAACTGAGACGCTCCACATTTCAAAATGTGCATTTGTTTGCACGTCCAAGGTGATATCCTTTGTGCTGCACAACAATGCTCATGCAGCTTGCTTTGCATACTACATCTGGAGAAGATATACATTTTAGGAATGAAGCCCTTGATGGGATATTCTTCAATGATGTCCCTATGGAATCTCAAGGGCGGCTTGTTGTTTAAATTTAGGAACAAAGCTAGATTTATCATTAGTGAAAACCAAGTTTGTTGGTTATGGAAGGCAAGACTTGGCACGCTTTCATTCTCTTAGTTGATTAATTGTGTGTCATTAGTTGATGAGGTGGTTACAAACTGTGCTGGTGAAGGTGAACTGTTTACTCCTTTCCATGAAGAGCTTAGTCTGTGTTGCAGCAGACAAGTTTCCAGGGATGGACTTTTGAGGGCCATCTTCGGTGCACTTTCAGCATCTTTTAGGCAACACGGCTTCGGTTTCCAGTTTAAAATGCGACTCTGGACTCTGCGAACCCACAACCTTTGAATGCCTACATTTCACTAGAAGTCCAATGCGCTATCCATTGCGCCACAGAGCCGAGCTTGCACTGACTGTTGTTGCCAGGCACCTTCAAATGAAAAATATCTGCTTTTACCCATTTGTTCGTGGCATTTCAGGATGTATGCAGGCTACCTTTTTGTTATATAAGAAGAAAGAGTACATCATCTGGCTATCTCCCAAATGTTACTCTGGATTATTTCAGCAGTCCCATCTCACTCTTATCAAACACCTGTTTCATTACATAACAAACTATCATCACAACCCGTCTTCTAGATTTCTAAGAAAAATCAAAAACTTTCTGAGTCTACCACCTGTAACCTGCTAAACTTTCAATACTTAGCAGCAGAGATGGTTGTACTCAGGGCCGGCCCGCCCATGAGGTGGGGTGAGGCGGGTTCCTCAGGCAGCATGAAGTGGAGGGGCGGCACCAGATGAAGTGGCTGTGATTGAGCGGGGGGAGCCAGAGCCGCGGTGAGGGCAGCCCGACCTCTCTCCCTCCCTCTCCCCGGGCCGCCCTCCATGCTCCCCCCTCGGGCTTTAGGCAGCAGAGTTAGCGCGCAGGGAAGCGCTGCTGTACACAGCCTGTTACTCACCTCCCTGGATCCGATCGCCGCTCCCGCCCTGCTGGTCTCCTCTCTGCAATGTAGCCGCTGATACATTACACACGCTGCTTCCTGTTTACACAGGAAGCAGCCGCGTGTGTATCAGCCGGCTAGGCAGAGAGGAGACCAGCAGGGCGGGAGCGGCGATCGGATCCAGGGAGGTGAGTAACAGGCTGTGTACAGCAGCGCTTCCCTGTGCGCTAACTCTGCTGCCTAAAGTCCGAGGGGGGAGCATGGAGGGCGGCCCGGGGAGAGGGAGGGAGAGGTCGGGCTGCCCTCCCCGCGGCTCCGGCTCCCCCCTCCGCCATTATGAGGGGGCACCTACCTGGGCAAGCTACCTATCTATCCTATACTGGGGGGCACCTACCTAATCTAACCTGTTTTGGGGGCAGCTACCTATCTATCCTATACTGGGGGGCACCTACCTAATCTAACCTGTTTTGGGGGCAGCTACCTATCTATCCTATACTGGGGGGCACCTACCTAATCTAACCTGTACTAGGGGCAGCTACCTATCTATCCTATACTGGGGGGCACCTACCTAATCTAACCTATACTGGGGGCCAGCTACCTATCTATCCTATACTGGGGGCAGCTACCTATCTAACCTATACTGGGGGGCAGCTACCTATCTAACCTATACTGGGGGGCAGCTACCTATCTAACCTATACTGGGGGGCAGCTACCTATCTAACCTATACTGGGGGGCAGCTACCTATCTATCCTATACTGGGGGGCAGCTACCTATCTAACCTACACTGGGGGCAGCTACCTATCTAACCTACACTGGGGGGCAGCTACCTATCTAACCTATACTGGGGGCAGCTACCTATCTATCCTATACTGGGGGGCACCTACCTAATCTAACCTCAACTGGGGGCAGCTACCTATCTATCCTATACTGGGGGGCACCTACCTAATCTAACCTGTACTGGGGGGCAGCTACCTATCTAACCTATACTGGGGGGCAGCTACCTATCTAACCTATACTGGGGGCAGCTACCTGTCTATCCTATACTGGGGGGCACCTACCTAATTTAACCTGTACTGGGGGGCAGCTACCTATCTAACCTATACTGGGGGGGCAGCTACCTATCTAACCTATGCTGGGGGGCATCTACCTGTCTAACCTATGCTGGGAGCAGCTACCTATCTAATCTATACTGGGGGCACCTACCTAATCTAACCTGTACTGGGGGCAGCTACCTATCTATCCTATACTGGGGGGCACCTACCTAATCTAAACTGTACTGGGGGGCAGCTACCTATCTAACCTATACTGGGGGGCAGCTACCTATCTAACCTATACTGGGGGCAGCTACCTATCTATCCTATACTGGGGGGCACCTACCTAATCTAACCTGTACTGGGGGCAGCTACCTATCTATCCTATACTGGAGGGCACCTACCTAATCTAACCTGTACTGGGGGGCAGCTACTTATCTAACCTATACTGGGGGGCAGCTACCTATCTAACCTATGCTGGGGGGCAGCTACCTGTCTAACCTATGCTGGGGGCAGCTACCTATCTAATCTATACTGGGGGCACCTACCTAATCTAACCTGTACTGGGGGCACCTACCTAATCTAACCTATACTGAAGGGCAGCGACCTAATCTAACCTATACTGGGGGAAAGCTACTTATCTAACCTATACTGGGGGCACTTATCTAACCTGTATTGGGGGCACCTACCTACCTAGCTAGCCTATACAGGTGGCAACTATACTGGCTACCTATACTGGGGGCACCTACCTAACTAACCTATACTGGGGGTACCTACCTATCTAACCTATGCTGGGGGCAACTATACTGGCTACCTATATTGGAGGCACCTACCTAGCTAACCTGTACTGGGGGCACCTACTTATCTAACTTATACCGGGGGGGTGCCTGCCTATCTAACATACTGGGGGCAACTATACTGGCTACCTATACTGGAGGCAACTACCTGGCTAACCTATACTGGGGCAACTTTACTGGCTCACCCATGCCTGGCCACCTATACTCGGGGGGGACCTATAGCTGGTTACCTATACCGGGGGGGGGGGGCACAATTTTTACACCCTCGCCCTGGGTGCATTTTAGCCTAGAAACTGCACTGTTGCCGCCGGCCTCCGAGTCCGATGACTCTGAGCTCTGCGGCCTCTCCTGTCTCCTCCAAGGCTGCATGCTGGTGACGCTGCCTAGTGCCTAAGCCTGCTGATTTGATGGCGGCGGCTGCCGCCCGCTCTGCTGCCCTGGCTGCGGCTGATTGTCACAGTCAGACACTGAGCAGCGAGCGCCGCCGACGTGTCGATGATGATGATAAGGCTGGCTGGCTGCCGCCGGCCGCCGCTCATATTATGTAGAAATATTGGGGGGGGGGGGGGGGGCGCCTTTACGAACTTTGCCTCAGGCAGCAGAAAGTCCAGGACCGGCCCTGGTTGTACTTACCAACATCTGACCTCTCAAATCCACTTCTTTTGTTTCATTTAATGAAATTGGTGCCACTCATTAAAAAAAACCATCATGAATGCTTCAGGAACTGAGACGCTCCACATTTCAAAATGTGAATTTGTTTGCACGTCCAAGGTGATATCCTTTGTGCTGCACAACAATGCTCATGCAGCTTGCTTTGCATACTACATCTGGAGAAGATATACATTTTAGGAATGAAGCCCTTGATGGGATATTCTTAAATGATGTCCCTATGGAATCTCAAGGGCGGCTTGTTGTTTAAATTTAGGAACAAAGCTAGATTTATCATTAGCGAAAACCAAGTTTGTTGGTTATGGAAGGCAAGACTTGGCACGCTTTCATTCTCTTAGTTGATTAATTGTGTGTCATTAGTTGATGAGGTGGTTACAAACTGTGCTGGTGATGGTGAACTGTTTACTCCTTTCCATGAAGAGCTTAATCTGTGTTGCAGCAGACAAGTTTCCAGGGATGGACTTTTGAGGGCCATCTTCGGTGCACTTTCAGCATCTTTTAGGTAACACGGCTTCGGTTTCCAGTTTAAAATGCGACTCTGGTGGCACTCGAATCCACAACCTTTGAATGCCTACATTTCACTAGAAGTCCAATGCGCTATCCATTGCACCACAGAGCCAAGCTTGCACTGACTGTTTTTGCCAGGCACCTTCAAATGAAAAATATCTGCTTTTACCCATTTGTTCGTGGCATTTCAGGATGTATGCAGGCTACCTTTTTGTTATATAAGAAGAAAGAGTACAGCATCTGGCTATCTCCCAAATGTTACTCTGGATTATTTCAGCAGTCCCATCTCACTCTCATCAAACACCTGTTTCATTACATAACAAGCTATCATCACAACCCGTCTTCTAGATTTCTAAGAAAAATCAAAAACTTTCTGAGTCTACTACCTGTAACCTGCTAAACTTTCAATACTCAGCAGCAGCAGAGATGGTTGTACTTACCAACATCTGACCTCTCAAATCCACTTCTTTTGTTTCATTTAATGAAATTGGTGCCACTTATTAAAAAAAACCCATCATGAATGCTTCAGGAACTGAGACGCTCCACTTTTTAAAATGTGAATTTGTTTGCACGTCCAAGGTGATATCCTTTGTGCTGCACAACAATGCTCATGCAGCTTGCTTTGCATACTACATCTGGAGAAGATATACATTTTAGGAATGAAGCCCTTGATGGGATATTCTTCAATGATGTCCCTATGGAATCTCAAGGGTGGCTTGTTGTTTAAATTTAGAAAAAGCTAGATTTATCATTAGTGAAAACCAAATTTGTTGGTTTTGGAAGGCAAGACTTGGCACGCTTTCATTCTCTTAGTTGATTAATTGTGTGTCATTAGTTGATGAGGTGGTTACAAACTGTGCTGGTGAAGGTGAACTGTTTACTCCTTTCCATGAAGAGCTTAGTCTGTGTTGCAGCAGACAAGTTTCCAGGGATGGACTTTTGAGGGCCATCTTCGGTGCACTTTCAGCATCTTTTAGGTAACACGGCTTCGGTTTCCAGTTTAAAATGTGACTATGGTGGGACTCGAACCCACAACCATTGAATGCCTACATTTCACTAGAAGTCCAATGCACTATCCATTGCACCACAGAGCCGAGCTTGCACTGACTGGTTTTGCCAGGCACCTTCAAATGAAAAATATCTGCTTTTACCCATTTGTTCGTGGCATTTCAGGATGTATGCAGGCTACCTTTTTGTTATATAAGAAGAAAGAGTACAGCATCTGGCTATCTCCCAAATGTTACTCTGGATTATTTCAGCAGTCCCATCTCACTCTCATCAAACACCTGTTTCATTACATAACAAGCTATCATCACAACCCGTCTTCTAGATTTCTAAGAAAAATCAAAAACTTTCTGAGTCTACTACCTGTAACCTGCTAAACTTTCAATACTCAGCAGCAGAGATGGTTGTACTTACCAACATCTGACCTCTCAAATCCACTTCTTTTGTTTCATTTAATGAAATTGGTGCCACTCATTAAAAAAAACCCATCATGAATGCTTCAGGAACTGAGACACTCCACATTTCGAAATGTGAATTTGTTTGCACGTCCAAGGTGATATCCTTTGTGCTGCACAACAATGCTCATGCAGCTTGCTTTGCATACTACATCTGGAGAAGATATACATTTTAGGAATGAAGCCCTTGATGGGATATTCTTAAATGATGTCCCTATGGAATCTCAAGGGCGGCTTGTTGTTTAAATTTAGGAACAAAGCTAGATTTATCATTAGTGAAAACCAAGTTTGTTGGTAATGGAAGGCAAGACTTGGCACGCTTTCATTCTCTTAGTTGATTAATTGTGTGTCATTAGTTGATGAGGTGGTTACAAACTGTGCTGGTGAAGGTGAACTGTTTACTCCTTTCCATGAAGAGCTTAGTCTGTGTTGTAGCAGACAAGTTTCCAGGGATGGACTTTTGAGGGCCATCTTCAGTGCACTTTCAGCATCTTTTAGGTAACACGGCTTCGGTTTCCAGTTTAAAATGCAACTCTGGTGGGACTTGAACCCACAACCTTTGAATGCCTACATTTCACTAGAAGTCCAATGAGCTATCCATTGCGCCACAGAGCCGAGCTTGCACTGACTGTTTTTGCCAGGCACCTTCAAATGAAAAATGTCTGCTTTTACCCATTTGTTCGTGGCATTTCAGGATGTATGCAGGCTACCTTTTTGTTATATAAGAAGAAAGAGTACAGCATCTGGCTATCTCCCAAATGTTACTCTGGATTATTTCAGCAGTCCCATCTCACTCTCATCAAACACCTGTTTCATTACATAACAAGCTATCATCACAACCCGTCTTCTAGATTTCTAAGAAAAATCAAAAACTTTCTGAGTCTACTACCTGTAACCTGCTAAACTTTCAATACTCAGCAGCAGAGATGGTTGTACTTACCAACATCTGACCTCTCAAATCCACTTCTTTTGTTTCATTTAATTAAATTGGTGCCACTCATTAAAAAAAACCCATCATGAATGCTTCAGGAACTGAGACGCTCCACATTTCAAAATGTGAATTTGTTTGCACGTCCAAGGTGATATCCTTTGTGCTGCACAACAATGCTCATGCAGCTTGCTTTGCATACTACATCTGGAGAAGATATACATTTTAGGAATGAAGCCCTTGATGGGATATTCTTCAATGATGTCCCTATGGAATCTCAAGGGTGGCTTGTTGTTTAAATTTAGAAAAAGCTAGATTTATCATTAGTGAAAACCAAATTTGTTGGTTTTTGGAAGGCAAGACTTGGCACGCTTTCATTCTCTTAGTTGATTAATTGTGTGTCATTAGTTGATGAGGTGGTTACAAACTGTGCTGGTGAAGGTGAACTGTTTACTCCTTTCCATGAAGAGCTTAGTCTGTGTTGCAGCAGACAAGTTTCCAGGGATGGACTTTTGAGGGCCATCTTCGGTGCACTTTCAGCATCTTTTAGGTAACACGGCTTCGGTTTCCAGTTTAAAATGTGACAATGGTGGGACTCGAACCCACAACCATTGAATGCCTACATTTCACTAGAAGTCCAATGCACTATCCATTGCACCACAGAGCCGAGCTTGCACTGACTGTTTTTGCCAGGCACCTTCAAATGAAAAATATCTGCTTTAACCCATTTGTTCGTGGCATTTCAGGATGTATGCAGGCTACCTTTTTGTTATATAAGAAGAAAGAGTACAGCATCTGGCTATCTCCCAAATGTTACTCTGGATTATTTCAGCAGTCCCATCTCACTCTCATCAAACACCTGTTTCATTACATAACAAGCTATCATCACAACCCGTCTTCTAGATTTCTAAGAAAAATCAAAAACTTTCTGAGTCTACTACCTGTAACCTGCTAAACTTTCAATACTCAGCAGCAGAGATGGTTGTACTTACCAACATCTGACCTCTCAAATCCACTTCTTTTGTTTCATTTAATTAAATTGGTGCCACTCATTAAAAAAAACCCATCATGAATGCTTCAGGAACTGAGACGCTCCACATTTCAAAATGTGAATTTGTTTGCACGTCCAAGGTGATATCCTTTGTGCTGCACAACAATGCTCATGCAGCTTGCTTTGCATACTACATCTGGAGAAGATATACATTTTAGGAATGAAGCCCTTGGTGGAATATTCTTAAATGATGTCCCTATGGAATCTCAAGGGCGGCTTGTTATTTAAATTTAGGAACAAAGCTAGATTTATCATTAGTGAAAACCAAGTTTGTTGGTTATGGAAGGCAAGACTTGGCACGCTTTCATTCTCTTAGTTGATTAATTGTGTGTCATTAGTTGATGAGGTGGTTACAAACTGTGCTGGTGAATGTGAACTGTTTACTCCTTTCCATGAAAAGCTTAGTCTGTGTTGCAGCAGACAAGTTTCCAGGGATGGACTTTTGAGGGCCATCTTCGGTGCACTTTCAGCATCTTTTAGGTAACACGGCTTCGGTTTCCAGTTTAAAATGTGACTCTGGTGGGACTCGAACCCACAACCTTTGAATGCCTACATTTCACTAGAAGTCCAACGCGCTATCCATTGCGCCACAGAGCCGAGCTTGCACTGACTGATTTTGCCAGGCACCTTCAAATGAAAAATATCTGCTTTTTTCCATTTGTTCGTGGCATTTCAGGATGTATGCAGGCTACCTTTTTGTTATATAAGAAGAAAGAGTACAGCATCTGGCTATCTCCCAAATGTTACTCTGGATTATTTCAGCAGTCCCATCTCACTCTCATCAAACACCTGTTTCATTACATAACAAGCTATCATCACAACCCGTCTTCTAGATTTCTAAGAAAAATCAAAAACTTTCTGAGTCTACTACCTGTAACCTGCTAAACTTTCAATACTCAGCAGCAGAGATGGTTGTACTTACCAACATCTGACCTCTCAAATCCACTTCTTTTGTTTCATTTAATTAAATTGGTGCCACTCATTAAAAAAAACCCATCATGAATGCTTCAGGAACTGAGACACTCCACATTTCAAAATGTGAATTTGTTTGCACGTCCAAGGTGATATCCTTTGTGCTGCACAACAATGCTCATGCAGCTTGCTTTGCATACTACATCTGGAGAAGATATACATTTTAGGAATGAAGCCCTTGATGGGATATTCTTCAATGATGTCCCTATGGAATCTCAAGGGTAACTTGTTGTTTAAATTTAGAAAAAGCTAGATTTATCATTAGTGAAAACCAAATTTGTTGGTTTTGGAAGGCAAGACTTGGCACGCTTTCATTCTCTTAGTTGATTAATTGTGTGTCATTAGTTGATGAGGTGGTTACAAACTGTGCTGGTGAAGGTGAACTGTTTACTCCTTTCCATGAAGAGCTTAGTCTGTGTTGCAGCAGACAAGTTTCCAGGGATGGACTTTTGAGGGCCATCTTCGGTGCACTTTCAGCATCTTTTAGGTAACACGGCTTCGGTTTCCAGTTTAAAATGTGACTATGGTGGGACTCGAACCCACAACCATTGAATGCCTACATTTCACTAGAAGTCCAATGCACTATCCATTGCACCACAGAGCCGAGCTTGCACTGACTGTTTTTGCCAGGCACCTTCAAATGAAAAATATCTGCTTTTACCCATTTGTTCGTGGCATTTCAGGATGTATGCAGGCTACCTTTTTGTTATATAAGAAGAAAGAGTACAGCATCTGGCTATCTCCCAAATGTTACTCTGGATTATTTCAGCAGTCCCATCTCACTCTCATCAAACACCTGTTTCATTACATAACAAGCTATCATCACAACCCGTCTTCTAGATTTCTAAGAAAAATCAAAAACTTTCTGAGTCTACTACCTGTAACCTGCTAAACTTTCAATACTCAGCAGCAGAGATGGTTGTACTTACCAACATCTGACCTCTCAAATCCACTTCTTTTGTTTCATTTAATTAAATTGGTGCCACTCATTAAAAAAAACCCATCATGAATGCTTCAGGAACTGAGACGCTCCACATTTCAAAATGTGAATTTGTTTGCACGTCCAAGGTGATATCCTTTGTGCTGCACAACAATGCTCATGCAGCTTGCTTTGCATACTACATCTGGAGAAGATATACATTTTAGGAATGAAGCCCTTGGTGGAATATTCTTAAATGATGTCCCTATGGAATGTCAAGGGCGGCTTGTTATTTAAATTTAGGAACAAAGCTAGATTTATCATTAGTGAAAACCAAGTTTGTTGGTTATGGAAGGCAAGACTTGGCACGCTTTCATTCTCTTAGTTGATTAGGTGGTTACAAACTGTGCTGGTGAAGGTGAACTGTTTACTCCTTTCCATGAAGAGCTTAGTCTGTGTTGTAGCAGACAAGTTTCCAGGGATGGACTTTCGAGGGCCATCTTCAGTGCACTTTCAGCATCTTTTAGGTAACACGGCTTCGGTTTCCAGTTTAAAATGCGACTCTGGTGGGGCTCGAACCCACAACGTTTGAATGCCTACAGTTCACTAGAAGTCCAATGAGCTATCCATTGCGCCACAGAGCCGAGCTTGCACTGACTGTTTTTGCCAGGCACCTTCAAATGAAAAATATCTGCTTTTACCCATTTGTTCGTGGCATTTCAGGATGTATGCAGGCTACGTTTTTGTTATATAAGAAGAAAGAGTACAGCATCTGGCTATCTCCCAAATGTTACTCTGGATTATTTCAGCAGTCCCATCTCACTCTCATCAAACACCTGTTTCATTACATAACAAGCTATCATCACAACCCGTCTTCTAGATTTCTAAGAAAAATCAAAAACTTTCTGAGTCTACTACCTGTAACCTGCTAAACTTTCAATACTCAGCAGCAGAGATGGTTGTACTTACCAACATCTGACCTCTCAAATCCACTTCTTTTGTTTCATTTAATGAAATTGGTGCCACTTATTAAAAAAAACCCATCATGAATGCTTCAGGAACTGAGACGCTCCACATTTCAAAATGTGAATTTGTTTGCACGTCCAAGGTGATATCCTTTGTGCTGCACAACAAGGCTCATGCAGCTTGCTTTGCATACTACATCTGGAGAAGATATACATTTTAGGAATGAAGCCCTTGATGGGATATTCTTCAATGATGTCCCTATGGAATCTCAAGGGCGGCTTGTTGTTTAAATTTAGGAACAAAGCTAGATTTATCATTAGTGAAAACCAAGTTTGTTGGTTATGGAAGGCAAGACTTGGCACGCTTTCATTCTCTTAGTTGATTAATTGTGTGTCATTAGTTGATGAGGTGGTTACAAACTGTGCTGGTGAAGGTGAACTGTTTACTCCTTTCCATGAAAAGCTTAGTCTGTGTTGCAGCAGACAAGTTTCCAGGGATGGACTTTTGAGGGCCATCTTCGGTGCACTTTCAGCATCTTTTAGGTAACACGGCTTCGGTTTCCAGTTCAAAATGCGACTCTGGTGGGACTCGAACCCACAACCTTTGAATGCCTACATTTCTCTAGAAGTCCAATGCGCTATCCGTTGTGCCACAGAGCCAAGCTTGCACTGACAGTTTTTGCCAGGCACCTTCAAATGAAAAATATCTGCTTTTACCCATTTGTTCGTGGCATTTCAGGATGTATGCAGGCTACCTTTTTGTTATATAAGAAGAAAGAGTACAGCATCTGGCTATCTCCCAAATGTTACTCTGGATTATTTCAGCAGTCCCATCTCACTCTCATCAAACACCTGTTTCATTACATAACAAGCTATCATCACAACCCGTCTTCTAGATTTCTAAGAAAAATCAAAAACTTTCTGAGTCTACTACCTGTAACCTGCTAAACTTTCAATACTCAGCAGCAGCAGAGATGGTTGTACTTACCAACATCTGACCTCTCAAATCCACTTCTTTTGTTTCATTTAATGAAATTGGTGCCACTTATTAAAAAAAACCCATCATGAATGCTTCAGGAACTGAGACGCTCCACTTTTTAAAATGTGAATTTGTTTGCACGTCCAAGGTGATATCCTTTGTGCTGCACAACAATGCTCATGCAGCTTGCTTTGCATACTACATCTGGAGAAGATATACATTTTAGGAATGAAGCCCTTGATGGGATATTCTTCAATGATGTCCCTATGGAATCTCAAGGGTGGCTTGTTGTTTAAATTTAGAAAAAGCTAGATTTATCATTAGTGAAAACCAAGTTTGTTGGTTATGGAAGGCAAGACTTGGCACGCTTTCATTCTCTTAGTTGATTAATTGTGTGTCATTAGTTGATGAGGTGGTTACAAACTGTGCTGGTGAAGGTGAACTGTTTACTCCTTTCCATGAAGAGCTTAGTCTGTGTTGCAGCAGACAAGTTTCCAGGGATGGACTTTTGAGGGCCATCTTCGGTGCACTTTCAGCATCTTTTTGGTAATACAGCTTCGGTTTCCAGTTTAAAATGTGACTATGGTGGGACTCGAACCCACAACCATTGAATGCCTACATTTCACTAGAAGTCCAATGCACTATCCATTGCACCACAGAGCCGAGCTTGCACTGACTGTTTTTGCCAGGCACCTTCAAATGAAAAATATCTGCTTTTACCCATTTGTTCGTGGCATTTCAGGATGTATGCAGGCTACCTTTTTGTTATATAAGAAGAAAGAGTACAGCATCTGGCTATCTCCCAAATGTTACTCTGGATTATTTCAGCAGTCCCATCTCACTCTCATCAAACACCTGTTTCATTACATAACAAGCTATCATCACAACCCGTCTTCTAGATTTCTAAGAAAAATCAAAAACTTTCTGAGTCTACTACCTGTAACCTGCTAAACTTTCAATACTCAGCAGCAGAGATGGTTGTACTTACCAACATCTGACCTCTCAAATCCACTTCTTTTGTTTCATTTAATTAAATTGGTGCCACTCATTAAAAAAAACCCATCATGAATGCTTCAGGAACTGAGACGCTCCACATTTCAAAATGTGAATTTGTTTGCACGTCCAAGGTGATATCCTTTGTGCTGCACAACAATGCTCATGCAGCTTGCTTTGCATACTACATCTGGAGAAGATATACATTTTAGGAATGAAGCCCTTGGTGGAATATTCTTAAATGATGTCCCTATGGAATGTCAAGGGCGGCTTGTTATTTAAATTTAGGAACAAAGCTAGATTTATCATTAGTGAAAACCAAGTTTGTTGGTTATGGAAGGCAAGACTTGGCACGCTTTCATTCTCTTAGTTGATTAGGTGGTTACAAACTGTGCTGGTGAAGGTGAACTGTTTACTCCTTTCCATGAAGAGCTTAGTCTGTGTTGTAGCAGACAAGTTTCCAGGGATGGACTTTCGAGGGCCATCTTCAGTGCACTTTCAGCATCTTTTAGGTAACACGGCTTCGGTTTCCAGTTTAAAATGCGACTCTGGTGGGGCTCGAACCCACAACGTTTGAATGCCTACAGTTCACTAGAAGTCCAATGAGCTATCCATTGCGCCACAGAGCCGAGCTTGCACTGACTGTTTTTGCCAGGCACCTTCAAATGAAAAATATCTGCTTTTACCCATTTGTTCGTGGCATTTCAGGATGTATGCAGGCTACCTTTTTGTTATATAAGAAGAAAGAGTACAGCATCTGGCTATCTCCCAAATGTTACTCTGGATTATTTCAGCAGTCCCATCTCACTCTCATCAAACACCTGTTTCATTACATAACAAGCTATCATCACAACCCGTCTTCTAGATTTCTAAGAAAAATCAAAAACTTTCTGAGTCTACTACCTGTAACCTGCTAAACTTTCAATACTCAGCAGCAGAGATGGTTGTACTTACCAACATCTGACCTCTCAAATCCACTTCTTTTGTTTCATTTAATGAAATTGGTGCCACTTATTAAAAAAAACCCATCATGAATGCTTCAGGAACTGAGACGCTCCACATTTCAAAATGTGAATTTGTTTGCACGTCCAAGGTGATATCCTTTGTGCTGCACAACAAGGCTCATGCAGCTTGCTTTGCATACTACATCTGGAGAAGATATACATTTTAGGAATGAAGCCCTTGATGGGATATTCTTCAATGATGTCCCTATGGAATCTCAAGGGCGGCTTGTTGTTTAAATTTAGGAACAAAGCTAGATTTATCATTAGTGAAAACCAAGTTTGTTGGTTATGGAAGGCAAGACTTGGCACGCTTTCATTCTCTTAGTTGATTAATTGTGTGTCATTAGTTGATGAGGTGGTTACAAACTGTGCTGGTGAAGGTGAACTGTTTACTCCTTTCCATGAAAAGCTTAGTCTGTGTTGCAGCAGACAAGTTTCCAGGGATGGACTTTTGAGGGCCATCTTCGGTGCACTTTCAGCATCTTTTAGGTAACACGGCTTCGGTTTCCAGTTCAAAATGCGACTCTGGTGGGACTCGAACCCACAACCTTTGAATGCCTACATTTCTCTAGAAGTCCAATGCGCTATCCATTGTGCCACAGAGCCAAGCTTGCACTGACTGTTTTTGCCAGGCACCTTCAAATGAAAAATATCTGCTTTTACCCATTTGTTCGTGGCATTTCAGGATGTATGCAGGCTACCTTTTTGTTATATAAGAAGAAAGAGTACAGCATCTGGCTATCTCCCAAATGTTACTCTGGATTATTTCAGCAGTCCCATCTCACTCTCATCAAACACCTGTTTCATTACATAACAAGCTATCATCACAACCCGTCTTCTAGATTTCTAAGAAAAATCAAAAACTTTCTGAGTCTACTACCTGTAACCTGCTAAACTTTCAATACTCAGCAGCAGCAGAGATGGTTGTACTTACCAACATCTGACCTCTCAAATCCACTTCTTTTGTTTCATTTAATGAAATTGGTGCCACTTATTAAAAAAAACCCATCATGAATGCTTCAGGAACTGAGACGCTCCACTTTTTAAAATGTGAATTTGTTTGCACGTCCAAGGTGATATCCTTTGTGCTGCACAACAATGCTCATGCAGCTTGCTTTGCATACTACATCTGGAGAAGATATACATTTTAGGAATGAAGCCCTTGATGGGATATTCTTCAATGATGTCCCTATGGAATCTCAAGGGTGGCTTGTTGTTTAAATTTAGAAAAAGCTAGATTTATCATTAGTGAAAACCAAGTTTGTTGGTTATGGAAGGCAAGACTTGGCACGCTTTCATTCTCTTAGTTGATTAATTGTGTGTCATTAGTTGATGAGGTGGTTACAAACTGTGCTGGTGAAGGTGAACTGTTTACTCCTTTCCATGAAGAGCTTAGTCTGTGTTGCAGCAGACAAGTTTCCAGGGATGGACTTTTGAGGGCCATCTTCGGTGCACTTTCAGCATCTTTTTGGTAATACGGCTTCGGTTTCCAGTTTAAAATGTGACTATGGTGGGACTCGAACCCACAACCATTGAATGCCTACATTTCACTAGAAGTCCAATGCACTATCCATTGCACCACAGAGCCGAGCTTGCACTGACTGTTTTTGCCAGGCACCTTCAAATGAAAAATATCTGCTTTTACCCATTTGTTCGTGGCATTTCAGGATGTATGCAGGCTACCTTTTTGTTATATAAGAAGAAAGAGTACAGCATCTGGCTATCTCCCAAATGTTACTCTGGATTATTTCAGCAGTCCCATCTCACTCTCATCAAACACCTGTTTCATTACATAACAAGCTATCATCACAACCCGTCTTCTAGATTTCTAAGAAAAATCAAAAACTTTCTGAGTCTACTACCTGTAACCTGCTAAACTTTCAATACTCAGCAGCAGAGATGGTTGTACTTACCAACATCTGACCTCTCAAATCCACTTCTTTTGTTTCATTTAATTAAATTGGTGCCACTCATTAAAAAAAACCCATCATGAATGCTTCAGGAACTGAGACGCTCCACATTTCAAAATGTGAATTTGTTTGCACGTCCAAGGTGATATCCTTTGTGCTGCACAACAATGCTCATGCAGCTTGCTTTGCATACTACATCTGGAGAAGATATACATTTTAGGAATGAAGCCCTTGGTGGAATATTCTTAAATGATGTCCCTATGGAATGTCAAGGGCGGCTTGTTATTTAAATTTAGGAACAAAGCTAGATTTATCATTAGTGAAAACCAAGTTTGTTGGTTATGGAAGGCAAGACTTGGCACGCTTTCATTCTCTTAGTTGATTAGGTGGTTACAAACTGTGCTGGTGAAGGTGAACTGTTTACTCCTTTCCATGAAGAGCTTAGTCTGTGTTGTAGCAGACAAGTTTCCAGGGATGGACTTTCGAGGGCCATCTTCAGTGCACTTTCAGCATCTTTTAGGTAACACGGCTTCGGTTTCCAGTTTAAAATGCGACTCTGGTGGGGCTCGAACCCACAACGTTTGAATGCCTACAGTTCACTAGAAGTCCAATGAGCTATCCATTGCGCCACAGAGCCGAGCTTGCACTGACTGTTTTTGCCAGGCACCTTCAAATGAAAAATATCTGCTTTTACCCATTTGTTCGTGGCATTTCAGGATGTATGCAGGCTACCTTTTTGTTATATAAGAAGAAAGAGTACAGCATCTGGCTATCTCCCAAATGTTACTCTGGATTATTTCAGCAGTCCCATCTCACTCTCATCAAACACCTGTTTCATTACATAACAAGCTATCATCACAACCCGTCTTCTAGATTTCTAAGAAAAATCAAAAACTTTCTGAGTCTACTACCTGTAACCTGCTAAACTTTCAATACTCAGCAGCAGAGATGGTTGTACTTACCAACATCTGACCTCTCAAATCCACTTCTTTTGTTTCATTTAATGAAATTGGTGCCACTTATTAAAAAAAACCCATCATGAATGCTTCAGGAACTGAGACGCTCCACATTTCAAAATGTGAATTTGTTTGCACGTCCAAGGTGATATCCTTTGTGCTGCACAACAAGGCTCATGCAGCTTGCTTTGCATACTACATCTGGAGAAGATATACATTTTAGGAATGAAGCCCTTGATGGGATATTCTTCAATGATGTCCCTATGGAATCTCAAGGGCGGCTTGTTGTTTAAATTTAGGAACAAAGCTAGATTTATCATTAGTGAAAACCAAGTTTGTTGGTTATGGAAGGCAAGACTTGGCACGCTTTCATTCTCTTAGTTGATTAATTGTGTGTCATTAGTTGATGAGGTGGTTACAAACTGTGCTGGTGAAGGTGAACTGTTTACTCCTTTCCATGAAAAGCTTAGTCTGTGTTGCAGCAGACAAGTTTCCAGGGATGGACTTTTGAGGGCCATCTTCGGTGCACTTTCAGCATCTTTTAGGTAACACGGCTTCGGTTTCCAGTTCAAAATGCGACTCTGGTGGGACTCGAACCCACAACCTTTGAATGCCTACATTTCTCTAGAAGTCCAATGCGCTATCCATTGTGCCACAGAGCCAAGCTTGCACTGACTGTTTTTGCCAGGCACCTTCAAATGAAAAATATCTGCTTTTACCCATTTGTTCGTGGCATTTCAGGATGTATGCAGGCTACCTTTTTGTTATATAAGAAGAAAGAGTACAGCATCTGGCTATCTCCCAAATGTTACTCTGGATTATTTCAGCAGTCCCATCTCACTCTCATCAAACACCTGTTTCATTACATAACAAGCTATCATCACAACCCGTCTTCTAGATTTCTAAGAAAAATCAAAAACTTTCTGAGTCTACTACCTGTAACCTGCTAAACTTTCAATACTCAGCAGCAGCAGAGATGGTTGTACTTACCAACATCTGACCTCTCAAATCCACTTCTTTTGTTTCATTTAATGAAATTGGTGCCACTTATTAAAAAAAACCCATCATGAATGCTTCAGGAACTGAGACGCTCCACTTTTTAAAATGTGAATTTGTTTGCACGTCCAAGGTGATATCCTTTGTGCTGCACAACAATGCTCATGCAGCTTGCTTTGCATACTACATCTGGAGAAGATATACATTTTAGGAATGAAGCCCTTGATGGGATATTCTTCAATGATGTCCCTATGGAATCTCAAGGGTGGCTTGTTGTTTAAATTTAGAAAAAGCTAGATTTATCATTAGTGAAAACCAAGTTTGTTGGTTATGGAAGGCAAGACTTGGCACGCTTTCATTCTCTTAGTTGATTAATTGTGTGTCATTAGTTGATGAGGTGGTTACAAACTGTGCTGGTGAAGGTGAACTGTTTACTCCTTTCCATGAAGAGCTTAGTCTGTGTTGCAGCAGACAAGTTTCCAGGGATGGACTTTTGAGGGCCATCTTCGGTGCACTTTCAGCATCTTTTTGGTAATACGGCTTCGGTTTCCAGTTTAAAATGTGACTATGGTGGGACTCGAACCCACAACCATTGAATGCCTACATTTCACTAGAAGTCCAATGCACTATCCATTGCACCACAGAGCCGAGCTTGCACTGACTGTTTTTGCCAGGCACCTTCAAATGAAAAATATCTGCTTTTACCCATTTGTTCGTGGCATTTCAGGATGTATGCAGGCTACCTTTTTGTTATATAAGAAGAAAGAGTACAGCATCTGGCTATCTCCCAAATGTTACTCTGGATTATTTCAGCAGTCCCATCTCACTCTCATCAAACACCTGTTTCATTACATAACAAGCTATCATCACAACCCGTCTTCTAGATTTCTAAGAAAAATCAAAAACTTTCTGAGTCTACTACCTGTAACCTGCTAAACTTTCAATACTCAGCAGCAGAGATGGTTGTACTTACCAACATCTGACCTCTCAAATCCACTTCTTTTGTTTCATTTAATGAAATTGGTGCCACTCATTAAAAAAAAACCATCATGAATGCTTCAGGAACTGAGACGCTCCACATTTCAAAATGTGAATTTGTTTGCACGTCCAAGGTGATATCCTTTGTGCTGCACAACAATGCTCATGCAGCTTGCTTTGCATACTACATCTGGAGAAGATATACATTTTAGGAATGAAGCCCTTGGTGGAATATTCTTAAATGATGTCCCTATGGAATCTCAAGGGCGGCTTGTTGTTTAAATTTAGGAACAAAGCTAGATTTATCATTAGTGAAAACCAAGTTTGTTGGTTATGGAAGGCAAGACTTGGCACGCTTTCATTCTCTTAGTTGATTAATTGTGTGTCATTAGTTGATGAGGTGGTTACAAACTGTGCTGGTGAAGGTGAACTGTTTACTCCTTTCCATGAAAAGCTTAGTCTGTGTTGCAGCAGACAAGTTTCCAGGGATGGACTTTTGAGGGCCATCTTCGGTGCACTTTCAGCATCTTTTAGGTAACACGGCTTCGGTTTCCAGTTCAAAATGTGACTCTGGTGGGACTCGAACCCACAACCTTTGAATGCCTACATGTCTCTAGAAGTCCAATGCGCTATCCATTGTGCCACAGAGCCAAGCTTGCACTGACTGTTTTTGCCAGGCACCTTCAAATGAAAAATATCTGCTTTTACCCATTTGTTCGTGGCATTTCAGGATGTATGCAGGCTACCTTTTTGTTATATAAGAAGAAAGAGTACAGCATCTGGCTATCTCCCAAATGTTACTCTGGATTATTTCAGCAGTCCCATCTCACTCTCATCAAACACCTGTTTCATTACATAACAAGCTATCATCACAACCCGTCTTCTAGATTTCTAAGAAAAATCTAAAACTTTCTGAGTCTACTACCTGTAACCTGCTAAACTTTCAACACTCAGCAGCAGAGATGGTTGTACTTACCAACATCTGACCTCTCAAATCCACTTCTTTTGTTTCATTTAATGAAATTGGTGCCACTCATTAAAAAAAACCCATCATGAATGCTTCAGGAACTGAGACGCTCCACATTTCAAAATGTGAATTTGTTTGCACGTCCAAGGTGATATCCTTTGTGCTGCATAACAATGCTCATGCAGCTTGCTTTGCATACTACATCTGGAGAAGATATACATTTTAGGAATGAAGCCCTTGATGGGATATTCTTAAATGATGTCCCTATGGAATCTTAAGGGCGGCTTGTTGTTTAAATTTAGGAACAAAGCTAGATTTATCATTAGTGAAAACCAAGTTTGTTGGTTATGGAAGGCAAGACTTGGCACGCTTTCATTCTCTTAGTTGATTAATTGTGTGTCATTAGTTGATGAGGTGGTTACAAACTGTGCTGGTGAAGGTAAACTGTTTACTCCTTTCCATGAAGAGCTTAGTCTGTGTTGCAGCAGACAAGTTTCCAGGGATGGACTCTTGAGGGCCATCTTCGGTGCACTTTCAGCATCTTTTAGGTAACACGGCTTCGGTTTCCAGTTCAAAATGCAACTCTGGTGGGACTCGAACCCACAACCTTTGAATGCCTACATTTCACTAGAAGTCCAATGCGCTATCCATTGGGCCACAGAGCCAAGCTTGCACTGCCTGTTTTTGCCAGGCACCTTCAAATGAAAAATATCTGCTTTTACCCATTTGTTTGTGGCATTTCAGGATGTATGCAGGCTACCTTTTTGTTATATAAGAAGAAAGAGTACAGCATCTGGCTATCTCCCAAATGTTACTCTGGATTATTTCAGCAGTCCCATCTCACTCTCATCAAACACCTGTTTCATTACATAACAAGCTATCATCACAACCCGTCTTCTAGATTTCTAAGAAAAATCAAAAACTTTCTGAGTCTACTACCTGTAACCTGCTAAACTTTCAATACTCAGCAGCAGAGATGGTTGTACTTACCAACATCTGACCTCTCAAATCCACTTCTTTTGTTTCATTTAATGAAATTGGTGCCACTCATTAAAAAAAACCCATCATGAATGCTTCAGGAACTGAGACGCTCCACATTTCAAAATGTGAATTTGTTTGCACGTCCAAGGTGATATCCTTTGTGCTGCACAACAATGCTCATGCAGCTTGCTTTGCATACTACATCTGGAGAAGATATACATTTTAGGAATGAAGCCCTTGATGGGATATTCTTAAATAATGTCCCTATGGAATCTCAAGGGCGGCTTGTTATTTAAATTTAGGAACAAAGCTAGATTTATCATTAGTGAAAACCAAGTTTGTTGGTTATGGAAGGCAAGACTTGGCACGCTTTCATTCTCTTAGTTGATTAATTGTGTGTCATTAGTTGATGAGGTGGTTACAAACTGTGCTGGTGAAGGTGAACTGTTTACTCCTTTCCATGAAAAGCTTAGTCTGTGTTGCAGCAGACAAGTTTCCAGGGATGGACTTTTGAGGGCCATCTTCGGTGCACTTTCAGCATCTTTTAGGTAACACGGCTTCGGTTTCCAGTTTAAAATGTGACTCTGGTGGGACTCAAACCCTCAACCTTTGAATGCCTACATTTCACTAGAAGTCCAATGCGCTATCCATTGTGCCACAGAGCCAAGCTTGCACTGACTGTTTTTGCCAGGCACCTTCAAATGAAAAATATCTGCTTTTACCCATTTGTTCGTGGCATTTCAGGATGTATGCAGGCTACCTTTTTGTTATATAAGAAGAAAGAGTACAGCATCTGGCTATCTCCCAAATGTTACTCTGGATTATTTCAGCAGTCCCATCTCACTCTCATCAAACACCTGTTTCATTACATAACAAGCTATCATCACAACCCGTCTTCTAGATTTCTAAGAAAAATCAAAAACTTTCTGAGTCTACTACCTGTAACCTGCTAAACTTTCAATACTCAGCAGCAGAGATGGTTGTACTTACCAACATCTGACCTCTCAAATCCACTTCTTTTGTTTCATTTAATGAAATTGGTGCCACTCATTAAAAAAAACCCATCATGAATGCTTCAGGAACTGAGACGCTCCACATTTCAAAATGTGAATTTGTTTGCACGTCCAAGGTGATATCCTTTGTGCTGCACAACAATGCTCATGCAGCTTGCTTTGCATACTACATCTGGAGAAGATATACATTTTAGGAATGAAGCCCTTGATGGGATATTCTTCAATGATGTCCCTATGGAATCTCAAGGGCGGCTTGTTGTTTAAATTTAGGAACAAAGCTAGATTTATCATTAGCAAAAACCAAGGTTGTTGGTTATGGAAGGCAAGACTTGGCACGCTTTCATTCTCTTAGTTGATTAATTGTGTGTCATTAGTTGATGAGGTGGTTACAAACTGTGCTTGTGAAGGTGAACTGTTTACTCCTTTCCATGAAGAGCTTAGTCTGTGTTGCAGCAGACAAGTTTCCAGGGATGGACTTTTGAGGGCCATCTTCGGTGCACTTTCAGCATCTTTTAGGTAACACGGCTTCGGTTTCCAGTTTAAAATGCAACTCTGGCGGGACTCGAACCCACAACCTTTGAATGCCTACATTTCACTAGAAGTCCAATGCGCTATCCATTGCGCCACAGAGCCGAGCTTGCACTGACTGTTTTTGCCAGGCACCTTCAAATGAAAAATATCTGCTTTTACCCATTTGATCGTGGCATTTCAGGATGTATGCAGGCTACCTTTTTGTTATATAAGAAGAAAGAGTACAGCATCTGGCTATCTCCCAAATGTTACTCTGGATTATTTCAGCAGTCCCATCTCACTCTCATCAAACACCTGTTTCATTACATAACAAGCTATCATCACAACCCGTCTTCTAGATTTCTAAGAAAAATCAAAAACTTTCTGAGTCTACTACCTGTAACCTGCTAAACTTTCAATACTCAGCAGCAGAGATGGTTGTACTTACCAACATCTGACCTCTCAAATCCACTTCTTTTGTTTCATTTAATGAAATTGGTGCCACTCATTAAAAAAAACCCATCATGAATGCTTCAGGAACTGAGACGCTCCACATTTCAAAATGTGAATTTGTTTGCACGTCCAAGGTGATATCCTTTGTGCTGCATAACAATGCTCATGCAGCTTGCTTTGCATACTACATCTGGAGAAGATATACATTTTAGGAATGAAGCCCTTGATGGGATGTTCTTAAATGATGTCCCTATGGAATCTCAAGGGCGGCTTGTTGTTTAAATTTAGGAACAAAGCTAGATTTATCATTAGCGAAAACCAAGTTTGTTGGTTATGGAAGGCAAGACTTGGCACGCTTTCATTCTCTTAGTTGATTAATTGTGTGTCATTAGTTGATGAGGTGGTTACAAACTGTGCTGGTGAAGGTGAACTGTTTACTCCTTTCCATGAAGAGCTTAGTCTGTGTTGTAGCAGACAAGTTTCCAGGGATGGACTTTTGAGGGCCATCTTCAGTGCACTTTCAGCATCTTTTAGGTAACACGGCTTCGGTTTCCAGTTTAAAATGCGACTCTGGTGGGGCTCAAACCCACAACGTTTGAATGCCTACATTTCACTAGAAGTCAAATGAGCTATCCATTGCGCCACAGAGCCGAGCTTGCGCTGACTGTTTTTGCCAGGCACCTTCAAATGAAAAATATCTGCTTTTACCCATTTGTTCGTGGCATTTCAGGATGTATGCAGGCTACCTTTTTGTTATATAAGAAGAAAGAGTACAGCATCTGGCTATCTCCCACATGTTACTCTGGATTATTTCAGCAGTCCCATCTCACTCTCATCAAACACCTGTTTCATTACATAACAAGCTATCATCACAACCCGTCTTCTAGATTTCTAAGAAAAATCAAAAACTTTCTGAGTCTACTACCTGTAACCTGCTAAACTTTCAATACTCAGCAGCAGAGATGGTTGTACTTACCAACATCTGACCTCTCAAATCCACTTCTTTTGTTTCATTTAATGAAATTGGTGCCACTTATTAAAAAAACCCCATCATGAATGCTTCAGGAACTGAGACGCTCCACATTTCAAAATGTGAATTTGTTTGCACGTCCAAGGTGATATCCTTTGTGCTGCACAACAAGGCTCATGCAGCTTGCTTTGCATACTACATCTGGAGAAGATATACATTTTAGGAATGAAGCCCTTGATGGGATATTCTTCAATGATGTCCCTATGGAATCTCAAGGGCGGCTTGTTGTTTAAATTTAGGAACAAAGCTAGATTTATCATTAGTGAAAACCAAGTTTGTTGGTTATGGAAGGCAAGACTTGGCACGCTTTCATTCTCTTAGTTGATTAATTGTGTGTCATTAGTTGATGAGGTGGTTACAAACTGTGCTGGTGAAGGTGAACTGTTTACTCCTTTCCATGAAAAGCTTAGTCTGTGTTGCAGCAGACAAGTTTCCAGGGATGGACTTTTGAGGGCCATCTTCGGTGCACTTTCAGCATCTTTTAGGTAACACGGCTTCGGTTTCCAGTTCAAAATGTGACTCTGGTGGGACTCGAACCCACAACCTTTGAATGCCTACATTTCTCTAGAAGTCCAATGCGCTATCCATTGTGCCACAGAGCCAAGCTTGCACTGACTGTTTTTGCCAGGCACCTTCAAATGAAAAATATCTGCTTTTACCCATTTGTTCGTGGCATTTCAGGATGTATGCAGGCTACCTTTTTGTTATATAAGAAGAAAGAGTACAGCATCTGGCTATCTCCCAAATGTTACTCTGGATTATTTCAGCAGTCCCATCTCACTCTCATCAAACACCTGTTTCATTACATAACAAGCTATCATCACAACCCGTCTTCTAGATTTCTAAGAAAAATCAAAAACTTTCTGAGTCTACTACCTGTAACCTGCTAAACTTTCAATACTCAGCAGCAGCAGAGATGGTTGTACTTACCAACATCTGACCTCTCAAATCCACTTCTTTTGTTTCATTTAATGAAATTGGTGCCACTTATTAAAAAAAACCCATCATGAATGCTTCAGGAACTGAGACGCTCCACTTTTTAAAATGTGAATTTGTTTGCACGTCCAAGGTGATATCCTTTGTGCTGCACAACAATGCTCATGCAGCTTGCTTTGCATACTACATCTGGAGAAGATATACATTTTAGGAATGAAGCCCTTGATGGGATATTCTTCAATGATGTCCCTATGGAATCTCAAGGGTGGCTTGTTGTTTAAATTTAGAAAAAGCTAGATTTATCATTAGTGAAAACCAAGTTTGTTGGTTATGGAAGGCAAGACTTGGCACGCTTTCATTCTCTTAGTTGATTAATTGTGTGTCATTAGTTGATGAGGTGGTTACAAACTGTGCTGGTGAAGGTGAACTGTTTACTCCTTTCCATGAAGAGCTTAGTCTGTGTTGCAGCAGACAAGTTTCCAGGGATGGACTTTTGAGGGCCATCTTCGGTGCACTTTCAGCATCTTTTAGGTAATACGGCTTCGGTTTCCAGTTTAAAATGTGACTATGGTGGGACTCGAACCCACAACCTTTGAATGCCTACATTTCTCTAGAAGTCCAATGCGCTATCCATTGTGCCACAGAGCCAAGCTTGCACTGACTGTTTTTGCCAGGCACCTTCAAATGAAAAATATCTGCTTTTACCCATTTGTTCGTGGCATTTCAGGATGTATGCAGGCTACCTTTTTGTTATATAAGAAGAAAGAGTACAGCATCTGGCTATCTCCCAAATGTTACTCTGGATTATTTCAGCAGTCCCATCTCACTCTCATCAAACACCTGTTTCATTACATAACAAGCTATCATCACAACCCGTCTTCTAGATTTCTAAGAAAAATCAAAAACTTTCTGAGTCTACTACCTGTAACCTGCTAAACTTTCAATACTCAGCAGCAGCAGAGATGGTTGTACTTACCAACATCTGACCTCTCAAATCCACTTCTTTTGTTTCATTTAATGAAATTGGTGCCACTTATTAAAAAAAACCCATCATGAATGCTTCAGGAACTGAGACGCTCCACTTTTTAAAATGTGAATTTGTTTGCACGTCCAAGGTGATATCCTTTGTGCTGCACAACAATGCTCATGCAGCTTGCTTTGCATACTACATCTGGAGAAGATATACATTTTAGGAATGAAGCCCTTGATGGGATATTCTTCAATGATGTCCCTATGGAATCTCAAGGGTGGCTTGTTGTTTAAATTTAGAAAAAGCTAGATTTATCATTAGTGAAAACCAAGTTTGTTGGTTATGGAAGGCAAGACTTGGCACGCTTTCATTCTCTTAGTTGATTAATTGTGTGTCATTAGTTGATGAGGTGGTTACAAACTGTGCTGGTGAAGGTGAACTGTTTACTCCTTTCCATGAAGAGCTTAGTCTGTGTTGCAGCAGACAAGTTTCCAGGGATGGACTTTTGAGGGCCATCTTCGGTGCACTTTCAGCATCTTTTAGGTAATACGGCTTCGGTTTCCAGTTTAAAATGTGACTATGGTGGGACTCGAACCCACAACCATTGAATGCCTACATTTCACTAGAAGTCCAATGCACTATCCATTGCACCACAGAGCCGAGCTTGCACTGACTGTTTTTGCCAGGCACCTTCAAATGAAAAATATCTGCTTTTACCCATTTGTTCGTGGCATTTCAGGATGTATGCAGGCTACCTTTTTGTTATATAAGAAGAAAGAGTACAGCATCTGGCTATCTCCCAAATGTTACTCTGGATTATTTCAGCAGTCCCATCTCACTCTCATCAAACACCTGTTTCATTACATAACAAGCTATCATCACAACCCGTCTTCTAGATTTCTAAGAAAAATCTAAAACTTTCTGAGTCTACTACCTGTAACCTGCTAAACTTTCAACACTCAGCAGCAGAGATGGTTGTACTTACCAACATCTGACCTCTCAAATCCACTTCTTTTGTTTCATTTAATGAAATTGGTGCCACTCATTAAAAAAAACCCATCATGAATGCTTCAGGAACTGAGACGCTCCACATTTCAAAATGTGAATTTGTTTGCACGTCCAAGGTGATATCCTTTGTGCTGCATAACAATGCTCATGCAGCTTGCTTTGCATACTACATCTGGAGAAGATATACATTTTAGGAATGAAGCCCTTGATGGGATATTCTTAAATGATGTCCCTATGGAATCTCAAGGGCGGCTTGTTGTTTAAATTTAGGAACAAAGCTAGATTTATCATTAGTGAAAACCAAGTTTGTTGGTTATGGAAGGCAAGACTTGGCACGCTTTCATTCTCTTAGTTGATTAGGTGGTTACAAACTGTGCTGGTGAAGGTGAACTGTTTACTCCTTTCCATGAAGAGCTTAGTCTGTGTTGTAGCAGACAAGTTTCCAGGGATGGACTTTCGAGGGCCATCTTCAGTGCACTTTCAGCATCTTTTAGGTAACACGGCTTCGGTTTCCAGTTTAAAATGCGACTCTGGTGGGGCTCGAACCCACAACGTTTGAATGCCTACAGTTCACTAGAAGTCCAATGAGCTATCCATTGCGCCACAGAGCCGAGCTTGCACTGACTGTTTTTGCCAGGCACCTTCAAATGAAAAATATCTGCTTTTACCCATTTGTTCGTGGCATTTCAGGATGTATGCAGGCTACCTTTTTGTTATATAAGAAGAAAGAGTACAGCATCTGGCTATCTCCCAAATGTTACTCTGGATTATTTCAGCAGTCCCATCTCACTCTCATCAAACACCTGTTTCATTACATAACAAGCTATCATCACAACCCGTCTTCTAGATTTCTAAGAAAAATCAAAAACTTTCTGAGTCTACTACCTGTAACCTGCTAAACTTTCAATACTCAGCAGCAGAGATGGTTGTACTTACCAACATCTGACCTCTCAAATCCACTTCTTTTGTTTCATTTAATGAAATTGGTGCCACTTATTAAAAAAAACCCATCATGAATGCTTCAGGAACTGAGACGCTCCACATTTCAAAATGTGAATTTGTTTGCACGTCCAAGTGATATCCTTTGTGCTGCACAACAATGCTCATGCAGCTTGCTTTGCATACTACATCTGGAGAAGATATACATTTTAGGAATGAAGCCCTTGATGGGATATTCTTCAATGATGTCCCTATGGAATCTCAAGGGCGGCTTGTTGTTTAAATTTAGGAACAAAGCTAGATTTATCATTAGTGAAAACCAAGTTTGTTGGTTATGGAAGGCAAGACTTGGCACGCTTTCATTCTCTTAGTTGATTAATTGTGTGTCATTAGTTGATGAGGTGGTTACAAACTGTGCTGGTGAAGGTGAACTGTTTACTCCTTTCCATGAAAAGCTTAGTCTGTGTTGCAGCAGACAAGTTTCCAGGGATGGACTTTTGAGGGCCATCTTCGGTGCACTTTCAGCATCTTTTAGGTAACACGGCTTCGGTTTCCAGTTCAAAATGCGACTCTGGTGGGACTCGAACCCACAACCTTTGAATGCCTACATTTCTCTAGAAGTCCAATGCGCTATCCATTGTGCCACAGAGCCAAGCTTGCACTGACTGTTTTTGCCAGGCACCTTCAAATGAAAAATATCTGCTTTTACCCATTTGTTCGTGGCATTTCAGGATGTATGCAGGCTACCTTTTTGTTATATAAGAAGAAAGAGTACAGCATCTGGCTATCTCCCAAATGTTACTCTGGATTATTTCAGCAGTCCCATCTCACTCTCATCAAACACCTGTTTCATTACATAACAAGCTATCATCACAACCCGTCTTCTAGATTTCTAAGAAAAATCAAAAACTTTCTGAGTCTACTACCTGTAACCTGCTAAACTTTCAATACTCAGCAGCAGCAGAGATGGTTGTACTTACCAACATCTGACCTCTCAAATCCACTTCTTTTGTTTCATTTAATGAAATTGGTGCCACTTATTAAAAAAAACCCATCATGAATGCTTCAGGAACTGAGACGCTCCACTTTTTAAAATGTGAATTTGTTTGCACGTCCAAGTGATATCCTTTGTGCTGCACAACAATGCTCATGCAGCTTGCTTTGCATACTACATCTGGAGAAGATATACATTTTAGGAATGAAGCCCTTGATGGGATATTCTTCAATGATGTCCCTATGGAATCTCAAGGGTGGCTTGTTGTTTAAATTTAGAAAAAGCTAGATTTATCATTAGTGAAAACCAAGTTTGTTGGTTATGGAAGGCAAGACTTGGCACGCTTTCATTCTCTTAGTTGATTAATTGTGTGTCATTAGTTGATGAGGTGGTTACAAACTGTGCTGGTGAAGGTGAACTGTTTACTCCTTTCCATGAAGAGCTTAGTCTGTGTTGCAGCAGACAAGTTTCCAGGGATGGACTTTTGAGGACTTTCAGCATCTTTTTGGTAATACGGCTTCGGTTTCCAGTTTAAAATGTGACTATGGTGGGACTCGAACCCACAACCATTGAATGCCTACATTTCACTAGAAGTCCAATGCACTATCCATTGCACCACAGAGCCGAGCTTGCACTGACTGTTTTTGCCAGGCACCTTCAAATGAAAAATATCTGCTTTTACCCATTTGTTCGTGGCATTTCAGGATGTATGCAGGCTACCTTTTTGTTATATAAGAAGAAAGAGTACAGCATCTGGCTATCTCCCAAATGTTACTCTGGATTATTTCAGCAGTCCCATCTCACTCTCATCAAACACCTGTTTCATTACATAACAAGCTATCATCACAACCCGTCTTCTAGATTTCTAAGAAAAATCAAAAACTTTCTGAGTCTACTACCTGTAACCTGCTAAACTTTCAATACTCAGCAGCAGAGATGGTTGTACTTACCAACATCTGACCTCTCAAATCCACTTCTTTTGTTTCATTTAATGAAATTGGTGCCACTCATTAAAAAAAACCCATCATGAATGCTTCAGGAACTGAGACGCTCCACATTTCAAAATGTGAATTTGTTTGCACGTCCAAGGTGATATCCTTTGTGCTGCACAACAATGCTCATGCAGCTTGCTTTGCATACTACATCTGGAGAAGATATACATTTTAGGAATGAAGCCCTTGATGGGATATTCTTAAATAATGTCCCTATGGAATCTCAAGGGCGGCTTGTTATTTAAATTTAGGAACAAAGCTAGATTTATCATTAGTGAAAACCAAGTTTGTTGGTTATGGAAGGCAAGACTTGGCACGCTTTCATTCTCTTAGTTGATTAATTGTGTGTCATTAGTTGATGAGGTGGTTACAAATAGTGTTGGGCGAACATCTAGATGTTCGGGTTCGGGCCGAACAGGCCGAACATGGCCGCGATGTTCGGGTGTTCGACCCGAACTCCGAACATAATGGAAGTCAATGGGGACCCGAACTTTTGTGGTTTGTAAAGCCTCCTTACATGCCACATACCCCAAATTTACAGGGTATGTGCACCTTGGGAGTGGGTACAAGAGGAAAAAAAAATTAGCAAAAAGAGCTTATAGTTTTTGAGAAAATCGATTTTAAAGTTTCAAAGGGAAAACTGTCTTTTAAATGCGGGAAATGTCTGTTTTCTTTGCACAGGTAACATGTTTTTTGTCGGCATGCAGTCATAAATGTAATACATATAAGAGGTTCCAGGAAAAGGGACCGGTAACGCTAACCCAGCAGCAGCACACGTGATGGAACAGGAGGAGGGTGGCGCAGGAGGAGAAGAAGGCCACGCTTTGTGAGACACAACAACCCCGGCCTTGCATGAGGGCAAGAAGCGTGCGGATAGCAGGCTTTGTACCGCCATGCAGTCATAAATGTAATAAAGATAAGTGGTTCAATAAACAGGGACCACGCGGCAACGCTAACCCAGCAGCAGCAGACGTGATGGAACAGGAGGAGGCGCAGGAGGAGAAGGCCACGCTTTGTGAGACACAACAACCCAGGCCTTGCATGAGGGCAAGAAGCGTGCGGATAGCATGCTTTGTACCGCCATGCAGTCATAAATGTAATAAAGATAAGTGGTTCAATAAACAGGGACCACGCGGCAACGCTAACCCAGCAGCAGCACACGTGATGGAACAGGAGGAGGGTGGCGCAGGAGGAGAAGAAGGCCACGCTTTGTGAGACACAACAACCCCGGCCTTGCATGAGGGCAAGAAGCGTGCGGATAGCAGGCTTTGTACCGCCATGCAGTCATAAATGTAATAAAGATAAGTGGTTCAATAAACAGGGACCACGCGGCAACGCTAACCCAGCAGCAGCAGACGTGATGGAACAGGAGGAGGCGCAGGAGGAGAAGGCCACGCTTTGTGAGACACAACAACCCAGGCCTTGCATGAGGGCAAGAAGCGTGCGGATAGCATGCTTTGTACCGCCATGCAGTCATAAATGTAATAAAGATAAGTGGTTCAATAAACAGGGACCACGCGGCAACGCTAACCCAGCAGCAGCAGACGTGATGGAACAGGAGCAGGCGCAGGAGGAGAAGGCCACGCTTTGTGAGACACAACAACCCAGGCCTTGCATGAGGGCAAGAAGCGTGCGGATAGCATGCTTTGTACCGCCATGCAGTCATAAATGTAATAAAGATAAGTGGTTCAATAAACAGGGACCACGCGGCAACGCTAACCCAGCAGCAGCAGACGTGATGGAACAGGAGCAGGCGCAGGAGGAGAAGGCCACGCTTTGTGAGACACAACAACCCAGGCCTTGCATGAGGGCAAGAAGCGTGCGGATAGCATGCTTTGTACCGCCATGCAGTCATAAATGTAATAAAGATAAGTGGTTCAATAAACAGGGACCACGCGGCAACGCTAACCCAGCAGCAGCAGACGTGATGGAACAGGAGCAGGCGCAGGAGGAGAAGGCCACGCTTTGTGAGACACAACAACCCAGGCCTTGCATGTGGACAAAAAGCGTGCGGATATAGCAGCAATGCTTTTTGCCGCCATGCAGTCATAAATGTAATACAGATGAGAGGTTCAATAAACAGGGCCCGGAAACGCAACACCATCCCAGATGTTCATTGGTCATGTTACTTGGTTGGGGTCCTGGAGTGTTGCGTAGTCATTTCCAATCCAGGATTGATTCATTTTAATTTGAGTCAGACGGTCTGCATTTTCTGTAGAGAGGCGGATACGCCGATCTGTGACGATGCCTCCGGCAGCACTGAAACAGCGTTCCGACATAACGCTGGCTGCCGGGCAAGCCAGCACCTCTATTGCGTACATTGCCAGTTCGTGCCAGGTGTCTAGCTTCGATACCCAATAGTTGAAGGGTGCAGATGGATGGTTCGACACAGCTACGCCATCTGACATGTAGTCCTTGACCATCTTCTCCAGGCGATCGGTGTTGGAGGTGGATCTGCACGCTTGCTGTTCAGTGGGCTGCGGCTGCATGGGTGTCAGAAAATTTTCCCACTCCAAGGACACTGCCGATACCATTCCCTTTTGGGTACTAGCTGCGGCTTGCGTTGTTTGCTGCCCTCCTGGTCGTCCTGGGTTTGCGGAAGTCAGTCTGTCTGCGTACAACTGGCTAGAGGAGGGGGAGGATGTCAATCTCCTCTCTAAAGTCTCCACAAGGGCCTGCTGGTATTCTTCCATTTTGACCTGTCTGACTCTTTCTTCAAGCAGTTTTGGAACATTGTGTTTGTACCGTGGATCCAGAAGGGTATAAACCCAGTAATTGGTGTTGTCCAGAATGCGCACAATGCGTGGGTCACGTTCAATGCAGTCTAGCATGAATTGAGCCATGTGTGCCAGAGTCCTACCAGAATCCTCATCATCCTCTTGTGAGCGTTGTGATAGTTGTTGTGATGCATCATAGTCGTCACCTTCCTCCTGGTCTGCTTCTGCTGACCATTCGCGTTGAATTGTGGAAGTCCAACGTGCACCGCTCTGGCCCTCGTCAGTGGTGGCATGAAATTCCTGCTCCAACTCCAGCTGTTCCTCCTCCTCTTCTTCGTCATAGCTGCTGGGGCCAGCGTTCCCTGAGGCGGATGGCCTGATGTTGGTACCATCACGCTGATCGTTTTCTCCTTCAGATTCCCCCAGTTGCATCATGACAGCTGTTTCCTTGATTTTTAACATCGACCTCTTCAGTAAACACAGCAGTGGTATGGTAATGCTGACTGAAGAGTTGTCACTGCTCACAAGCAACGTGGATTGCTCAAAATTTTGGAGGACTTGGCAGAGGTCCAACATGTTGGCCCAATCGGATCCACAGAAGCTTGGCAGCTGGCCGGATGCGCCTCGGTACTGCGCCGTCATGTACTGGACCACTGCACTCTTCTGCTCGCAAAAGCGGGCTAGCATGTGCAGCGTAGAATTCCAGCGCGTAGGGACATCACACAGCAAGCGATGGTGGGGGAGATTGAAGCGCTCCTGCATCTTGGCGAGTGCCCCCGAAGCAGTACTGGAATTTCTACAATGTTTGGACACTCGACGCACCTTCAACAGCAGATCGGGCACGCCTGGGTATGTCCTCAGGAACCGCTGAACTACTAGGTTCATCACGTGCGCCAGGCAAGGGATGTGTGTCAGCTTAGCCAACCTTAAAGCGCGAATGAGATTACTCCCATTATCACACACAACCATGCCCGGTTTCAGGTCCAGCGGTGCCAGCCACAAATCCGTCTGTTCCTTTATTCCCCTCCAAATTTCCTCCCCTGTGTGCTGCTTATCCCCAAGGCAGATTAGCTTCAGCAACGCTTGCTGACGCATGCCAACAGCTGTGCTGCACTGCTTCCACGATCCTACTGCTGCTGGGTTAGCGTTTCCGGATGAGGTACAGCTTTGAGATGCGTTGGAGGAGAAGGAGTCAGAGAGGTAGGTGCTGCTGTTGTTATCCAGTGGGAGGGACGGCGGTGCAGCTGTTTGTGGCGTGGGCAACACCCGTGCCGTAGCAGGTGAGGAATCGCTGCCAGGCTCCACAAGGTTCACCCAGTGCGCGGTAAGGGAGATGTATCGACCCTGGCCGAACGCACTCGTCCAGGTGTCAGTGGTGAGGTGAACCTTGCAGGCAACGGCATTCTTCAAGCTTCGGGTTATTTTGCTGACCACGTGCTCATGCAACTCAGGCACTGCAGAGCGTGCAAAGTGGTAGCGGCTGGGAACCACGTAACGTGGGATGGCCACTGACATCATGCCCTTGAAGCTGTTTGTCTCCACCAATCGATATGGCAGCATTTCGCAGGCCAGAAGCTTGGCTATGCTGGCTGTTACTGCCACGGCCCGGGGGTCATTTGCTGGCAATTTCCTCTTGCGCTCAAACATCTCCGACACAGACAACTGAACCGTAGCGCTGCACACGGAAGGGCTGTTGGTTGTTGTGTTTGATGAACACTGGGAGACCTCAAGAGCACTACTCCGGAAAGTGACAGTGTCAGCGTCGTCTGATGTTTGTGAATGTTGTGAACCACGCAATGGCTGGGCTACTGCTGCTGCTGAGGCGGGTCTGGTGAACCCAAGGGAGGCAGTGTTGTTTCTGGTACCCTGTCCTGACGCGTTTGCCCAAAGAGTGGGATGTTTGGATAGCATGTGACGGCTCATGCTGGTGGTGGAGAGGTTGTTAATATTTTTCCCCCTGCTCAGGCGGGTCTTGCACACCTTGCAAATCGCCATGGTAACATCCTCAGTGCAGTCTTCAAAGAAAGCCCAGACTTTGGAGCACCTGCCTCCTTGCTGGCGATTTCTGTTTGCTCCTCTTTTGCCTCTCACTTGAACTTCCACGCTTGTGGTGCCTGAAATTGCGCGCCGCCTACCTTGTGGCACAAGGCGAACTCGTGCAGCAGTGTGTTCTTCAACAGACTCATCTGTGCTGCTGCTACGACGGCGATGTTCTCGTTCACAAACAAAATCTGGGTCTCTGTCCACATTGTCCATACCCTCCTCTTCCATCTCCTCAAACTCGTCATATGTCATTGTGGGCCACCGCCGTGGAGTAGAGCTCCCCACAACAACCTCTGCGCAGCACACTCCAACGTCGTCTTCCAGATCTTGTCGGCCGACCTCCTGCAATTGCAACCCCTCCTGCCCAAATTGCTCTGGGATTTGGGTTTCCGAGTCCTCTTCGGACTCGCCTTGTATTTCAGTGCGCGGTGCATTTCCCACAGTTAACGGTTGTGAATCCAGGCACAACATTTCTGGCTGTTCCTCCATTGACCTTTGAAAGGTGGAAGTTTGTTGGGCTGGGAATAGCTCCTGCGAATACCCCATTGTGTCCTGAGGTAATTCATCGGACTGGTTATCTGGCAGTTGTGTGCGTGGTGTCGCTGCCGGTTGTGTCAGCTTTGTGCCCACTGGCTCCTTGTAACTGGCTGAGGACTCGGACCTCGTGCGTGATGTGCTGGTGCTGCTTAACCCACTGCTGGACGCTTGAGAGGTCATCCAAGTAATTATCTGGTCCTGTTCTTTTGGATTTGTGAGGGTTGTTGTCCTGGACAACATGGGCGGTATTGAGTGGGTTTTCTTGGGTGCTCCCCTGTGGCCTGTACGTGAACCGTCAGGGGAAACACCTCTTCCCTTGCCCCTCCCTCTTTCACCGGATTTCTTCCTCATTTCACTTATCCTTACAGTACACGCTGACTGGCAGCAGTACAGTGGCAGTACAGAAATGCTATACAGTACCACTATTCCCAGCAGCGACACAGAGCACAATGCTATACAGTGACGGGTGAGCGGTGTACCACTATTCCCAGCAGACACAGAACAGTACACAGAATGCTATATAGTGTGGCTGAACGAGCGGTGTACCACTATTCCCAGCAGACACAGAACAGTACACAGAATGCTATATAGTGTGGCTGAACGAGCGGTGTACTACTGTTCCCAGCAGACACAGAACAGTACACAGAATGCTATATAGTGTGGCTGAACGAGCGGTGTACTACTGTTCCCAGCAGACACAGAACAGTACACAGAATGCTATATAGTGTGGCTGAACGAGCGGTGTACCACTATTCCCAGCAGACACAGAACAGTACACAGAATGCTATATAGTGTGGCTGAACGAGCGGTGTACTACTGTTCCCAGCAGACACAGAACAGTACACAGAATGCTATATAGTGTGGCTGAACGAGCGGTGTACTACTGTTCCCAGCAGACACAGAACAGTACACAGAATGCTATATAGTGTGGCTGAACGAGCGGTGTACTACTGTTCCCAGCAGACACAGAACAGTACACAGAATGCTATATAGTGTGGCTGAACGAGCGGTGTACCACTATTCCCAGCAGACACAGAACAGTACACAGAATGCTATATAGTGTGGCTGAACGAGCGGTGTACTACTGTTCCCAGCAGACACAGAACAGTACACAGAATGCTATATAGTGTGGCTGAACGAGCGGTGTACCACTATTCCCAGCAGACACAGAACAGTACACAGAATGCTATATAGTGTGGCTGAACGAGCGGTGTACTACTGTTCCCAGCAGACACAGAACAGTACACAGAATGCTATATAGTGTGGCTGAACGAGCGGTGTACCACTATTCCCAGCAGACACAGAACAGTACACAGAATGCTATATAGTGTGGCTGAACGAGCGGTGTACTACTGTTCCCAGCAGACACAGAACAGTACACAGAATGCTATATAGTGTGGCTGAACGAGCGGTGTACCACTGTTCCCAGCAGACACAGAACAGTACACAGAATGCTATATAGTGTGGCTGAACGAGCGGTGTATTACTGTTCCCAGCAGACACAGAACAGTACACAGAATGCTATATAGTGTGGCTGAACGAGCGGTGTACTACTGTTCCCAGCAGACACAGAACAGTACACAGAATGCTATATAGTGTGGCTGAACGAGCGGTGTACTACTGTTCCCAGCAGACACAGAACAGTACACAGAATGCTATATAGTGTGGCTGAACGAGCGGTGTACTACTGTTCCCAGCAGAATCAGAGTGGCAGTAAACAATGGTATATAGTCTGGCTGAGCGGTGTACACAGAGTGTCAGTAAACAATGGTATATAGTCTGGCTGAGCGGTGTACACACAATGCTATATAGTCTGCTATATAGTGTCAGTAAACAATGGTATATAGTCTGGCTGAACGAGCGGTGTACTACTGTTCCCAGCAGACACAGAACAGTACACAGAATGCTATATAGTGTGGCTGAACGAGCGGTGTACCACTGTTCCCAGCAGACACAGAACAGTACACAGAATGCTATATAGTGTGGCTGAACGAGCGGTGTACCACTGTTCCCAGCAGACACAGAACAGTACACAGAATGCTATATAGTGTGGCTGAACGAGCGGTGTACTACTGTTCCCAGCAGACACAGAACAGTACACAGAATGCTATATAGTGTGGCTGAACGAGCGGTGTACTACTGTTCCCAGCAGACACAGAACAGTACACAGAATGCTATATAGTGTGGCTGAACGAGCGGTGTACTACTGTTCCCAGCAGACACAGAACAGTACACAGAATGCTATATAGTGTGGCTGAACGAGCGGTGTACTACTGTTCCCAGCAGACACAGAACAGTACACAGAATGCTATATAGTGTGGCTGAACGAGCGGTGTACTACTGTTCCCAGCAGACACAGAACAGTACACAGAATGCTATATAGTGTGGCTGAACGAGCGGTGTACTACTGTTCCCAGCAGACACAGAACAGTACACAGAATGCTATATAGTGTGGCTGAACGAGCGGTGTACTACTGTTCCCAGCAGCGACACACAATGACTGGGGGGGACCCTGGCTAGCGTGGCTGGAGCGCGAACTACCCTGCCTGCCTACCCAAAGCTAAACCCACAGACAAATGGCGGAGATATGACGTGGTTCGGGTATTTATTTACCCGAACCACGTGACAGTTCGGCCAATCAGAGCGCGTTCGGGTCCGAACCACGTGACCCGTTCGGCCAATCACAGCGCTAGCCGAACGTTCGGGGAACGTTCGGCCATGCGCTCTTAGTTCGGCCATATGGCCGAACGGTTTGGCCGAGCACCGTCAGGTGTTCGGCCGAACTCGAACATCACCCGAACAGGGTGATGTTCTGCAGAACCCGAACAGTGGCGAACACTGTTCGCCCAACACTAGTTACAAACTGTGCTGGTGAAGGTGAACTGTTTACTCCTTTCCATGAAAAGCTTAGTCTGTGTTGCAGCAGACAAGTTTCCAGGGATGGACTTTTGAGGGCCATCTTCGGTGCACTTTCAGCATCTTTTAGGTAACACGGCTTCGGTTTCCAGTTTAAAATGTGACTCTGGTGGGACTCAAACCCTCAACCTTTGAATGCCTACATTTCACTAGAAGTCCAATGCGCTATCCATTGTGCCACAGAGCCAAGCTTGCACTGACTGTTTTTGCCAGGCACCTTCAAATGAAAAATATCTGCTTTTACCCATTTGTTCGTGGCATTTCAGGATGTATGCAGGCTACCTTTTTGTTATATAAGAAGAAAGAGTACAGCATCTGGCTATCTCCCAAATGTTACTCTGGATTATTTCAGCAGTCCCATCTCACTCTCATCAAACACCTGTTTCATTACATAACAAGCTATCATCACAACCCGTCTTCTAGATTTCTAAGAAAAATCAAAAACTTTCTGAGTCTACTACCTGTAACCTGCTAAACTTTCAATACTCAGCAGCAGAGATGGTTGTACTTACCAACATCTGACCTCTCAAATCCACTTCTTTTGTTTCATTTAATGAAATTGGTGCCACTCATTAAAAAAAACCCATCATGAATGCTTCAGGAACTGAGACGCTCCACATTTCAAAATGTGAATTTGTTTGCACGTCCAAGGTGATATCCTTTGTGCTGCACAACAATGCTCATGCAGCTTGCTTTGCATACTACATCTGGAGAAGATATACATTTTAGGAATGAAGCCCTTGATGGGATATTCTTCAATGATGTCCCTATGGAATCTCAAGGGCGGCTTGTTGTTTAAATTTAGGAACAAAGCTAGATTTATCATTAGCAAAAACCAAGGTTGTTGGTTATGGAAGGCAAGACTTGGCACGCTTTCATTCTCTTAGTTGATTAATTGTGTGTCATTAGTTGATGAGGTGGTTACAAACTGTGCTTGTGAAGGTGAACTGTTTACTCCTTTCCATGAAGAGCTTAGTCTGTGTTGCAGCAGACAAGTTTCCAGGGATGGACTTTTGAGGGCCATCTTCGGTGCACTTTCAGCATCTTTTAGGTAACACGGCTTCGGTTTCCAGTTTAAAATGCGACTCTGGCGGGACTCGAACCCACAACCTTTGAATGCCTACATTTCACTAGAAGTCCAATGCGCTATCCATTGCGCCACAGAGCCGAGCTTGCACTGACTGTTTTTGCCAGGCACCTTCAAATGAAAAATATCTGCTTTTACCCATTTGATCGTGGCATTTCAGGATGTATGCAGGCTACCTTTTTGTTATATAAGAAGAAAGAGTACAGCATCTGGCTATCTCCCAAATGTTACTCTGGATTATTTCAGCAGTCCCATCTCACTTTCATCAAACACCTGTTTCATTACATAACAAGCTATCATCACAACCCGTCTTCTAGATTTCTAAGAAAAATCAAAAACTTTCTGAGTCTACTACCTGTAACCTGCTAAACTTTCAATACTCAGCAGCAGAGATGGTTGTACTTACCAACATCTGACCTCTCAAATCCACTTCTTTTGTTTCATTTAATGAAATTGGTGCCACTCATTAAAAAAAACCCATCATGAATGCTTCAGGAACTGAGACGCTCCACATTTCAAAATGTGAATTTGTTTGCACGTCCAAGGTGATATCCTTTGTGCTGCATAACAATGCTCATGCAGCTTGCTTTGCATACTACATCTGGAGAAGATATACATTTTAGGAATGAAGCCCTTGATGGGATGTTCTTAAATGATGTCCCTATGGAATCTCAAGGGCGGCTTGTTGTTTAAATTTAGGAACAAAGCTAGATTTATCATTAGCGAAAACCAAGTTTGTTGGTTATGGAAGGCAAGACTTGGCACGCTTTCATTCTCTTAGTTGATTAATTGTGTGTCATTAGTTGATGAGGTGGTTACAAACTGTGCTGGTGAAGGTGAACTGTTTACTCCTTTCCATGAAGAGCTTAGTCTGTGTTGTAGCAGACAAGTTTCCAGGGATGGACTTTTGAGGGCCATCTTCAGTGCACTTTCAGCATCTTTTAGGTAACACGGCTTCGGTTTCCAGTTTAAAATGCGACTCTGGTGGGGCTCAAACCCACAACGTTTGAATGCCTACATTTCACTAGAAGTCCAATGAGCTATCCATTGCGCCACAGAGCCGAGCTTGCACTGACTGTTTTTGCCAGGCACCTTCAAATGAAAAATATCTGCTTTTACCCATTTGTTCGTGGCATTTCAGGATGTATGCAGGCTACCTTTTTGTTATATAAGAAGAAAGAGTACAGCATCTGGCTATCTCCCACATGTTACTCTGGATTATTTCAGCAGTCCCATCTCACTCTCATCAAACACCTGTTTCATTACATAACAAGCTATCATCACAACCCGTCTTCTAGATTTCTAAGAAAAATCAAAAACTTTCTGAGTCTACTACCTGTAACCTGCTAAACTTTCAATACTCAGCAGCAGAGATGGTTGTACTTACCAACATCTGACCTCTCAAATCCACTTCTTTTGTTTCATTTAATGAAATTGGTGCCACTTATTAAAAAAACCCCATCATGAATGCTTCAGGAACTGAGACGCTCCACATTTCAAAATGTGAATTTGTTTGCACGTCCAAGGTGATATCCTTTGTGCTGCACAACAAGGCTCATGCAGCTTGCTTTGCATACTACATCTGGAGAAGATATACATTTTAGGAATGAAGCCCTTGATGGGATATTCTTCAATGATGTCCCTATGGAATCTCAAGGGCGGCTTGTTGTTTAAATTTAGGAACAAAGCTAGATTTATCATTAGTGAAAACCAAGTTTGTTGGTTATGGAAGGCAAGACTTGGCACGCTTTCATTCTCTTAGTTGATTAATTGTGTGTCATTAGTTGATGAGGTGGTTACAAACTGTGCTGGTGAAGGTGAACTGTTTACTCCTTTCCATGAAAAGCTTAGTCTGTGTTGCAGCAGACAAGTTTCCAGGGATGGACTTTTGAGGGCCATCTTCGGTGCACTTTCAGCATCTTTTTGGTAATACGGCTTCGGTTTCCAGTTTAAAATGTGACTATGGTGGGACTCGAACCCACAACCATTGAATGCCTACATTTCACTAGAAGTCCAATGCACTATCCATTGCACCACAGAGCCGAGCTTGCACTGACTGTTTTTGCCAGGCACCTTCAAATGAAAAATATCTGCTTTTACCCATTTGTTCGTGGCATTTCAGGATGTATGCAGGCTACCTTTTTGTTATATAAGAAGAAAGAGTACAGCATCTGGCTATCTCCCAAATGTTACTCTGGATTATTTCAGCAGTCCCATCTCACTCTCATCAAACACCTGTTTCATTACATAACAAGCTATCATCACAACCCGTCTTCTAGATTTCTAAGAAAAATCTAAAACTTTCTGAGTCTACTACCTGTAACCTGCTAAACTTTCAACACTCAGCAGCAGAGATGGTTGTACTTACCAACATCTGACCTCTCAAATCCACTTCTTTTGTTTCATTTAATGAAATTGGTGCCACTCATTAAAAAAAACCCATCATGAATGCTTCAGGAACTGAGACGCTCCACATTTCAAAATGTGAATTTGTTTGCACGTCCAAGGTGATATCCTTTGTGCTGCATAACAATGCTCATGCAGCTTGCTTTGCATACTACATCTGGAGAAGATATACATTTTAGGAATGAAGCCCTTGATGGGATATTCTTAAATGATGTCCCTATGGAATCTCAAGGGCGGCTTGTTGTTTAAATTTAGGAACAAAGCTAGATTTATCATTAGTGAAAACCAAGTTTGTTGGTTATGGAAGGCAAGACTTGGCACGCTTTCATTCTCTTAGTTGATTAATTGTGTGTCATTAGTTGATGAGGTGGTTACAAACTGTGCTGGTGAAGGTGAACTGTTTACTCCTTTCCATGAAGAGCTTAGTCTGTGTTGCAGCAGACAAGTTTCCAGGGATGGACTTTTGAGGGCCATCTTCGGTGCACTTTCAGCATCTTTTAGGTAATACGGCTTCGGTTTCCAGTTTAAAATGTGACTATGGTGGGACTCGAACCCACAACCATTGAATGCCTACATTTCACTAGAAGTCCAATGCACTATCCATTGCACCACAGAGCCGAGCTTGCACTGACTGTTTTTGCCAGGCACCTTCAAATGAAAAATATCTGCTTTTACCCATTTGTTCGTGGCATTTCAGGATGTATGCAGGCTACCTTTTTGTTATATAAGAAGAAAGAGTACAGCATCTGGCTATCTCCCAAATGTTACTCTGGATTATTTCAGCAGTCCCATCTCACTCTCATCAAACACCTGTTTCATTACATAACAAGCTATCATCACAACCCGTCTTCTAGATTTCTAAGAAAAATCAAAAACTTTCTGAGTCTACTACCTGTAACCTGCTAAACTTTCAACACTCAGCAGCAGAGATGGTTGTACTTACCAACATCTGACCTCTCAAATCCACTTCTTTTGTTTCATTTAATGAAATTGGTGCCACTCATTAAAAAAAACCCATCATGAATGCTTCAGGAACTGAGACGCTCCACATTTCAAAATGTGAATTTGTTTGCACGTCCAAGGTGATATCCTTTGTGCTGCATAACAATGCTCATGCAGCTTGCTTTGCATACTACATCTGGAGAAGATATACATTTTAGGAATGAAGCCCTTGATGGGATATTCTTAAATGATGTCCCTATGGAATCTCAAGGGCGGCTTGTTGTTTAAATTTAGGAACAAAGCTAGATTTATCATTAGTGAAAACCAAGTTTGTTGGTTATGGAAGGCAAGACTTGGCACGCTTTCATTCTCTTAGTTGATTAATTGTGTGTCATTAGTTGATGAGGTGGTTACAAACTGTGCTGGTGAAGGTGAACTGTTTACTCCTTTCCATGAAAAGCTTAGTCTGTGTTGCAGCAGACAAGTTTCCAGGGATGGACTTTTGAGGGCCATCTTCGGTGCACTTTCAGCATCTTTTAGGTAACACGGCTTCGGTTTCCAGTTTAAAATGCGACTCTGGCGGGACTCGAACCCACAACCTTTGAATGCCTACATTTCACTAGAAGTCCAATGCGCTATCCATTGCGCCACAGAGCCGAGCTTGCACTGACTGTTTTTGCCAGGCACCTTCAAATGAAAAATATCTGCTTTTACCCATTTGATCGTGGCATTTCAGGATGTATGCAGGCTACCTTTTTGTTATATAAGAAGAAAGAGTACAGCATCTGGCTATCTCCCAAATGTTACTCTGGATTATTTCAGCAGTCCCATCTCACTCTCATCAAACACCTGTTTCATTACATAACAAGCTATCATCACAACCCGTCTTCTAGATTTCTAAGAAAAATCAAAAACTTTCTGAGTCTACTACCTGTAACCTGCTAAACTTTCAATACTCAGCAGCAGAGATGGTTGTACTTACCAACATCTGACCTCTCAAATCCACTTCTTTTGTTTCATTTAATGAAATTGGTGCCACTCATTAAAAAAAACCCATCATGAATGCTTCAGGAACTGAGACGCTCCACATTTCAAAATGTGAATTTGTTTGCACGTCCAAGGTGATATCCTTTGTGCTGCATAACAATGCTCATGCAGCTTGCTTTGCATACTACATCTGGAGAAGATATACATTTTAGGAATGAAGCCCTTGATGGGATGTTCTTAAATGATGTCCCTATGGAATCTCAAGGGCGGCTTGTAGTTTAAATTTAGGAACAAAGCTAGATTTATCATTAGCGAAAACCAAGTTTGTTGGTTATGGAAGGCAAGACTTGGCACGCTTTCATTCTCTTAGTTGATTAATTGTGTGTCATTAGTTGATGAGGTGGTTACAAACTGTGCTGGTGAAGGTGAACTGTTTACTCCTTTCCATGAAGAGCTTAGTCTGTGTTGCAGCAGACAAGTTTCCAGGGATGGACTCTTGAGGGCCATCTTCGGTGCACTTTCAGCATCTTTTAGGTAACACGGCTTCGGTTTCCAGTTTAAATTGCGACTCTGGTGGGACTCAAACCCACAACCTTTGAATGCCTACATTTCACTAGAAGTCCAATGCGCTATCCATTGCGCCACAGAGCCGAGCTTGCACTGCCTGTTTTTGCCAGGCACCTTCAAATGAAAAATATCTGCTTTTACCCATTTGTTCGTGGCATTTCAGGGTGTATGCAGGCTACCTTTTTGTTATATAAGAAGAAAGAGTACAGCATCTGGCTATCTCCCAAATGTTACTCTGGATTATTTCAGCAGTCCCATCTCACTCTCATCAAACACCTGTTTCATTACATAACAAGCTATCATCACAACCCGTCTTCTAGATTTCTAAGAAAAATCAAAAACTTTCTGAGTCTACTACCTGTAACCTGCTAAACTTTCAATACTCAGCAGCAGAGATGGTTGTACTTACCAACATCTGACCTCTCAAATCCACTTCTTTTGTTTCATTTAATGAAATTGGTGCCACTCATTAAACAAAACCCATCATGAATGCTTCAGGAACTGAGACGCTCCACATTTCAAAATGTGAATTTGTTTGCACGTCCAAGGTGATATCCTTTGTGCTGCATAACAATGCTCATGCAGCTTGCTTTGCATACTACATCTGGAGAAGATATACATTTTAGGAATGAAGCCCTTGATGGGATGTTCTTAAATGATGTCCCTATGGAATCTCAAGGGCGGCTTGTAGTTTAAATTTAGGAACAAAGCTAGATTTATCATTAGCGAAAACCAAGTTTGTTGGTTATGGAAGGCAAGACTTGGCACGCTTTCATTCTCTTAGTTGATTAATTGTGTGTCATTAGTTGATGAGGTGGTTACAAACTGTGCTGGTGAAGGTGAACTGTTTACTCCTTTCCATGAAGAGCTTAGTCTGTGTTGCAGCAGACAAGTTTCCAGGGATGGACTCTTGAGGGCCATCTTCGGTGCACTTTCAGCATCTTTTAGGTAACACGGCTTCGGTTTCCAGTTTAAATTGCGACTCTGGTGGGACTCAAACCCACAACCTTTGAATGCCTACATTTCACTAGAAGTCCAATGCGCTATCCATTGCGCCACAGAGCCGAGCTTGCACTGCCTGTTTTTGCCAGGCACCTTCAAATGAAAAATATCTGCTTTTACCCATTTGTTCGTGGCATTTCAGGATGTATGCAGGCTACCTTTTTGTTATATAAGAAGAAAGAGTACAGCATCTGGCTATCTCCCAAATGTTACTCTGGATTATTTCAGCAGTCCCATCTCACTCTCATCAAACACCTGTTTCATTACATAACAAGCTATCATCACAACCCGTCTTCTAGATTTCTAAGAAAAATCAAAAACTTTCTGAGTCTACTACCTGTAACCTGCTAAACTTTCAATACTCAGCAGCAGAGATGGTTGTACTTACCAACATCTGACCTCTCAAATCCACTTCTTTTGTTTCATTTAATGAAATTGGAGCCACTCATTAAACAAAACCCATCATGAATGCTTCAGGAACTGAGACGCTCCACATTTCAAACTGTGAATTTGTTTGCACGTCCAAGGTGATATCCTTTGTGCTGCACAACAATGCTCATGCAGCTTGCTTTGCATACTACATCTGGAGAAGATATACATTTTAGGAATAAAGCCCTTGATGGGATATTCTTAAATGATGTCACTATGGAATCTCAAGGGCGGCTTGTTGTTTAAATTTAGGAACAAAGCTAGATTTATCATTAGTGAAAACCAAGTTTGTTGGTTATGGAAGGCAAGACTTGGCACGCTTTCATTCTCTTAGTTGATTAATTGTGTGTCATTAGTTGATGAGGTGGTTACAAACTGTGCTGGTGAAGGTGAACTGTTTACTCCTTTCCATGAAAAGCTTAGTCTGTGTTGCAGCAGACAAGTTTCCAGGGATGGACTTTTGAGGGCCATCTTCGGTGCACTTTCAGCATCTTTTAGGTAACACGGCTTCGGTTTCCAGTTTAAAATGTGACTCTGGTGGGACTCGAACCCACAACCTTTGAATGCCTACATTTCACTAGAAGTCCAATGCGCTATCCATTGCGCCACAGAGCCGAGCTTGCACTGACTGTTTTTGCCAGGCACCTTCAAATGAAAAATATCTGCTTTTACCCATTTGTTCGTGGCATTTCAGGATGTATGCAGGCTACCTTTTTGTTATATAAGAAGAAAGAGTACAGCATCTGGCTATCTCCCAAATGTTACTCTGGATTATTTCAGCAGTCCCATCTCACTCTCATCAAACACCTGTTTCATTACATAACAAGCTATCATCACAACCCGTCTTTTAGATTTCTAAGAAAAATCAAAAACTTTCTGAGTCTACTACCTGTAACCTGCTAAACTTTCAATACTCAGCAGCAGAGATGGTTGTACTTACCAACATCTGACCTATCAAATCCACTTCTTTTGTTTCATTTAATGAAATTGGTGCCACTCATTAAAAAAAACCCATCATGAATGCTTCAGGAACTGAGACGCTCCACATTTCAAAATGTGAATTTGTTTGCACGTCCAAGGTGATATCCTTTGTGCTGCACAACAATGCTCATGCAGCTTGCTTTGCATACTACATCTGGAGAAGATATACATTTTAGGAATGAAGCCCTTGATGGGATATTCTTCAATGATGTCCCTATGGAATCTCAAGGGCGGCTTGTTGTTTAAATTTAGGAACAAAGCTAGATTTATCATTAGCGAAAACCAAGGTTGTTGGTTATGGAAGGCAAGACTTGGCACGCTTTCATTCTCTTAGTTGATTAATTGTGTGTCATTAGTTGATGAGGTGGTTACAAACTGTGCTGGTGAAGGTGAACTGTTTACTCCTTTCCATGAAGAGCTTAGTCTGTGTTGCAGCAGACAAGTTTCCAGGGATGGACTTTTGAGGGCCATCTTCGGTGCACTTTCAGCATCTTTTAGGTAACACGGCTTCGGTTTCCAGTTTAAAATGCGACTCTGGCGGGACTCGAACCCACAACCTTTGAATGCCTACATTTCACTAGAAGTCCAATGCGCTATCCATTGCGCCACAGAGCCAAGCTTGCACTGACTGCTTTTGCCAGGCACCTTCAAATGAAAAATATCTGCTTTTACCCATTTGATCGTGGCATTTCAGGATGTATGCAGGCTACCTTTTTGTTATATAAGAAGAAAGAGTACAGCATCTGGCTATCTCCCAAATGTTACTCTGGATTATTTCAGCAGTCCCATCTCACTCTCATCAAACACCTGTTTCATTACATAACAAGCTATCATCACAACCCGTCTTCTAGATTTCTAAGAAAAATCAAAAACTTTCTGAGTCTACTACCTGTAACCTGCTAAACTTTCAATACTCAGCAGCAGAGATGGTTGTACTTACCAACATCTGACCTCTCAAATCCACTTCTTTTGTTTCATTTAATGAAATTGGTGCCACTCATTAAAAAAAACCCATCATGAATGCTTCAGGAACTGAGACGCTCCACATTTCAAAATGTGAATTTGTTTGCACGTCCAAGGTGATATCCTTTGTGCTGCATAACAATGCTCATGCAGCTTGCTTTGCATACTACATCTGGAGAAGATATACATTTTAGGAATGAAGCCCTTGATGGGATGTTCTTAAATGATGTCCCTATGGAATCTCAAGGGCGGCTTGTAGTTTAAATTTAGGAACAAAGCTAGATTTATCATTAGCGAAAACCAAGTTTGTTGGTTATGGAAGGCAAGACTTGGCACGCTTTCATTCTCTTAGTTGATTAATTGTGTGTCATTAGTTGATGAGGTGGTTACAAACTGTGCTGGTGAAGGTGAACTGTTTACTCCTTTCCATGAAGAGCTTAGTCTGTGTTGCAGCAGACAAGTTTCCAGGGATGGACTCTTGAGGGCCATCTTCGGTGCACTTTCAGCATCTTTTAGGTAACACGGCTTCGGTTTCCAGTTTAAATTGCGACTCTGGTGGGACTCAAACCCACAACCTTTGAATGCCTACATTTCACTAGAAGTCCAATGCGCTATCCATTGCGCCACAGAGCCGAGCTTGCACTGCCTGTTTTTGCCAGGCACCTTCAAATGAAAAATATCTGCTTTTACCCATTTGTTCGTGGCATTTCAGGATGTATGCAGGCTACCTTTTTGTTATATAAGAAGAAAGAGTACAGCATCTGGCTATCTCCCAAATGTTACTCTGGATTATTTGAGCAGTCCCATCTCACTCTCATCAAACACCTGTTTCATTACATAACAAGCTATCATCACAACCCGTCTTCTAGATTTCTAAGAAAAATCAAAAACTTTCTGAGTCTACTACCTGTAACCTGCTAAACTTTCAATACTCAGCAGCAGAGATGGTTGTACTTACCAACATCTGACCTCTCAAATCCACTTCTTTTGTTTCATTTAATGAAATTGGTGCCACTCATTAAAAAAAACCCATCATGAATGCTTCAGGAACTGAGACGCTCCACATTTCAAAATGTGAATTTGTTTGCACGTCCAAGGTGATATCCTTTGTGCTGCATAACAATGCTCATGCAGCTTGCTTTGCATACTACATCTGGAGAAGATATACATTTTAGGAATGAAGCCCTTGATGGGATATTCTTAAATTATGTCCCTATGGAATCTCAAGGGCGGCTTGTTGTTTAAATTTAGGAACAAAGCTAGATTTATCATTAGCGAAAACCAAGTTTGTTGGTTATGGAAGGCAAGACTTGGCACGCTTTCATTCTCTTAGTTGATTAATTGTGTGTCATTAGTTGATGAGGTGGTTACAAACTGTGCTGGTGAAGGTGAACTGTTTACTCCTTTCCATGAAGAGCTTAGTCTGTGTTGCAGCAGACAAGTTTCCAGGGATGGACTCTTGAGGGCCATCTTCGGTGCACTTTCAGCATCTTTTAGGTAACACGGCTTCGGTTTCCAGTTTAAATTGCGACTCTGGTGGGACTCAAACCCACAACCTTTGAATGCCTACATTTCACTAGAAGTCCAATGCGCTATCCATTGCGCCACAGAGCCGAGCTTGCACTGCCTGTTTTTGCCAGGCACCTTCAAATGAAAAATATCTGCTTTTACCCATTTGTTCGTGGCATTTCAGGATGTATGCAGGCTACCTTTTTGTTATATAAGAAGAAAGAGTACAGCATCTGGCTATCTCCCAAATGTTACTCTGGATTATTTGAGCAGTCCCATCTCACTCTCATCAAACACCTGTTTCATTACATAACAAGCTATCATCACAACCCGTCTTCTAGATTTCTAAGAAAAATCAAAAACTTTCTGAGTCTACTACCTGTAACCTGCTAAACTTTCAATACTCAGCAGCAGAGATGGTTGTACTTACCAACATCTGACCTCTCAAATCCACTTCTTTTGTTTCATTTAATGAAATTGGTGCCACTCATTAAAAAAAACCCATCATGAATGCTTCAGGAACTGAGACGCTCCACATTTCAAAATGTGAATTTGTTTGCACGTCCAAGGTGATATCCTTTGTGCTGCATAACAATGCTCATGCAGCTTGCTTTGCATACTACATCTGGAGAAGATATACATTTTAGGAATGAAGCCCTTGATGGGATATTCTTAAATTATGTCCCTATGGAATCTCAAGGGCGGCTTGTTGTTTAAATTTAGGAACAAAGCTAGATTTATCATTAGCGAAAACCAAGTTTGTTGGTTATGGAAGGCAAGACTTGGCACGCTTTCATTCTCTTAGTTGATTAATTGTGTGTCATTAGTTGATGAGGTGGTTACAAACTGTGCTGGTGAAGGTGAACTGTTTACTCCTTTCCATGAAGAGCTTAGTCTGTGTTGCAGCAGACAAGTTTCCAGGGATGGACTCTTGAGGGCCATCTTCGGTGCACTTTCAGCATCTTTTAGGTAACACGGCTTCGGTTTCCAGTTTAAATTGCGACTCTGGTGGGACTCAAACCCACAACCTTTGAATGCCTACATTTCACTAGAAGTCCAATGCGCTATCCATTGCGCCACAGAGCCGAGCTTGCACTGCCTGTTTTTGCCAGGCACCTTCAAATGAAAAATATCTGCTTTTACCCATTTGTTCGTGGCATTTCAGGATGTATGCAGGCTACCTTTTTGTTATATAAGAAGAAAGAGTACAGCATCTGGCTATCTCCCAAATGTTACTCTGGATTATTTCAGCAGTCCCATCTCACTCTCATCAAACACCTGTTTCATTACATAACAAGCTATCATCACAACCCGTCTTCTAGATTTCTAAGAAAAATCAAAAACTTTCTGAGTCTACTACCTGTAACCTGCTAAACTTTCAATACTCAGCAGCAGAGATGGTTGTACTTACCAACATCTGACCTCTCAAATCCACTTCTTTTGTTTCATTTAATGAAATTGGTGCCACTCATTAAAAAAAACCCATCATGAATGCTTCAGGAACTGAGACGCTCCACATTTCAAAATGTGAATTTGTTTGCACGTCCAAGGTGATATCCTTTGTGCTGCACAACAATGCTCATGCAGCTTGCTTTGCATACTACATCTGGAGAAGATATACATTTTAGGAATGAAGCCCTTGATGGGATATTCTTCAATGATGTCCCTATGGAATCTCAAGGGCGGCTTGTTGTTTAAATTTAGGAACAAAGCTAGATTTATCATTAGCGAAAACCAAGGTTGTTGGTTATGGAAGGCAAGACTTGGCACGCTTTCATTCTCTTAGTTGATTAATTGTGTGTCATTAGTTGATGAGGTGGTTACAAACTGTGCTGGTGAAGGTGAACTGTTTACTCCTTTCCATGAAGAGCTTAGTCTGTGTTGCAGCAGACAAGTTTCCAGGGATGGACTTTTGAGGGCCATCTTCGGTGCACTTTCAGCATCTTTTAGGTAACACGGCTTCGGTTTCCAGTTTAAAATGCGACTCTGGCGGGACTCGAACCCACAACCTTTGAATGCCTACATTTCACTAGAAGTCCATTGCGCTATCCATTGCGCCACAGAGCCGAGCTTGCACTGACTGTTTTTGCCAGGCACCTTCAAATGAAAAATATCTGCTTTTACCCATTTGATCGTGGCATTTCAGGATGTATGCAGGCTACCTTTTTGTTATATAAGAAGAAAGAGTACAGCATCTGGCTATCTCCCAAATGTTACTCTGGATTATTTCAGCAGTCCCATCTCACTCTCATCAAACACCTGTTTCATTACATAACAAGCTATCATCACAACCCGTCTTCTAGATTTCTAAGAAAAATCAAAAACTTTCTGAGTCTACTACCTGTAACCTGCTAAACTTTCAATACTCAGCAGCAGAGATGGTTGTACTTACCAACATCTGACCTCTCAAATCCACTTCTTTTGTTTCATTTAATGAAATTGGTGCCACTCATTAAAAAAAACCCATCATGAATGCTTCAGGAACTGAGACGCTCCACATTTCAAAATGTGAATTTGTTTGCACGTCCAAGGTGATATCCTTTGTGCTGCATAACAATGCTCATGCAGCTTGCTTTGCATACTACATCTGGAGAAGATATACATTTTAGGAATGAAGCCCTTGATGGGATATTCTTAAATGATGTCCCTATGGAATCTCAAGGGCGGCTTGTTGTTTAAATTTAGGAACAAAGCTAGATTTATCATTAGTGAAAACCAAGTTTATTGGTTATGGAAGGCAAGACTTGGCACGCTTTCATTCTCTTAGTTGATTAATTGTGTGTCATTAGTTGATGAGGTGGTTACACACTGTGCTGGTGAAGGTGAACTGTTTACTCCTTTCCATGAAGAGCTTAGTCTGTTTTGCAGCAGACAAGTTTCCAGGGATGGACTTTTGAGGGCCATCTTCGGTGCACTTTCAGCATCTTTTAGGTAACACGGCTTCGGTTTCCAGTTTAAAATGTGACTCTGGTGGGACTCGAACCCACAACCTTTGAATGCCTACATTTCACTAGAAGTCCAATGCGCTATCCATTGCGCCACAGAGCCGAGCTTGCACTGACTGTTTTTGCCAGGCACCTTCAAATGAAAAATATCTGCTTTTACCCATTTGTTCGTGGCATTTCAGGATGTATGCAGGCTACCTTTTTGTTATATAAGAAGAAAGAGTACAGCATCTGGCTATCTCCCAAATGTTACTCTGGATTATTTCAGCAGTCCCATCTCACTCTCATCAAACACCTGTTTCATTACATAACAAGCTATCATCACAACCCGTCTTCTAGATTTCTAAGAAAAATCAAAAACTTTCTGAGTCTACTACCTGTAACCTGCTAAACTTTCAATACTCAGCAGCAGAGATGGTTGTACTTACCAACATCTGACCTCTCAAATCCACTTCTTTTGTTTCATTTAATGAAATTGGTGCCACTCATTAAAAAAAACCCATCATGAATGCTTCAGGAACTGAGACGCTCCACATTTCAAAATGTGAATTTGTTTGCACGTCCAAGGTGATATCCTTTGTGCTGCATAACAATGCTCATGCAGCTTGCTTTGCATACTACATCTGGAGAAGATATACATTTTAGGAATGAAGCCCTTGATGGGATATTCTTAAATGATGTCCCTATGGAATCTCAAGGGCGGCTTGTTGTTTAAATTTAGGAACAAAGCTAGATTTATCATTAGTGAAAACCAAGTTTATTGGTTATGGAAGGCAAGACTTGGCACGCTTTCATTCTCTTAGTTGATTAATTGTGTGTCATTAGTTGATGAGGTGGTTACACACTGTGCTGGTGAAGGTGAACTGTTTACTCCTTTCCATGAAAAGCTTAGTCTGTTTTGCAGCAGACAAGTTTCCAGGGATGGACTTTTGAGGGCCATCTTCAGTGCACTTTCAGCATCTTTTAGGTAACACGGCTTCGGTTTCCAGTTTAAAATGTGACTCTGGTTCGACTCGAACCCACAACCTTTGAATGCCTACATTTCACTAGAAGTCCAATGCGCTATCCATTGCGCCACAGAGCCGAGCTTGCACTGACTGTTTTTGCCAGGCACCTTCAAATGAAAAATATCTGCTTTTACCCATTTGTTCGTGGCATTTCAGGATGTATGCAGGCTACCTTTTTGTTATATAAGAAGAAAGAGTACAGCATCTGGCTATCTCCCAAATGTTACTCTGGATTATTTCAGCAGTCCCATCTCACTCTCATCAAACACCTGTTTCATTACATAACAAGCTATCATCACAACCCGTCTTCTAGATTTCTAAGAAAAATCAAAAACTTTCTGAGTCTACTACCTGTAACCTGCTAAACTTTCAATACTCAGCAGCAGAGATGGTTGTACTTACCAACATCTGACCTCTCAAATCCACTTCTTTTGTTTCATTTAATGAAATTGGTGCCACTCATTAAAAAAAACCCATCATGAATGCTTCAGGAACTGAGACGCTCCACATTTCAAAATGTGAATTTGTTTGCACGTCCAAGGTGATATACTTTGTGCAGCACAACAATGCTCATGCAGCTTGCTTTGCATACTACATCTGGAGAAGATATACATTTTAGGAATGAAGCCCTTGATGGGATATTCTTAAATGATGTCCCTATGGAATCTCAAGGGCGGCTTGTTGTTTAAGTTTAGGAACAAAGCTAGATTTATCATTAGTGAAAACCAAGTTTGTTGGTTATGGAAGGCAAGACTTGGCACGCTTTCATTCTCTTAGTTGATTAATTGTGTGTCATTAGTTGATGAGGTGGTTACACACTGTGCTGGTGAAGGTGAACTGTTTACTCCTTTCCATGAAAAGCTTAGTCTGTGTTGCAGCAGACAAGTTTCCAGGGATGGACTTTTGAGGGCCATCTTCGGTGCACTTTCAGCATCTTTTAGGTAACACGGCTTCAGTTTCCAGTTTAAAATGCGACTCTGGTGGCACTCGAATCCACAACCTTTGAATGCCTACATTTTACTAGAAGTCCAATGCGCTATCCATTGCGCCACAGAGCCAAGCTTGCACTGACTGTTTTTGCCAGGCACCTTCAAATGAAAAATATCTGCTTTTACCCATTTGTTCGTGGCATTTCAGGATGTTTTCAGGCTACCTTTTTGTTATATAAGAAGAAAGAGTACAGCATCTGGCTATCTCCCAAATGTTACTCTGGATTATTTCAGCAGTCCCATCTCACTCTCATCAAACACCTGTTTCATTACATAACAAGCTATCATCACAACCCGTCTTCTAGATTTCTAAGAAAAATCAAAAACTTTCTGAGTCTACTACCTGTAACCTGCTAAACTTTCAATACTCAGCAGCAGAGATGGTTGTACTTACCAACATCTGACCTCTCAAATCCACTTCTTTTGTTTCATTTAATGAAATTGGTGCCATTTATTAAAAAAAACCCATTATGAATGCTTCAGGAACTGAGACGCTCCACATTTCAAAATGTGAATTTGTTTGCACGTCCAAGGTGATATCCTTTGTGCTGCATAACAATGCTCATGCAGCTTGCTTTGCATACTACATCTGGAGAAGATATACATTTTAGGAATGAAGCCCTTGATGGGATATTCTTAAATGATGTCCCTATGGAATCTCAAGGGCGGCTTGTTGTTTAAATTTAGGAACAAAGCTAGATTTAACATTAGTGAAAACCAAGTTTGTTGGTTATGGAAGGCAAGACTTGGCACGCTTTCATTCTCTTAGTTGATTAATTGTGTGTCATTAGTTGATGAGGTGGTTACAAACTGTGCTGGTGAAGGTGAACTGTTTACTCCTTTCCATGAAAAGCTTAGTCTGTGTTGCAGCAGACAAGTTTCCAGGGATGGACTCTTGAGGGCCATCTTCGGTGCACTTTCAGCATCTTTTAGGTAACACGGCTTCGGTTTCCAGTTTAAAATGCGACTCTGGTGGGACTCGAACCCACAACCTTTGAATGCCTACATTTCACTAGAAGTCCAATGCGCTATCCATTGCGCCACAGAGCCAAGCTTGCACTGCCTGTTTTTGCCAGGCACCTTCAAATGAAAAATATCTGCTTTTACCCATTTGTTCGTGGCATTTCAGGATGTATGCAGGCTACCTTTTTGTTATATAAGAAGAAAGAGCACAGCATCTGGCTATCTCCCAAATGTTACTCTGGATTATTTCAGCAGTCCCATCTCACTCTCATCAAACACCTGTTTCATTACATAACAAGCTATCATCACAACCCGTCTTCTAGATTTCTAAGAAAAATCAAAAACTTTCTGAGTCTACTACCTGTAACCTGCTAAACTTTCAATACTCAGCAGCAGAGATGGTTGTACTTACCAACATCTGACCTCTCAAATCCACTTCTTTTGTTTCATTTAATGAAATTGGTGCCACTCATTAAAAAAAAACCCATCATGAATGCTTCAGGAACTGAGACGCTCCACATTTCAAAATGTGAATTTGTTTGCACGTCCAAGGTGATATCCTTTGTGCTGCACAACAATGCTCATGCAGCTTGCTTTGCATACTACATCTGGAGAAGATATACATTTTAGGAATGAAGCCCTTGATGGGATATTCTTAAATGATGTCCCTATGGAATCTCAAGGGCGGCTTGTTGTTTAAGTTTAGGAACATAACTAGATTTATCATTAGTGAAAACCAAGTTTGTTGGTTATGGAAGGCAAGACTTGGCACGCTTTCATTCTCTTAGTTGATTAATTGTGTGTCATTAGTTGATGAGGTGGTTACAAACTGTGCTGGTGAAGGTGAACTGTTTACTCCTTTCCATGAAAAGCTTAGTCTGTGTTGCAGCAGACAAGTTTCCAGGGATGGACTTTTGAGGGCCATCTTCGGTGCACTTTCAGCATCTTTTAGGTAACACGGCTTCAGTTTCCAGTTTAAAATGCAACTCTGGTGGCACTCGAATCCACAACCTTTGAATGCCTACATTTTACTAGAAGTCCAATGCGCTATCCATTGCGCCACAGAGCCAAGCTTGCACTGACTGTTTTTGCCAGGCACCTTCAAATGAAAAATATCTGCTTTTACCCATTTGTTCGTGGCATTTCAGGATGTATTCAGGCTACCTTTTTGTTATATAAGAAGAAAGAGTACAGCATCTGGCTATCTCCCAAATGTTACTCTGGATTATTTCAGCAGTCCCATCTCACTCTCATCAAACACCTGTTTCATTACATAACAAGCTATCATCACAACCCGTCTTCTAGATTTCAAAGAAAAATCAAAAACTTTCTGAGTCTACTACCTGTAACCTGCTAAACTTTCAATACTCAGCAGCAGAGATGGTTGTACTTACCAACATCTGACCTCTCAAATCCACTTCTTTTGTTTCATTTAATGAAATTGGTGCCACTCATTAAAAAAAACCCATCATGAATGCTTCAGGAACTGAGACGCTCCACATTTCAAAATGTGAATTTGTTTGCACGTCCAAGGTGATATCCTTTGTGCTGTATAACAATGCTCATGCAGCTTGCTTTGCATACTACATCTGGAGAAGATATACATTTCAGGAATGAAGCCCTTGATGGGATATTCTTAAATGATGTCCCTATGGAATCTCAAGGGCGGCTTGTTGTTTAAATTTAGGAACAAAGCTAGATTGATCATTAGCAAAAATTAAGTTTGTTGGTTATGGAAGGCAAGACTTGGCACGCTTTCATTCTCTTAGTTGATTAATTGTGTGTCATTAGTTGATGAGGTGGTTACAAACTGTGCTGGTGAAGGTGAACTGTTTACTCCTTTCCATAAAAAGCTTAGTCTGTGTTGCAGCAGACAAGTTTCCAGGGATGGACTTTTGAGGGCCATCTTCGGTGCACTTTCATCATCTTTTAGGTAACACGGCTTCGGTTTCCAGTTTAAAATGTGACTCTGGTGGGACCCGAACCCACAACCTTTGAATGCCTACATTTCACTAGAAGTCCAATGCACTATCCATTGCGCCACAGAGCCAAGCATGCACAGTCTGTTTTTGCCAGGCACCTTCAAATGAAAAATATCTGCTTTTACCCATTTGTTCGTGGCATTTCAGGATGTATGCAGGCTACCTTTTTGTTATATAAGAAGAAAGAGTACAGCATCTGGCTATCTCCCAAATGTTACTCTGGATTATTTCAGCAGTCCCATCTCACTCTCATCAAACACCTGTTTCATTACATAACAAGCTATCATCACAACCCATCTTCTAGATTTCAAAGAAAAATCAAAAACTTTCTGAGTCTACTACCTGTAACCTGCTAAACTTTCAATACTCAGCAGCAGAGATGGTTGTACTTACCAACATCCGACCTCTCAAATCCACTTCTTTTGTTTCATTTAATGAAATTGGTGCCACTCATTAAAAAAAACCCATCATGAATGCTTCAGGAACTGAGACGCTCCACATTTCAAAATGTGAATTTGTTTGCACGTCCAAGGTGATATCCTTTGTGCTGCACAACAATGCTCATGCAGCTTGCTTTGCATACTACATCTGGAGAAGATATACATTTTAGGAATGAAGCCCTTGATGGGATATTCTTAAATGATGTCCCTATGGAATCTCAAGGGCGGCTTGTTGTTTAAATTTAGGAACAAAGCTAGATTTATCATTAGCGAAAACCAAGTTTGTTGGTTATGGAAGGCAAGACTTGGCACGCTTTCATTCTCTTAGTTGATTAATTGTGTGTCATTAGTTGATGAGGTGGTTACAAACTGTGCTGGTGAAGGTGAACTGTTTACTCCTTTCCATGAAAAGCTTAGTCTGTGTTGCAGCAGACAAGTTTCCAGGGATGGACTTTTGAGGGCCATCTTCGGTGCACTTTCAGCATCTTTTAGGTAACACAGCTTCGGTTTCCAGTTTAAAATGTGACTCTGGTGGGACTTGAACCCACAACCTTTGAATGCCTACATTTCACTAGAAGTCCAATGCGCAATCCATTGCGCCACAGAGCCGAGCTTGCACTAACTGTTTTTGCCAGGCACCTTCAAATGAAAAATATCTGCTTTTACCCATTTGTTCGTGGCATTTCAGGATGTATGCAGGCTACCTTTTTGTTATATAAGAAGAAAGAGTACAGCATCTGGCTATCTCCCAAATGTTACTCTGGATTATTTCAGCAGTCCCATCTCACTCTCATCAAACACCTGTTTCATTACATAACAAGCTATCATCACAACCCGTCTTCTAGATTTCTAAGAAAAATCAAAAACTTTCTGAGTCTACTACCTGTAACCTGCTAAACTTTCAATACTCAGCAGCAGAGATGGTTGTACTTACCAACATCTGACCTCTCAAATCCACTTCTTTTGTTTCATTTAATGAAATTGGTGCCACTCATTAAAAAAAACCCATCATGAATGCTTCAGGAACTGAGACGCTCCACATTTCAAAATGTGAATTTGTTTGCACGTCCAAGGTGATATCCTTTGTGCTGCATAACAATGCTCATGCAGCTTGCTTTGCATACTACATCTGGAGAAGATATACATTTCAGGAATGAAGCCCTTGATGGGATATTCTTAAAGGATGTCCCTTTGGAATCTCAAGGGCGGCTTGTTGTTTAAGTTTAGGAACAAAGCTAGATTTATCATTAGTGAAAACCAAGTTTGTTGGTTATGGAAGGCAAGACTTGGCACGCTTTCATTCTCTTAGTTGATTAATTGTGTGTCATTAGTTGATGAGGTGGTTACAAACTGTGCTGGTGAAGGTGAACTGTTTACTCCTTTCCATGAAAAGCTTAGTCTGTGTTGCAGCAGACAAGTTTCCAGGGATGGACTTTTGAGGGCCATCTTCGGTGCACTTTCAGCATCTTTTAGGTAACACGGCTTCAGTTTCCAGTTTAAAATGCGACTCTGGTGGCACTCGAATCCACAACCTTTGAATGCCTACATTTTACTAGAAGTCCAATGCGCTATCCATTGCGCCACAGAGCCAAGCTTGCACTGACTGTTTTTGCCAGGCACCTTCAAATGAAAAATATCTGCTTTTACCCATTTGTTCGTGGCATTTCAGGATGTATTCAGGCTACCTTTTTGTTATATAAGAAGAAAGAGTACAGCATCTGGCCATCTCCCAAATGTTACTCTGGATTATTTCAGCAGTCCCATCTCACTCTCATCAAACACCTGTTTCATTACATAACAAGCTATCATCACAACCCGTCTTCTAGATTTCTAAGAAAAATCAAAAACTTTCTGAGTCTACTACCTGTAACCTGCTAAACTTTCAATACTCAGCAGCAGAGATGGTTGTACTTACCAACATCTGACCTCTCAAATCCACTTCTTTTGTTTCATTTAATGAAATTGGTGCCACTCATTAAAAAAAACCCATCATGAATGCTTCAGGAACTGAGACGCTCCACATTTCAAAATGTGAATTTGTTTGCACGTCCAAGGTGATATCCTTTGTGCTGCATGACAATGCTCATGCAGCTTGCTTTGCATACTACATCTGGAGAAGATATACATTTTAGGAATGAAGCCCTTGATGGGATATTCTTAAATGATGTCCCTATGGAATCTCAAGGGCGGCTTGTTGTTTAAATTTAGGAACAAAGCTAGATTTAACATTAGTGAAAACCAAGTTTGTTGGTTATGGAAGGCAAGACTTGGCACGCTTTCATTCTCTTAGTTGATTAATTGTGTGTCATTAGTTGATGAGGTGGTTACAAACTGTGCTGGTGAAGGTGAACTGTTTACTCCTTTCCATGAAAAGCTTAGTCTGTGTTGCAGCAGACAAGTTTCCAGGGATGGACTTTTGAGGGCCATCTTCGGTGCACTTTCAGCATCTTTTAGGTAACACGGCTTCAGTTTCCAGTTTAAAATGCAACTCTGGTGGCACTCGAATCCACAACCTTTGAATGCCTACATTTTACTAGAAGTCCAATGCGCTATTCATTGCGCCACAGAGCCAAGCTTGCACTGACTGTTTTTGCCAGGCACCTTCAAATGAAAAATATCTGCTTTTACCCATTTGTTCGTGGCATTTCAGGATGTATTCAGGCTACCTTTTTGTTATATAAGAAGAAAGAGTACAGCATCTGGCTATCTCCCAAATGTTACTCTGGATTATTTCAGCAGTCCCATCTCACTCTCATCAAACACCTGTTTCATTACATAACAAGCTATCATCACAACCCGTCTTCTAGATTTCAAAGAAAAATCAAAAACTTTCTGAGTCTACTACCTGTAACCTGCTAAACTTTCAATACTCAGCAGCAGAGATGGTTGTACTTACCAACATCTGACCTCTCAAATCCACTTCTTTTGTTTCATTTAATGAAATTGGTGCCACTCATTAAAAAAAACCCATCATGAATGCTTCAGGAACTGAGACGCTCCACATTTCAAAATGTGAATTTGTTTGCACGTCCAAGGTGATATCCTTTGTGCTGTATAACAATGCTCATGCAGCTTGCTTTGCATACTACATCTGGAGAAGATATACATTTCAGGAATGAAGCCCTTGATGGGATATTCTTAAATGATGTCCCTATGGAATCTCAAGGGCGGCTTGTTGTTTAAATTTAGGAACAAAGCTAGATTGATCATTAGCAAAAATTAAGTTTGTTGGTTATGGAAGGCAAGACTTGGCACGCTTTCATTCTCTTAGTTGATTAATTGTGTGTCATTAGTTGATGAGGTGGTTACAAACTGTGCTGGTGAAGGTGAACTGTTTACTCCTTTCCATAAAAAGCTTAGTCTGTGTTGCAGCAGACAAGTTTCCAGGGATGGACTTTTGAGGGCCATCTTCGGTGCACTTTCAGCATCTTTTAGGTAACACGGCTTCGGTTTCCAGTTTAAAATGTGACTCTGGTGGGACCCGAACCCACAACCTTTGAATGCCTACATTTCACTAGAAGTCCAATGCACTATCCATTGCGCCACAGAGCCAAGCATGCACTGTCTGTTTTTGCCAGGCACCTTCAAATGAAAAATATCTGCTTTTACCCATTTGTTCGTGGCATTTCAGGATGTATGCAGGCTACCTTTTTGTTATATAAGAAGAAAGAGTACAGCATCTGGCTATCTCCCAAATGTTACTCTGGATTATTTCAGCAGTCCCATCTCACTCTCATCAAACACCTGTTTCATTACATAACAAGCTATCATCACAACCCATCTTCTAGATTTCAAAGAAAAATCAAAAACTTTCTGAGTCTACTACCTGTAACCTGCTAAACTTTCAATACTCAGCAGCAGAGATGGTTGTACTTACCAACATCCGACCTCTCAAATCCACTTCTTTTGTTTCATTTAATGAAATTGGTGCCACTCATTAAAAAAAACCCATCATGAATGCTTCAGGAACTGAGACGCTCCACATTTCAAAATGTGAATTTGTTTGCACGTCCAAGGTGATATCCTTTGTGCTGCACAACAATGCTCATGCAGCTTGCTTTGCATACTACATCTGGAGAAGATATACATTTTAGGAATGAAGCCCTTGATGGGATATTCTTAAATGATGTCCCTATGGAATCTCAAGGGCGGCTTGTTGTTTAAATTTAGGAACAAAGCTAGATTTATCATTAGCGAAAACCAAGTTTGTTGGTTATGGAAGGCAAGACTTGGCACGCTTTCATTCTCTTAGTTGATTAATTGTGTGTCATTAGTTGATGAGGTGGTTACAAACTGTGCTGGTGAAGGTGAACTGTTTACTCCTTTCCATGAAAAGCTTAGTCTGTGTTGCAGCAGACAAGTTTCCAGGGATGGACTTTTGAGGGCCATCTTCGGTGCACTTTCAGCATCTTTTAGGTAACACAGCTTCGGTTTCCAGTTTAAAATGTGACTCTGGTGGGACTTGAACCCACAACCTTTGAATGCCTACATTTCACTAGAAGTCCAATGCGCAATCCATTGCGCCACAGAGCCGAGCTTGCACTAACTGTTTTTGCCAGGCACCTTCAAATGAAAAATATCTGCTTTTACCCATTTGTTCGTGGCATTTCAGGATGTATGCAGGCTACCTTTTTGTTATATAAGAAGAAAGAGTACAGCATCTGGCTATCTCCCAAATGTTACTCTGGATTATTTCAGCAGTCCCATCTCACTCTCATCAAACACCTGTTTCATTACATAACAAGCTATCATCACAACCCGTCTTCTAGATTTCTAAGAAAAATCAAAAACTTTCTGAGTCTACTACCTGTAACCTGCTAAACTTTCAATACTCAGCAGCAGAGATGGTTGTACTTACCAACATCTGACCTCTCAAATCCACTTCTTTTGTTTCATTTAATGAAATTGGTGCCACTCATTAAAAAAAACCCATCATGAATGCTTCAGGAACTGAGACGCTCCACATTTCAAAATGTGAATTTGTTTGCACGTCCAAGGTGATATCCTTTGTGCTGCATAACAATGCTCATGCAGCTTGCTTTGCATACTACATCTGGAGAAGATATACATTTCAGGAATGAAGCCCTTGATGGGATATTCTTAAAGGATGTCCCTTTGGAATCTCAAGGGCGGCTTGTTGTTTAAGTTTAGGAACAAAGCTAGATTTATCATTAGTGAAAACCAAGTTTGTTGGTTATGGAAGGCAAGACTTGGCACGCTTTCATTCTCTTAGTTGATTAATTGTGTGTCATTAGTTGATGAGGTGGTTACAAACTGTGCTGGTGAAGGTGAACTGTTTACTCCTTTCCATGAAAAGCTTAGTCTGTGTTGCAGCAGACAAGTTTCCAGGGATGGACTTTTGAGGGCCATCTTCGGTGCACTTTCAGCATCTTTTAGGTAACACGGCTTCAGTTTCCAGTTTAAAATGCGACTCTGGTGGCACTCGAATCCACAACCTTTGAATGCCTACATTTTACTAGAAGTCCAATGCGCTATCCATTGCGCCACAGAGCCAAGCTTGCACTGACTGTTTTTGCCAGGCACCTTCAAATGAAAAATATCTGCTTTTACCCATTTGTTCGTGGCATTTCAGGATGTATTCAGGCTACCTTTTTGTTATATAAGAAGAAAGAGTACAGCATCTGGCCATCTCCCAAATGTTACTCTGGATTATTTCAGCAGTCCCATCTCACTCTCATCAAACACCTGTTTCATTACATAACAAGCTATCATCACAACCCGTCTTCTAGATTTCTAAGAAAAATCAAAAACTTTCTGAGTCTACTACCTGTAACCTGCTAAACTTTCAATACTCAGCAGCAGAGATGGTTGTACTTACCAACATCTGACCTCTCAAATCCACTTCTTTTGTTTCATTTAATGAAATTGGTGCCACTCATTAAAAAAAACCCATCATGAATGCTTCAGGAACTGAGACGCTCCACATTTCAAAATGTGAATTTGTTTGCACGTCCAAGGTGATATCCTTTGTGCTGCATGACAATGCTCATGCAGCTTGCTTTGCATACTACATCTGGAGAAGATATACATTTTAGGAATGAAGCCCTTGATGGGATATTCTTAAATGATGTCCCTATGGAATCTCAAGGGCGGCTTGTTGTTTAAATTTAGGAACAAAGCTAGATTTAACATTAGTGAAAACCAAGTTTGTTGGTTATGGAAGGCAAGACTTGGCACGCTTTCATTCTCTTAGTTGATTAATTGTGTGTCATTAGTTGATGAGGTGGTTACAAACTGTGCTGGTGAAGGTGAACTGTTTACTCCTTTCCATGAAAAGCTTAGTCTGTGTTGCAGCAGACAAGTTTCCAGGGATGGACTTTTGAGGGCCATCTTCGGTGCACTTTCAGCATCTTTTAGGTAACACGGCTTCAGTTTCCAGTTTAAAATGCGACTCTGGTGGCACTCGAATTCACAACCTTTGAATGCCTACATTTTACTAGAAGTCCAATGCGCTATCCATTGCGCCACAGAGCCAAGCTTGCACTGACTGTTTTTGCCAGGCACCTTCAAATGAAAAATATCTGCTTTTACTCATTTGTTCATGGCATTTCAGGATGTATTCAGGCTACCTTTTTGTTATATAAGAAGAAAGAGTACAGCATCTGGCTATCTCCCAAATGTTACTCTGGATTATTTCAGCAGTCCCATCTCACTCTCATCAAACACCTGTTTCATTACATAACAAGCTATCATCACAACCCGTCTTCTAGATTTCTAAGAAAAATAAAAAACTTTCTGAGTCTACTACCTGTAACCTGCTAAACTTTCAATACTCAGCAGCAGAGATGGTTGTACTTACCAACATCTGACCTCTCAAATCCACTTCTTTTGTTTCATTTAATGAAATTGGTGCCACTCATTAAAAAAAACCCATCATGAATGCTTCAGGAACTGAGACGCTCCACATTTCAAAATGTGAATTTGTTTGCACGTCCAAGGTGATATCCTTTGTGCTGCACAACAATGCTCATGCAGCTTGCTTTGCATACTACATCTGGAGAAGATATACATTTTAGGAATGAAGCCCTTGATGGGATATTCTTCAATGATGTCCCTATGGAATCTCAAGGGCGGCTTGTTGTTTAAATTTAGGAACAAAGCTAGATTTATCATTAGCAAAAAATAAGTTTGTTGGTTATGGAAGGCAAGACTTGGCACGCTTTCATTCTCTTAGTTGATTAATTGTGTGTCATTAGTTGATGAGGTGGTTACAAACTGTGCTGGTGAAGGTGAACTGTTTACTCCTTTCCATGAAAAGCTTAGTCTGTGTTGCAGCAGACAAGTTTCCAGGGATGGACTCTTGAGGGCCATCTTCGGTGCACTTTCAGCATCTTTTAGGTAACACGGCTTCGGTTTCCAGTTTAAAATGCGACTCTGGTGGGACTCGAACCCACAACCTTTGAATGCCTACATTTCACTAGACGTCCAATGCGCAATCCATTGCGCCACAGAGCCAAGCTTGCACTGCCTTTTTTTGCCAGGCACCTTCAAATGAAAAATATCTGCTTTTACCCATTTGTTCGTGGCATTTCAGGATGTATGCAGGCTACCTTTTTGTTATATAAGAAGAAAGAGTACAGCATCTGGCTATCTCCCAAATGTTACTCTGGATTATTTCAGCAATCCCATCTCACTCTCATCAAACACCTGTTTCATTACATAACAAGCTATCATCACAACCCGTCTTCTAGATTTCTAAGAAAAATCAAAAACTTTCTGAGTCTACTACCTGTAACCTGCTAAACTTTCAATACTCAGCAGCAGAGATGGTTGTACTTACCAACATCTGACCTCTCAAATCCACTTCTTTTGTTTCATTTAATGAAATTGGTGCCACTCATTAAAAAAAACCCATCATGAATGCTTCAGGAACTGAGACGCTCCACATTTCAAAATGTGAATTTGTTTGCACGTCCAAGGTGATATCCTTTGTGCTGCACAACAATGCTCATGCAGCTTGCTTTGCATACTACATCTGGAGAAAATATACATTTTAGGAATGAAGCCCTTGATGGGATATTCTTAAATGATGTCCCTATGGAATCTCAAGGGCGGCTTGTTGTTTAAATTTAGGAACAAAGCTAGATTTATCATTAGTGAAAACCAAGTTTGTTGGTTATGGAAGGCAAGACTTGGCACGCTTTCATTCTCTTAGTTGATTAATTGTGTGTCATTAGTTGATGAGGTGGTTACAAACTGTGCGGGTGAAGGTGAACTGTTTACTCCTTTCCATGAAAAGCTTAGTCTGTGTTGCAGCAGACAAGTTTCCAGGGATGGACTTTTGAGGGCCATCTTCGGTGCACTTTCAGCATCTTTTAGGTAACACGGCTTCAGTTTCCAGTTTAAAATGCGACGCTGGTGGCACTCGAATCCACAACCTTTGAATGCCTACATTTTACTAGAAGTCCAATGCGCTATCCATTGCGCCACAGAGCCGAGCTTGCACTGACTATTTTTGCCAGGCACCTTCAAATGAAAAATATCTGCTTTTACCCATTTGTTCGTGGCATTTCAGGATGTATTCAGGCTACCTTTTTGTTATATAAGAAGAAAGAGTACAGCATCTGGCTATCTCCCAAATGTTACTCTGGATTATTTCAGCAGTCCCATCTCACTCTCATCAAACACCTGTTTCATTACATAACAAGCTATCATCACAACCCGTCTTCTAGATTTCTAAGAAAAATCAAAAACTTTCTGAGTCTACTACCTGTAACCTGCTAAACTTTCAATACTCAGCAGCAGAGATGGTTGTACTTACCAACATCTGACCTCTCAAATCCACTTCTTTTGTTTCATTTAATGAAATTGGTGCCACTCATTAAAAAAAACCCATCATGAATGCTTCAGGAACTGAGACGCTCCACATTTCAAAATGTGAATTTGTTTGCACGTCCAAGGTGATATCCTTTGTGCTGCATAACAATGCTCATGCAGCTTGCTTTGCATACTACATCTGGAGAAGATATACATTTTAGGAATGAAGCCCTTGATGGGATATTCTTAAATGATGTCCCTATGGAATCTCAAGGGCGGCTTGTTGTTTAAATTTAGGAACAAAGCTAGATTTAACATTAGTGAAAACCAAGTTTGTTGGTTATGGAAGGCAAGACTTGGCACGCTTTCATTCTCTTAGTTGATTAATTGTGTGTCATTAGTTGATGAGGTGGTTACAAACTGTGCTGGTGAAGGTGAACTGTTTACTCCTTTCCATGAAAAGCTTAGTCTGTGTTGCAGCAGACAAGTTTCCAGGGATGGACTTTTGAGGGCCATCTTCGGTGCACTTTCAGCATCTTTTAGGTAACACGGCTTCGGTTTCCAGTTTAAAATGTGACTCTGGTGGGACTCGAACCCACAACCTTTGAATGCCTACATTTCACTAGAAGTCCAACGCGCTATCCATTGCGCCACAGAGCCGAGCTTGCACTGACTGTTTTTGCCAGGCACCTTCAAATGAAAAATATCTGCTTTTACCCATTTGTTCGTGGCATTTCAGGATGTATGCAGGCTACCTTTTTGTTATATAAGAAGAAAGAGTACAGCATCTAGCTATCTCCCAAATGTTACTCTGGATTATTTCAGCAGTCCCATCTCACTCTCATCAAACACCTGTTTCATTACATAACAAGCTATCATCACAACCCATCTTCTAGATTTCTAAGAAAAATCAAAAACTTTCTGAGTCTACTACCTGTAACCTGCTAAACTTTTAATACTCAGCAGCAGAGATGGTTGTACTTACCAACATCTGACCTCTCAAATCCACTTCTTTTGTTTCATTTAATGAAATTGGTGCCACTCATTAAAAAAAACCCATCATGAATGCTTCAGGAACTGAGACGCTCCACATTTCAAAATGTGAATTTGTTTGCACGTCCAAGGTGATATCCTTTGTGCTGCATAACAATGCTCATGCAGCTTGCTTTGCATACTACATCTGGAGAAGATATACATTTTAGGAATGAAGCCCTTGATGGGATATTCTTAAATGATGTCCCTATGGAATCTCAAGGGCGGCTTGTTGTTTAAATTTAGGAACAAAGCTAGATTTAACATTAGTGAAAACCAAGTTTGTTGGTTATGGAAGGCAAGACTTGGCACGCTTTCATTCTCTTAGTTGATTAATTGTGTGTCATTAGTTGATGAGGTGGTTACAAACTGTGCTGGTGAAGGTGAACTGTTTACTCCTTTCCATGAAAAGCTTAGTCTGTGTTGCAGCAGACAAGTTTCCAGGGATGGACTTTTGAGGGCCATCTTCGGTGCACTTTCAGCATCTTTTAGGTAACACGGCTTCGGTTTCCAGTTTAAAATGTGACTCTGGTGGGACTCGAACCCACAACCTTTGAATGCCTACATTCCACTAGAAGTCCAACACGCTATCCATTGCGCCACAGAGCCAAGCTTGCACTGACTGTTTTTGCCAGGCACCTTCAAATGAAAAATATCTGCTTTTACCCATTTGTTCGTGGCATTTCAGGATGTATGCAGGCTACCTTTTTGTTATATAAGAAGAAAGAGTACAGCATCTGGCTATCTCCCAAATGTTACTCTGGATTATTTCAGCAGTCCCATCTCACTCTCATCAAACACCTGTTTCATTACATAACAAGCTATCATCACAACCCGTCTTCTAGATTTCTAAGAAAAATCAAAAACTTTCTGAGTCTACTACCTGTAACCTGCTAAACTTTCAATACTCAGCAGCAGAGATGGTTGTACTTACCAACATCTGACCTCTCAAATCCACTTCTTTTGTTTCATTTAATGAAATTGGTGCCACTCATTAAAAAAAACCCATCATGAATGCTTCAGGAACTGAGACGCTCCACATTTCAAAATGTGAATTTGTTTGCATGTCCAAGGTGATATCCTTTGTGCTGCATAACAATGCTCATGCAGCTTGCTTTGCATACTACATCTGGAGAAGATATACATTTTAGGAATGAAGCCCTTGATGGGATATTCTTAAATGATGTCCCTATGGAATCTCAAGGGCGGCTTGTTGTTTACATTTAGGAACAAAGCTAGATTTAACATTAGTGAAAACCAAGTTTGTTGGTTATGGAAGGCAAGACTTGGCACGCTTTCATTCTCTTAGTTGATTAATTGTGTGTCATTAGTTGATGAGGTGGTTACAAACTGTGCTGGTGAAGGTGAACTGTTTACTCCTTTCCATGAAAAGCTTAGTCTGTGTTGCAGCAGACAAGTTTCCAGGGATGGACTTTTGAGGGCCATCTTCGGTGCACTTTCAGCATCTTTTAGGTAACACGGCTTCGGTTTCCAGTTTAAAATGTGACTCTGGTGGGACTCGAACCCACAACCTTTGAATGCCTACATTTCACTAGAAATCCAACGCGCTATCCATTGCGCCACAGAGCCAAGCTTGCACTGACTGTTTTTGCCAGGCACCTTCAAATGAAAAATATCTGCTTTTACCCATTTGTTCGTGGCATTTCAGGATGTATGCAGGCTACCTTTTTGTTATATAAGAAGAAAGAGTACAGCATCTGGCTATCTCCCAAATGTTACTCTGGATTATTTCAGCAGTCCCATCTCACTCTCATCAAACACCTGTTTCATTACATAACAAGCTATCATCACAACCCGTCTTCTAGATTTCTAAGAAAAATCAAAAACTTTCTGAGTCTACTACCTGTAACCTGCTAAACTTTCAATACTCAGCAGCAGAGATGGTTGTACTTACCAACATCTGACCTCTCAAATCCACTTCTTTTGTTTCATTTAATTAAATTGGTGCCACTCATTAAAAAAAACCCCATCATGAATGCTTCAGGAACTGAGACGCTCCACATTTCAAAATGTGAATTTGTTTGCACGTCCAAGGTGATATCCTTTGTGCTGCACAACAATGCTCATGCAGCTTGCTTTGCATACTACATCTGGAGAAAATATACATTTTAGGAATGAAGCCCTTGATGGGATATTCTTAAATGATGTCCCTATGGAATCTCAAGGGCGGCTTGTTGTTTAAATTTAGGAACAAAGCTAGATTTATCATTAGCGAAAACCAAGTTTGTTGGTTATGGAAGGCAAGACTTGGCACGCTTTCATTCTCTTAGTTGATTAATTGTGTGTCATTAGTTGATGAGGTGGTTACAAACTGTGCGGGTGAAGGTGAACTGTTTACTCCTTTCCATGAAAAGCTTAGTCTGTGTTGCAGCAGACAAGTTTCCAGGGATGGACTTTTGAGGGCCATCTTCGGTGCACTTTCAGCATCTTTTAGGTAACACGGCTTCAGTTTCCAGTTTAAAATGCGACGCTGGTGGCACTCGAATCCACAACCTTTGAATGCCTACATTTTACTAGAAGTCCAACGCGCTATCCATTGCGCCACAGAGCCGAGCTTGCACTGACTATTTTTGCCAGGCACCTTCAAATGAAAAATATCTGCTTTTACCCATTTGTTCGTGGCATTTCAGGATGTATTCAGGCTACCTTTTTGTTATATAAGAAGAAAGAGTACAGCATCTGGCTATCTCCCAAATGTTACTCTGGATTATTTCAGCAGTCCCATCTCACTCTCATCAAACACCTGTTTCATTACATAACAAGCTATCATCACAACCCGTCTTCTAGATTTCTAAGAAAAATCAAAAACTTTCTGAGTCTACTACCTGTAACCTGCTAAACTTTCAATACTCAGCAGCAGAGATGGTTGTACTTACCAACATCTGACCTCTCAAATCCACTTCTTTTGTTTCATTTAATGAAATTGGTGCCACTCATTAAAAAAAACCCATCTTGAATGCTTCAGGAACTGAGACGCTCCACATTTCAAAATGTGAATTTGTTTGCACGTCCAAGGTGATATCCTTTGTGCTGCATAACAATGCTCATGCAGCTTGCATTGCATACTACATCTGGAGAAGATATACATTTTAGGAATGAAGCCCTTGATGGGATATTCTTAAATGATGTCCCTATGGAATCTCAAGGGCGGCTTGTTGTTTAAATTTAGGAACAAAGCTAGATTTAACATTAGTGAAAACCAAGTTTGTTGGTTATGGAAGGCAAGACTTGGCACGCTTTCATTCTCTTAGTTGATTAATTGTGTGTCATTAGTTGATGAGGTGGTTACAAACTGTGCTGGTGAAGGTGAACTGTTTACTCCTTTCCATGAAAAGCTTAGTCTGTGTTGCAGCAGACAAGTTTCCAGAGATGGACTTTTGAGGGCCATCTTCGGTGCACTTTCAGCATCTTTTAGGTAACACGGCTTCGGTTTCCAGTTTAAAATGTGACTCTGGTGGGACTCGAACCCAAAACCTTTGAATGCCTACATTTCACTAGAAATCCAACGCGCTATCCATTGCGCCACAGAGCCAAGCTTGCACTGACTGTTTTTGCCAGGCACCTTCAAATGAAAAATATCTGCTTTTACCCATTTGTTCGTGGCATTTCAGGATGTATGCAGGCTACCTTTTTGCTATATAAGAAGAAAGAGTACAGCATCTGGCTATCTCCCAAATGTTACTCTGGATTATTTCAGCAGTCCCATCTCACTCTCATCAAACACCTGTTTCATTACATAACAAGCTATCATCACAACCCGTCTTCTAGATTTCTAAGAAAAATCAAAAACTTTCTGAGTCTACTACCTGTAACCTGCTAAACTTTCAATACTCAGCAGCAGAGATGGTTGTACTTACCAACATCTGACCTCTCAAATCCACTTCTTTTGTTTCATTTAATGAAATTGGTGCCACTCATTAAAAAAAACCCCATCATGAATGCTTCAGGAACTGAGACGCTCCACATTTAAAAATGTGAATTTGTTTGCACGTCCAAGGTGATATCCTTTGTGCTGCACAACAATGCTCATGCAGCTTGCTTTGCATACTACATCTGGAGAAAATATACATTTTAGGAATGAAGCCCTTGATGGGATATTCTTAAATGATGTCCCTATGGAATCTCAAGGGCGGCTTGTTGTTTAAATTTAGGAACAAAGCTAGATTTATCATTAGCGAAAACCAAGTTTGTTGGTTATGGAAGGCAAGACTTGGCACGCTTTCATTCTCTTAGTTGATTAATTGTGTGTCATTAGTTGATGAGGTGGTTACAAACTGTGCGGGTGAAGGTGAACTGTTTACTCCTTTCCATGAAAAGCTTAGTCTGTGTTGCAGCAGACAAGTTTCCAGGGATGGACTTTTGAGGGCCATCTTCGGTGCACTTTCAGCATCTTTTAGGTAACACGGCTTCAGTTTCCAGTTTAAAATGCGACTCTGGTGGGACTCGAATCCACAACCTTTGAATGCCTACATTTTACTAGAAGTCCAACGCGCTATCCATTGCGCCACAGAGCCGAGCTTGCACTGACTGTTTTTGCCAGGCACCTTCAAATAAAAAATATCTGCTTTTACCCATTTGTTCGTGGCATTTCAGGATGTATGCAGGCTACCTTTTTGTTATATAAGAAGAAACAGTACAGCATCTGGCTATCTCCCAAATGTTACTCTGGATTATTTCAGCAGTCCCATCTCACTCTCATCAAACACCTGTTTCATTACATAACAAGCTATCATCACAACCCGTCTTCTAGATTTCTAAGAAAAATCAAAAACTTTCTGAGTCTACTACCTGTAACCTGCTAAACTTTCAATACTCAGCAGCAGAGATGGTTGTACTTACCAACATCAGACCTCTCAAATCCACTTCTTTTGTTTCATTTAATGAAATTGGTGCCACTCATTAAAAAAAACCCATCATGAATGCTTCAGGAACTGAGACGCTCCACATTTCAAAATGTGAATTTGTTTGCACGTCCAAGGTGATATCCTTTGTGCTGCACAACAATGCTCATGCAGCTTGCTTTGCATACTACATCTGGAGAAGATATACATTTTAGGAATGAAGCCCTTGATGGGATATTCTTAAATGATGTCCCTATGGAATCTCAAGGGCGGCTTGTTGTTTAAATTTAGGAACAAAGCTAGATTTATCATTAGTGAAAACCAAGTTTGTTGGTTATGGAAGGCAAGACTTGGCACGCTTTCATTCTCTTAGTTGATTAATTGTGTGTCATTAGTTGATGAGGTGGTTACAAACTGTGCTGGTGAAGGTGAACTGTTTACTCCTTTCCATGAAGAGCTTAGTCTGTGTTGCAGCAGACAAGTTTCCAGGGATGGACTTTTGAGGGCCATCTTCGGTGCACTTTCAGCATCTTTTAGGTAACACGGCTTCGGTTTCCAGTTTAAAATGCGACTCTGGTGGGACTTGAACCCACAACCTTTGAATGCCTACATTTCACTAGAAGTCCAATGCGCTATCCATTGCGCCACAGAGCCGAGCTTGCACTGACTGTTTTTGCCAGGCACCTTCAAATGAAAAATATCTGCTTTTACCCATTTGTTCGTGGCATTTCAGGATGTATGCAGGCTACCTTTTTGTTATATAAGAAGAAAGAGTACAGCATCTGGCTATCTCCCAAATGTTACTCTGGATTATTTCAGCAGTCCCATCTCACTCTCATCAAACACCTGTTTCATTACATAACAAGCTATCATCACAACCCGTCTTCTAGATTTCTAAGAAAAATCAAAAACTTTCTGAGTCTACTACCTGTAACCTGCTAAACTTTCAATACTCAGCAGCAGAGATGGTTGTACTTACCAACATCTGACCTCTCAAATCCACTTCTTTTGTTTCATTTAATGAAATTGGTGCCACTCATTAAAAAAAACCCATCATGAATGCTTCAGGAACTGAGACGCTCCACATTTCAAAATGTGAATTTGTTTGCACGTCCAAGGTGATATCCTTTGTGCTGCACAACAATGCTCATGCAGCTTGCTTTGCATACTACATCTGGAGAAGATATACATTTTAGGAATGAAGCCCTTGATGGGATATTCTTAAATGATGTCCCTATGGAATCTCAAGGGCGGCTTGTTGTTTAAATTTAGGAACAAAGCTAGATTTATCATTAGTGAAAACCAAGTTTGTTGGTTATGGAAGGCAAGACTTGGCACGCTTTCATTCTCTTAGTTGATTAATTGTGTGTCATTAGTTGATGAGGTGGTTACAAACTGTGCTGGTGAAGGTGAACTGTTTACTCCTTTCCATGAAGAGCTTAGTCTGTGTTGCAGCAGACAAGTTTCCAGGGATGGACTTTTGAGGACCATCTTCGGTGCACTTTCAGCATCTTTTAGGTAACACGGCTTCGGTTTCCAGTTTAAAATGCGACTCTGGTGGGACTTGAACCCACAACCTTTGAATGCCTACATTTCACTAGAAGTCCAATGCGCTATCCATTGCGCCACAGAGCCGAGCTTGCACTGACTCTTTTTGCCAGGCACCTTCAAATGAAAAATATCTGCTTTTACCCATTTGTTCGTGGCATTTCAGGATGTATGCAGGCTACCTTTTTGTTATATAAGAAGAAAGAGTACAGCATCTGGCTATCTCCCAAATGTTACTCTGGATTATTTCAGCAGTCCCATCTCACTCTCATCAAACACCTGTTTCATTACATAACAAGCTATCATCACAACCCGTCTTCTAGATTTCTAAGAAAAATCAAAAACTTTCTGAGTCTACTACCTGTAACCTGCTAAACTTTCAATACTCAGCAGCAGAGATGGTTGTACTTACCAACATCTGACCTCTCAAATCCACTTCTTTTGTTTCATTTAATGAAATTGGTGTCACTCATTAAAAAAAACCCATCATGAATGCTTCAGGAACTGAGACGCTCCACATTTCAAAATGTGAATTTGTTTGCACGTCCAAGGTGATATCCTTTGTGCTGCACAACAATGCTCATGCAGCTTGCTTTGCATACTACATCTGGAGAAGATATACATTTTAGGAATGAAGCCCTTGATGGGATATTCTTAAATGATGTCCTTATGGAATCTCAAGGGCGGCTTGTTGTTTAAATTTAGGAACAAAGCTAGATTTATCATTAGTGAAAACCAAGTTTGTTGGTTATGGAAGGCAAGACTTGGCATGCTTTCATTCTCTTAGTTGATTAATTGTGTGTCATTAGTTGATGAGGTGGTTACAAACTGTGCTGGTGAAGGTGAACTGTTTACTCCTTTCCATGAAGAGCTTAGTCTGTGTTGCAGCAGACAAGTTTCCAGGGATGGACTTTTGAGGGCCATCTTCGTTGCACTTTCAGCATCTTTTAGGTAACACGGCTTTGGTTTCCAGTTTAAAATGCGACTCTGGTGGGACTCGAACCCACAACCTTTGAATGCCTACATTTCACTAGAAGTCCAATGCGCTATCCATTGCGCCACAGAGCCGAGCTTGCACTGACTGTTTTTGCCAGGCACCTTCAAATGAAAAATATCTGCTTTTACCCATTTGTTCGTGGCATTTCAGGATGTATGCAGGCTACCTTTTTGTTATATAAGAAGAAAGAGTACAGCATCTGGCTATCTCCCAAATGTTACTCTGGATTATTGCAGCAGTCCCATCTCACTCTCATCAAACACCTGTTTCATTACATAACAAGCTATCATCACAACCCGTCTTCTAGATTTCTAAGAAAAATCAAAAACTTTCTGAGTCTACTACCTGTAACCTGCTAAACTTTCAATACTCAGCAGCAGAGATGGTTGTACTTACCAACATCAGACCTCTCAAATCCACTTCTTTTGTTTCATTTAATGAAATTGGTGCCACTCATTAAAAAAAACCCATCATGAATGCTTCAGGAACTGAGACGCTCCACATTTCAAAATGTGAATTTGTTTGCACGTCCAAGGTGATATCCTTTGTGCTGCACAACAATGCTCATGCAGCTTGCTTTGCATACTACATCTGGAGAAGATATACATTTTAGGAATGAAGCCCTTGATGGGATATTCTTAAATGATGTCACTATGGAATCTCAAGGGCGGCTTGTTGTTTAAATTTAGGAACAAAGCTAGATTTATCATTAGTGAAAACCAAGTTTGTTGGTTATGGAAGGCAAGACTTGGCATGCTTTCATTCTCTTAGTTGATTAATTGTGTGTCATTAGTTGATGAGGTGGTTACAAACTGTGCTGGTGAAGGTGAACTGTTTACTCCTTTCCATGAAGAGCTTAGTCTGTGTTGCAGCAGACAAGTTTCCAGGGATGGACTTTTGAGGGCCATCTTCGGTGCACTTTCAGCATCTTTTAGGTAACACGGCTTCGGTTTCCAGTTTAAAATGCGACACTGGTGGGACTTGAACCCACAACCTTTGAATGCCTACATTTCACTAGAAGTCCAATGCGCTATCCATTGCGCCACAGAGCCGAGCTTGCACTGACAGTTTTTGCCAGGCACCTTCAAATGAAAAATATCTGCTTTTACCCATTTGTTCGTGGCATTTCAGGATGTATGCAGGCTACCTTTTTGTTATATAAGAAGAAAGAGTACAGCATCTGGCTATCTCCCAAATGTTACTCTGGATTATTTCAGCAGTCCCATCTCACTCTCATCAAACACCTGTTTCATTACATAACAAGCTATCATCACAACCCGTCTTCTAGATTTCTAAGAAAAATCAAAAACTTTCTGAGTCTACTACCTGTAACCTGCTAAACTTTCAATACTCAGCAGCAGAGATGGTTGTACTTACCAACATCAGACCTCTCAAATCCACTTCTTTTGTTTCATTTAATGAAATTGGTGCCACTCATTAAAAAAAAACCCATCATGAATGCTTCAGGAACTGAGACGCTCCACATTTCAAAATGTGAATTTGTTTGCACGTCCAAGGTGATATCCTTTGTGCTGCACAACAATGCTCATGCAGCTTGCTTTGCATACTACATCTGGAGAAGATATACATTTTAGGAATGAAGCCCTTGATGGGATATTCTTAAATGATGTCCCTATGGAATCTCAAGGGCGGCTTGTTGTTTAAATTTAGGAACAAAGCTAGATTTATCATTAGTGAAAACCAAGTTTGTTGGTTATGGAAGGCAAGACTTGGCACGCTTTCATTCTCTTAGTTGATTAATTGTGTGTCATTAGTTGATGAGGTGGTTTCAAACTGTGCTGGTGAAGGTGAACTGTTTACTCCTTTCCATGAAAAGCTTAGTCTGTGTTGCAGCAGACAAGTTTCCAGGGATGGACTTTTGAGGGCCATCTTCGGGGCACTTTCAGCATCTTTTAGGTAACACGGCTTCGGTTTCCAGTTTAAAATGCGACTCTGGTGGGACTCAAATCCACAACCTTAGAATGCCTATATTTTACTAGAAGTCCAATGCGCTATCCATTGCGCCACAGAGCCGAGCTTGCACTGACAGTTTTTGCCAGGCACCTTCAAATGAAAAATATCTGCTTTTACCCATTTGTTCGTGGCATTTCAGGATGTATGCAGGCTACCTTTTTGTTATATAAGAAGAAAGAGTACAGCATCTGGCTATCTCCCAAATGTTACTCTGGATTATTTCAGCAGTCCCATCTCACTCTCATCAAACACCTGTTTCATTACATAACAAGCTATCATCACAACCCGTCTTCTAGATTTCTAAGAAAAATCAAAAACTTTCTGAGTCTACTACCTGTAACCTGCTAAACTTTCAATACTCAGCAGCAGAGATGGTTGTACTTACCAACATCAGACCTCTCAAATCCACTTCTTTTGTTTCATTTAATGAAATTGGTGCCACTCATTAAAAAAAACCCATCATGAATGCTTCAGGAACTGAGACGCTCCACATTTCAAAATGTGAATTTGTTTGCACGTCCAAGGTGATATCCTTTGTGCTGCACAACAATGCTCATGCAGCTTGCTTTGCATACTACATCTGGAGAAGATATACATTTTAGGAATGAAGCCCTTGATGGGATATTCTTAAATGATGTCCCTATGGAATCTCAAGGGCGGCTTGTTGTTTAAATTTAGGAACAAAGCTAGATTTATCATTAGTGAAAACCAAGTTTGTTGGTTATGGAAGGCAAGACTTGGCATGCTTTCATTCTCTTAGTTGATTAATTGTGTGTCATTAGTTGATGAGGTGGTTACAAACTGTGCTGGTGAAGGTGAACTGTTTACTCCTTTCCATGAAGAGCTTAGTCTGTGTTGCAGCAGACAAGTTTCCAGGGATGGACTTTTGAGGGCCATCTTCGGTGCACTTTCAGCATCTTTTAGGTAACACGGCTTCGGTTTCCAGTTTAAAATGCGACACTGGTGGGACTTGAACCCACAACCTTTGAATGCCTACATTTCACTAGAAGTCCAACGCGCTATCCATTGCGCCACAGAGCCGAGCTTGCACTGACTGTTTTTGCCAGGCACCTTCAAATGAAAAATATCTGCTTTTACCCATTTGTTCGTGGCATTTCAGGATGTATGCAGGCTACCTTTTTGTTATATAAGAAGAAAGAGTACAGCATCTGGCTATCTCCCAAATGTTACTCTGGATTATTTCAGCAGTCCCATCTCACTCTCATCAAACACCTGTTTCATTACATAACAAGCTATCATCACAACCCGTCTTCTAGATTTCTAAGAAAAATCAAAAACTTTCTGAGTCTACTACCTGTAACCTGCTAAACTTTCAATACTCAGCAGCAGAGATGGTTGTACTTACCAACATCAGACCTCTCAAATCCACTTCTTTTGTTTCATTTAATGAAATTGGTGCCACTCATTAAAAAAAAACCCATCATGAATGCTTCAGGAACTGAGACGCTCCACATTTCAAAATGTGAATTTGTTTGCACGTCCAAGGTGATATCCTTTGTGCTGCACAACAATGCTCATGCAGCTTGCTTTGCATACTACATCTGGAGAAGATATACATTTTAGGAATGAAGCCCTTGATGGGATATTCTTAAATGATGTCCCTATGGAATCTCAAGGGCGGCTTGTTGTTTAAATTTAGGAACAAAGCTAGATTTATCATTAGTGAAAACCAAGTTTGTTGGTTATGGAAGGCAAGACTTGGCACGCTTTCATTCTCTTAGTTGATTAATTGTGTGTCATTAGTTGATGAGGTGGTTTCAAACTGTGCTGGTGAAGGTGAACTGTTTACTCCTTTCCATGAAGAGCTTAGTCTGTGTTGCAGCAGACAAGTTTCCAGGGATGGACTCTTGAGGGCCATCTTTGGTGCACTTTCAGCATCTTTTAGGTAACACGGCTTCGGTTTCCAGTTTAAAATGCGACTCTGGTGGGACTCGAACCCACAACCTTTGAATGCCTACATTTCACTAGAAGTCCAATGCGCTATTCATTGCGCCACAGAGCCGAGCTTGCACTGCCTGTTTTTGCCAGGCACCTTCAAATGAAAAATATCTGCTTTTACCCATTTGTTCGTTGCATTTCAGGATGTATGCAGGCTAACTTTTTGTTATATAAGAAGAAAGAGTACAGCATCTGGCTATCTCCCAAATGTTACTCTGGATTATTTCAGCAGTCCCATCTCACTCTCATCAAACACCTGTTTCATTACATAACAAGCTATCATCACAACCCGTCTTCTAGATTTCTAAGAAAAATCAAAAACTTTCTGAGTCTACTACCTGTAACCTGCTAAACTTTCAACACTCAGCAGCAGAGATGGTTGTACTTACCAACATCTGACCTCTCAAATCCACTTCTTTTGTTTCATTTAATGAAATTGGTGCCACTCATTAAAAAAACCCATCATGAATGCTTCAGGAACTGAGACGCTCCACATTTCAAAATGTGAATTTGTTTGCACGTCCAAGGTGATATCCTTTGTGCTGCACAACAATGCTCATGCAGCTTGCTTTGCATACTACATCTGGAGAAGATATACATTTTAGGAATGAAGCCCTTGATGGGATATTCTTAAATGATGTCCTTATGGAATCTCAAGGGCGGCTTGTTGTTTAAATTTAGGAACAAAGCTAGATTTATCATTAGTGAAAACCAAGTTTGTTGGTTATGGAAGGCAAGACTTGGCATGCTTTCATTCTCTTAGTTGATTAATTGTGTGTCATTAGTTGATGAGGTGGTTACAAACTGTGCTGGTGAAGGTGAACTGTTTACTCCTTTCCATGGAGAGCTTAGTCTGTGTTGCAGCAGACAAGTTTCCAGGGATGGACTTTTGAGGGCCATCTTCGTTGCACTTTCAGCATCTTTTAGGTAACACGGCTTTGGTTTCCAGTTTAAAATGCGACTCTGGTGGGACTCGAACCCACAACCTTTGAATGCCTACATTTCACTAGAAGTCCAATGCGCTATCCATTGCGCCACAGAGCCGAGCTTGCACTGACTGTTTTTGCCAGGCACCTTCAAATGAAAAATATCTGCTTTTACCCATTTGTTCGTGGCATTTCAGGATGTATGCAGGCTACCTTTTTGTTATATAAGAAGAAAGAGTACAGCATCTGGCTATCTCCCAAATGTTACTCTGGATTATTGCAGCAGTCCCATCTCACTCTCATCAAACACCTGTTTCATTACATAACAAGCTATCATCACAACCCGTCTTCTAGATTTCTAAGAAAAATCAAAAACTTTCTGAGTCTACTACCTGTAACCTGCTAAACTTTCAATACTCAGCAGCAGAGATGGTTGTACTTACCAACATCAGACCTCTCAAATCCACTTCTTTTGTTTCATTTAATGAAATTGGTGCCACTCATTAAAAAAAACCCATCATGAATGCTTCAGGAACTGAGACGCTCCACATTTCAAAATGTGAATTTGTTTGCACGTCCAAGGTGATATCCTTTGTGCTGCACAACAATGCTCATGCAGCTTGCTTTGCATACTACATCTGGAGAAGATATACATTTTAGGAATGAAGCCCTTGATGGGATATTCTTAAATGATGTCCCTATGGAATCTCAAGGGCGGCTTGTTGTTTAAATTTAGGAACAAAGCTAGATTTATCATTAGTGAAAACCAAGTTTGTTGGTTATGGAAGGCAAGACTTGGCATGCTTTCATTCTCTTAGTTGATTAATTGTGTGTCATTAGTTGATGAGGTGGTTACAAACTGTGCTGGTGAAGGTGAACTGTTTACTCCTTTCCATGAAGAGCTTAGTCTGTGTTGCAGCAGACAAGTTTCCAGGGATGGACTTTTGAGGGCCATCTTCGGTGCACTTTCAGCATCTTTTAGGTAACACGGCTTCGGTTTCCAGTTTAAAATGCGACACTGGTGGGACTTGAACCCACAACCTTTGAATGCCTACATTTCACTAGAAGTCCAACGCGCTATCCATTGCGCCACAGAGCCGAGCTTGCACTGACTGTTTTTGCCAGGCACCTTCAAATGAAAAATATCTGCTTTTACCCATTTGTTCGTGGCATTTCAGGATGTATGCAGGCTACCTTTTTGTTATATAAGAAGAAAGAGTACAGCATCTGGCTATCTCCCAAATGTTACTCTGGATTATTTCAGCAGTCCCATCTCACTCTCATCAAACACCTGTTTCATTACATAACAAGCTATCATCACAACCCGTCTTCTAGATTTCTAAGAAAAATCAAAAACTTTCTGAGTCTACTACCTGTAACCTGCTAAACTTTCAATACTCAGCAGCAGAGATGGTTGTACTTACCAACATCAGACCTCTCAAATCCACTTCTTTTGTTTCATTTAATGAAATTGGTGCCACTCATTAAAAAAAAACCCATCATGAATGCTTCAGGAACTGAGACGCTCCACATTTCAAAATGTGAATTTGTTTGCACGTCCAAGGTGATATCCTTTGTGCTGCACAACAATGCTCATGCAGCTTGCTTTGCATACTACATCTGGAGAAGATATACATTTTAGGAATGAAGCCCTTGATGGGATATTCTTAAATGATGTCCCTATGGAATCTCAAGGGCGGCTTGTTGTTTAAATTTAGGAACAAAGCTAGATTTATCATTAGTGAAAACCAAGTTTGTTGGTTATGGAAGGCAAGACTTGGCACGCTTTCATTCTCTTAGTTGATTAATTGTGTGTCATTAGTTGATGAGGTGGTTTCAAACTGTGCTGGTGAAGGTGAACTGTTTACTCCTTTCCATGAAAAGCTTAGTCTGTGTTGCAGCAGACAAGTTTCCAGGGATGGACTTTTGAGGGCCATCTTCGGTGCACTTTCAGCATCTTTTAGGTAACACGGCTTCGGTTTCCAGTTTAAAATGCAACTCTGGTGGGACTCAAATCCACAACCTTAGAATGCCTATATTTTACTAGAAGTCCAATGCGCTATCCATTGCGCCACAGAGCCGAGCTTGCACTGACAGTTTTTGCCAGGCACCTTCAAATGAAAAATATCTGCTTTTACCCATTTGTTCGTGGCATTTCAGGATGTATGCAGGCTACCTTTTTGTTATATAAGAAGAAAGAGTACAGCATCTGGCTATCTCCCAAATGTTACTCTGGATTATTTCAGCAGTCCCATCTCACTCTCATCAAACACCTGTTTCATTACATAACAAGCTATCATCACAACCCGTCTTCTAGATTTCTAAGAAAAATCTAAAACTTTCTGAGTCTACTACCTGTAACCTGCTAAACTTTCAATACTCAGCAGCAGAGATGGTTGTACTTACCAACATCTGACCTCTCAAATCCACTTCTTTTGTTTCATTTAATGAAATTGGTGCTACTCATTAAAAAAAACCCATCATGAATGCTTACAGGAACTGAGACGCTCCACATTTCAAAATGTGAATTTGTTTGCACGTCCAAGGTGATATCCTTTGTGCTGCACAACAATGCTCATGCAGCTTGCTTTGCATACTACATCTGGAGAAGATATACATTTTAGGAATGAAGCCCTTGATGGGATATTCTTAAATGATGTCCCTAAGGAATCTCAAGGGCGGCTTGTTGTTTAAATTTAGGAACAAAGCTAGATTTATCATTAGCGAAAACCAAGTTTGTTGGTTATGGAAGGCAAGACTTGGCACGCTTTCATTCTCTTAGTTGATTAATTGTGTGTCATTAGTTGATGAGGTGGTTACAAACTGTGCTGGTGAAGGTGAACTGTTTACTCCTTTCCATGAAGAGCTTAGTCTGTGTTGCAGCAGACAAGTTTCCAGGGATGGACTCTTGAGGGGCATCTTCGGTGCACTTTCAGCATCTTTTAGGTAACACGGCTTCGGTTTCCAGTTTAAAATGCGACTCTGGTGGGACTCGAACCCACAACCTTTGAAGGCCTACATTTCACTAGAAGTCCAATGCGCTATCCATTGCGCCACAGAGCCGAGCTTGCACTGACTGTTTTTGCCAGGCACCTTCAAATGAAAAATATCTGCTTTTACCCATTTGTTCGTGGCATTTCAGGATGTATGCAGGCTACCTTTTTGTTATATAAGAAGAAAGAGTACAGCATCTGGCTATCTCCCAAATGTTACTCTGGATTATTTCAGCAGTCCCATCTCACTCTCATCAAACACCTGTTTCATTACATAACAAGCTATCATCACAACCCGTCTTCTAGATATCTAAGAAAAATCAAAAACTTTCTGAGTCTACTACCTGTAACCTGCTAAACTTTCAATACTCAGCAGCAGAGATGGTTGTACTTACCAACATCTGACCTCTCAAATCCACTTCTTTTGTTTCATTTAATGAAATTGGTGTCACTCATTAAAAAAAACCCATCATGAATGCTTCAGGAACTGAGACGCTCCACATTTCAAAATGTGAATTTGTTTGCACGTCCAAGGTGATATCCTTTGTGCTGCACAACAATGCTCATGCAGCTTGCTTTGCATACTACATCTGGAGAAGATATACATTTTAGGAATGAAGCCCTTGATGGGATATTCTTAAATGATGTCCCTAAGGAATCTCAAGGGCGGCTTGTTGTTTAAATTTAGGAACAAAGCTAGATTTATCATTAGCGAAAACCAAGTTTGTTGGTTATGGAAGGCAAGACTTGGCACGCTTTCATTCTCTTAGTTGATTAATTGTGTGTCATTAGTTGATGAGGTGGTTACAAACTGTGCTGGTGAAGGTGAACTGTTTACTCCTTTCCATGAAGAGCTTAGTCTGTGTTGCAGCAGACAAGTTTCCAGGGATGGACTCTTGAGGGGCATCTTCGGTGCACTTTCAGCATCTTTTAGGTAACACGGCTTCGGTTTCCAGTTTAAAATGCGACTCTGGTGGGACTCGAACCCACAACCTTTGAATGCCTACATTTCACTAGAAGTCCAATGCGCTATCCATTGCGCCACAGAGCCGAGCTTGCACTGACTGTTTTTGCCAGGCACCTTCAAATGAAAAATATCTGCTTTTACCCATTTGTTCGTGGCATTTCAGGATGTATGCAGGCTACCTTTTTGTTATATAAGAAGAAAGAGTACAGCATCTGGCTATCTCCCAAATGTTACTCTGGATTATTTCAGCAGTCCCATCTCACTCTCATCAAACACCTGTTTCATTACATAACAAGCTATCATCACAACCCGTCTTCTAGATATCTAAGAAAAATCAAAAACTTTCTGAGTCTACTACCTGTAACCTGCTAAACTTTCAATACTCAGCAGCAGAGATGGTTGTACTTACCAACATCTGACCTCTCAAATCCACTTCTTTTGTTTCATTTAATGAAATTGGTGTCACTCATTAAAAAAAACCCATCATGAATGCTTCAGGAACTGAGACGCTCCACATTTCAAAATGTGAATTTGTTTGCACGTCCAAGGTGATATCCTTTGTGCTGCACAACAATGCTCATGCAGCTTGCTTTGCATACTACATCTGGAGAAGATATACATTTTAGGAATGAAGCCCTTGATGGGATATTCTTAAATGATGTCCTTATGGAATCTCAAGGGCGGCTTGTTGTTTAAATTTAGGAACAAAGCTAGATTTATCATTAGTGAAAACCAAGTTTGTTGGTTATGGAAGGCAAGACTTGGCATGCTTTCATTCTCTTAGTTGATTAATTGTGTGTCATTAGTTGATGAGGTGGTTACAAACTGTGCTGGTGAAGGTGAACTGTTTACTCCTTTCCATGAAGAGCTTAGTCTGTGTTGCAGCAGACAAGTTTCCAGGGATGGACTTTTGAGGGCCATCTTCGTTGCACTTTCAGCATCTTTTAGGTAACACGGCTTTGGTTTCCAGTTTAAAATGCGACTCTGGTGGGACTCGAACCCACAACCTTTGAATGCCTACATTTCACTAGAAGTCCAATGCGCTATCCATTGCGCCACAGAGCCGAGCTTGCACTGACTGTTTTTGCCAGGCACCTTCAAATGAAAAATATCTGCTTTTACCCATTTGTTCGTGGCATTTCAGGATGTATGCAGGCTACCTTTTTGTTATATAAGAAGAAAGAGTACAGCATCTGGCTATCTCCCAAATGTTACTCTGGATTATTGCAGCAGTCCCATCTCACTCTCATCAAACACCTGTTTCATTACATAACAAGCTATCATCACAACCCGTCTTCTAGATTTCTAAGAAAAATCAAAAACTTTCTGAGTCTACTACCTGTAACCTGCTAAACTTTCAATACTCAGCAGCAGAGATGGTTGTACTTACCAACATCAGACCTCTCAAATCCACTTCTTTTGTTTCATTTAATGAAATTGGTGCCACTCATTAAAAAAAAACCCATCATGAATGCTTCAGGAACTGAGACGCTCCACATTTCAAAATGTGAATTTGTTTGCACGTCCAAGGTGATATCCTTTGTGCTGCACAACAATGCTCATGCAGCTTGCTTTGCATACTACATCTGGAGAAGATATACATTTTAGGAATGAAGCCCTTGATGGGATATTCTTAAATGATGTCCCTATGGAATCTCAAGGGCGGCTTGTTGTTTAAATTTAGGAACAAAGCTAGATTTATCATTAGTGAAAACCAAGTTTGTTGGTTATGGAAGGCAAGACTTGGCACGCTTTCATTCTCTTAGTTGATTAATTGTGTGTCATTAGTTGATGAGGTGGTTTCAAACTGTGCTGGTGAAGGTGAACTGTTTACTCCTTTCCATGAAAAGCTTAGTCTGTGTTGCAGCAGACAAGTTTCCAGGGATGGACTTTTGAGGGCCATCTTCGGTGCACTTTCAGCATCTTTTAGGTAACACGGCTTCGGTTTCCAGTTTAAAATGCAACTCTGGTGGGACTCAAATCCACAACCTTAGAATGCCTATATTTTACTAGAAGTCCAATGCGCTATCCATTGCGCCACAGAGCCGAGCTTGCACTGACAGTTTTTGCCAGGCACCTTCAAATGAAAAATATCTGCTTTTACCCATTTGTTCGTGGCATTTCAGGATGTATGCAGGCTACCTTTTTGTTATATAAGAAGAAAGAGTACAGCATCTGGCTATCTCCCAAATGTTACTCTGGATTATTTCAGCAGTCCCATCTCACTCTCATCAAACACCTGTTTCATTACATAACAAGCTATCATCACAACCCGTCTTCTAGATTTCTAAGAAAAATCTAAAACTTTCTGAGTCTACTACCTGTAACCTGCTAAACTTTCAATACTCAGCAGCAGAGATGGTTGTACTTACCAACATCTGACCTCTCAAATCCACTTCTTTTGTTTCATTTAATGAAATTGGTGCTACTCATTAAAAAAAACCCATCATGAATGCTTACAGGAACTGAGACGCTCCACATTTCAAAATGTGAATTTGTTTGCACGTCCAAGGTGATATCCTTTGTGCTGCACAACAATGCTCATGCAGCTTGCTTTGCATACTACATCTGGAGAGGATATACATTTTAGGAATGAAGCCCTTGATGGGATATTCTTAAATGATGTCCCTATGGAATCTCAAGGGCGGCTTGTTGTTTAAATTTAGGAACAAAGCTAGATTTATCATTAGTGAAAACCAAGTTTGTTGGTTATGGAAGGCAAGACTTGGCACGCTTTCATTCTCTTAGTTGATTAATTGTGTGTCATTAGTTGATGAGGTGGTTACAAACTGTGCTGGTGAAGGTGAACTGTTTACTCCTTTCCATGAAGAGCTTAGTCTGTGTTGCAGCAGACAAGTTTCCAGGGATGGACTTTTGAGGGCCATCTTCGGTGCACTTTCAGCATCTTTTAGGTAACACGGCTTCGGTTTCAAGTTTAAAATGCGACTCTGGTGGGACTTGAACCCACAACCTTTGAATGCCTACATTTCACTAGAAGTCCAATGCGCTATCCATTGCGCCACAGAGCCGAGCTTGCACTGACTGTTTTTGCCAGGCACCTTCAAATGAAAAATATCTGCTTTTACCCATTTGTTCGTGGCATTTCAGGATGTATGCAGGCTACCTTTTTGTTATATAAGAAGAAAGAGTACAGCATCTGGCTATCTCCCAAATGTTACTCTGGATTATTTCAGCAGTCCCATCTCACTCTCATCAAACACCTGTTTCATTACATAACAAGCTATCATCACAACCCGTCTTCTAGATTTCTAAGAAAAATCAAAAACTTTCTGAGTCTACTACCTGTAACCTGCTAAACTTTCAATACTCAGCAGCAGAGATGGTTGTACTTACCAACATCTGACCTCTCAAATCCACTTCTTTTGTTTCATTTAATGAAATTGGTGTCACTCATTAAAAAAAACCCATCATGAATGCTTCAGGAACTGAGACGCTCCACATTTCAAAATGTGAATTTGTTTGCACGTCCAAGGTGATATCCTTTGTGCTGCACAACAATGCTCATGCAGCTTGCTTTGCATACTACATCTGGAGAAGATATACATTTTAGGAATGAAGCCCTTGATGGGATATTCTTAAATGATGTCCTTATGGAATCTCAAGGGCGGCTTGTTGTTTAAATTTAGGAACAAAGCTAGATTTATCATTAGTGAAAACCAAGTTTGTTGGTTATGGAAGGCAAGACTTGGCATGCTTTCATTCTCTTAGTTGATTAATTGTGTGTCATTAGTTGATGAGGTGGTTACAAACTGTGCTGGTGAAGGTGAACTGTTTACTCCTTTCCATGAAGAGCTTAGTCTGTGTTGCAGCAGACAAGTTTCCAGGGATGGACTTTTGAGGGCCATCTTCGTTGCACTTTCAGCATCTTTTAGGTAACACGGCTTTGGTTTCCAGTTTAAAATGCGACTCTGGTGGGACTCGAACCCACAACCTTTGAATGCCTACATTTCACTAGAAGTCCAATGCGCTATCCATTGCGCCACAGACCCGAGCTTGCACTGACTGTTTTTGCCAGGCACCTTCAAATGAAAAATATCTGCTTTTACCCATTTGTTCGTGGCATTTCAGGATGTATGCAGGCTACCTTTTTGTTATATAAGAAGAAAGAGTACAGCATCTGGCTATCTCCCAAATGTTACTCTGGATTATTGCAGCAGTCCCATCTCACTCTCATCAAACACCTGTTTCATTACATAACAAGCTATCATCACAACCCGTCTTCTAGATTTCTAAGAAAAATCAAAAACTTTCTGAGTCTACTACCTGTAACCTGCTAAACTTTCAATACTCAGCAGCAGAGATGGTTGTACTTACCAACATCAGACCTCTCAAATCCACTTCTTTTGTTTCATTTAATGAAATTGGTGCTACTCATTAAAAAAAACCCATCATGAATGCTTACAGGAACTGAGACGCTCCACATTTCAAAATGTGAATTTGTTTGCACGTCCAAGGTGATATCCTTTGTGCTGCACAACAATGCTCATGCAGCTTACTTTGCATACTACATCTGGAGAAGATATACATTTTAGGAATGAAGCCCTTGATGGGATATTCTTAAATGATGTCCCTAAGGAATCTCAAGGGCGGCTTGTTGTTTAAATTTAGGAACAAAGCTAGATTTATCATTAGCGAAAACCAAGTTTGTTGGTTATGGAAGGCAAGACTTGGCACGCTTTCATTCTCTTAGTTGATTAATTGTGTGTCATTAGTTGATGAGGTGGTTACAAACTGTGCTGGTGAAGGTGAACTGTTTACTCCTTTCCATGAAGAGCTTAGTCTGTGTTGCAGCAGACAAGTTTCCAGGGATGGACTTTTGAGGGCCATCTTCGGTGCACTTTCAGCTTCTTTTAGGTAACACGGCTTCGGTTTCCAGTTTAAAATGCGACTCTGGTGGGACTCGAACCCACAACCTTTGAATGCCTACATTTCACTAGAAGTCCAATGCGCTATCCATTGCGCCACAGAGCCGAGCTTGCACTGACTGTTTTTGCCAGGCACCTTCAAATGAAAAATATCTGCTTTTACCCATTTGTTCGTGGCATTTCAGGATGTATGCAGGCTACCTTTTTGTTATATAAGAAGAAAGAGTACAGCATCTGGCTATCTCCCAAATGTTACTCTGGATTATTTCAGCAGTCCCATCTCACTCTCATCAAACACCTGTTTCATTACATAACAAGCTATCATCACAACCCATCTTCTAGATTTCTAAGAAAAATCAAAAACTTTCTGAGTCTACTACCTGTAACCTGCTAAACTTTCAATACTCAGCAGCAGAGATGGTTGTACTTACCAACATCTGACCTCTCAAATCCACTTCTTTTGTTTCATTTAATGAAATTGGTGCCACTCATTAAAAAAAAACCATCATGAATGCTTCAGGAACTGAGACGCTCCACATTTCAAAATGTGAATTTGTTTGCACGTCCAAGGTGATATCCTTTGTGCTGCACAACAATGCTCATGCAGCTTGCTTTGCATACTACATCTGGAGAAGATATACATTTTAGGAATGAAGCCCTTGATGGGATATTCTTCAATGATGTCCCTATGGAATCTCAAGGGCGGCTTGTTGTTTAAATTTAGGAACAAAGCTAGATTTATCATTAGCAAAAATTAAGTTTGTTGGTTATGGAAGGCAAGACTTGGCACGCTTTCATTCTCTTAGTTGATTAATTGTGTGTCATTAGTTGATGAGGTGGTTACAAACTGTGCTGGTGAAGGTGAACTGTTTACTCCTTTCCATAAAAAGCTTAGTCTGTGTTGCAGCAGACAAGTTTCCAGGGATGGACTTTTGAGGGCCATCTTCGGTGCACTTTCAGCATCTTTTAGGTAACACGGCTTCGGTTTCCAGTTTAAAATGCGACACTGGTGGGACTTGAACCCACAACCTTTGAATGCCTACATTTCACTAGAAGTCCAATGCGCTATCCATTGCGCCACAGAGCCGAGCTTGCACTGACAGTTTTTGCCAGGCACCTTCAAATGAAAAATATCTGCTTTTACCCATTTGTTCGTGGCATTTCAGGATGTATGCAGGCTACCTTTTTGTTATATAAGAAGAAAGAGTACAGCATCTGGCTATCTCCCAAATGTTACTCTGGATTATTTCAGCAGTCCCATCTCACTCTCATCAAACACCTGTTTCATTACATAACAAGCTATCATCACAACCCGTCTTCTAGATTTCTAAGAAAAATCTAAAACTTTCTGAGTCCACTACCTGTAACCTGCTAAACTTTCAATACTCAGCAGCAGAGATGGTTGTACTTACCAACATCTGACCTCTCAAATCCACTTCTTTTGTTTCATTTAATGAAATTGGTGCTACTCATTAAAAAAAACCCATCATGAATGCTTACAGGAACTGAGACGCTCCACATTTCAAAATGTGAATTTGTTTGCACGTCCAAGGTGATATCCTTTGTGCTGCACAACAATGCTCATGCAGCTTGCTTTGCATACTACATCTGGAGAAGATATACATTTTAGGAATGAAGCCCTTGATGGGATATTCTTAAATGATGTCCCTAAGGAATCTCAAGGGCGGCTTGTTGTTTAAATTTAGGAACAAAGCTAGATTTATCATTAGCGAAAACCAAGTTTGTTGGTTATGGAAGGCAAGACTTGGCACGCTTTCATTCTCTTAGTTGATTAATTGTGTGTCATTAGTTGATGAGGTGGTTACAAACTGTGCTGGTGAAGGTGAACTGTTTACTCCTTTCCATGAAGAGCTTAGTCTGTGTTGCAGCAGACAAGTTTCCAGGGATGGACTCTTGAGGGCCATCTTTGGTGCACTTTCAGCATCTTTTAGGTAACACGGCTTCGGTTTCCAGTTTAAAATGCAACTCTGGTGGGACTCGAACCCACAACCTCTGAATGCCTACATTTCACTAGAAGTCCAATGCGCTATCCATTGCACCACAGAGCCGAGCTTGCACTGCCTGTTTTTGCCAGGCACCTTCAAATGAAAAATATCTGCTTTTACCCATTTGTTCGTTGCATTTCAGGATGTATGCAGGCTAACTTTTTGTTATATAAGAAGAAAGAGTACAGCATCTGGCTATCTCCCAAATGTTACTCTGGATTATTTCAGCAGTCCCATCTCACTCTCATCAAACACCTGTTTCATTACATAACAAGCTATCATCACAACCCGTCTTCTAGATTTCTAAGAAAAATCAAAAACTTTCTGAGTCTACTACCTGTAACCTGCTAAACTTTCAACACTCAGCAGCAGAGATGGTTGTACTTACCAACATCTGACCTCTCAAATCCACTTCTTTTGTTTCATTTAATGAAATTGGTGCCACTCATTAAAAAAACCCATCATGAATGCTTCAGGAACTGAGACGCTCCACATTTCAAAATGTGAATTTGTTTGCACGTCCAAGGTGATATCCTTTGTGCTGCACAACAATGCTCATGCAGCTTGCTTTGCATACTACATCTGGAGAAGATATACATTTTAGGAATGAAGCCCTTGATGGGATATTCTTAAATGATGTCCCTATGGAATCTCAAGGGCGGCTTGTTGTTTAAATTTAGGAACAAAGCTAGACTTATTAGTGAAAACCAAGTTTGTTGGTTATGGAAGGCAAGACTTGGCATGCTTTCATTTTCTTAGTTGATTAATTGTGTGTCATTAGTTGATGAGGTGGTTACAAACTGTGCTGGTGAAGGTGAACTGTTTACTCCTTTCCATGAAGAGCTTAGTCTGTGTTGCAGCAGACAAGTTTCCAGGGATGGACTTTTGAGGGCCATCTTCGTTGCACTTTCAGCATCTTTTAGGTAACACGGCTTTGGTTTCCAGTTTAAAATGCGACTCTGGTGGGACTCGAACCCACAACCTTTGAATGCCTACATTTCACTAGAAGTCCAATGCGCTATCCATTGCGCCACAGAGCCGAGCTTGCACTGACTGTTTTTGCCAGGCACCTTCAAATAAATAATATCTGCTTTTACCCATTTGTTCGTGGCATTTCAGGATGTATGCAGGCTACCTTTTTGTTATATAAGAAGAAAGAGTACAGCATCTGGCTATCTCCCAAATGTTACTCTGGATTATTTCAGCAGTCCCATCTCACTCTCATCAAACACCTGTTTCATTACATAACAAGCTATCATCACAACCCGTCTTCTAGATTTCTAAGAAAAATCAAAAACTTTCTGAGTCTACTACCTGTAACCTGCTAAACTTTCAATACTCAGCAGCAGAGATGGTTGTACTTACCAACATCAGACCTCTCAAATCCACTTCTTTTGTTTCATTTAATGAAATTGGTGCCACTCATTAAAAAAAAACCATCATGAATGCTTCAGGAACTGAGACGCTCCACATTTCAAAATGTGAATTTGTTTGCACGTCCAAGGTGATATCCTTTGTGCTGCACAACAATGCTCATGCAGCTTGCTTTGCATACTACATCTGGAGAAGATATACATTTTAGGAATTAAGCCCTTGATGGGATATTCTTAAATGATGTCCCTATGGAATCTCAAGGGCGGCTTGTTGTTTAAATTTAGGAACAAAGCTAGATTTATCATTAGTGAAAACCAAGTTTGTTGGTTATGGAAGGCAAGACTTGGCACGCTTTCATTCTCTTAGTTGATTAATTGTGTGTCATTAGTTGATGAGGTGGTTACAAACTGTGCTGGTGAAGGTGAACTGTTTACTCCTTTCCATGAAGAGCTTAGTCTGTGTTGCAGCAGACAAGTTTCCAGGGATGGACTTTTGAGGGCCATCTTCGGTGCACTTTCAGCATCTTTTAGGTAACACGGCTTCGGTTTCCAGTTTAAAATGCGACTCTGGTGGGACTTGAACCCACAACCTTTGAATGCCTACATTTCACTAGAAGTCCAATGCGCTATCCATTGCGCCACAGAGCCGAGCTTGCACTGACTGTTTTTGCCAGGCACCTTCAAATGAAAAATATCTGCTTTTACCCATTTGTTCGTGGCATTTCAGGATGTATGCAGGCTACCTTTTTGTTATATAAGAAGAAAGAGTACAGCATCTGGCTATCTCCCAAATGTTACTCTGGATTATTTCAGCAGTCCCATCTCACTCTCATCAAACACCTGTTTCATTACATAACAAGCTATCATCACAACCCGTCTTCTAGATTTCTAAGAAAAATCAAAAACTTTCTGAGTCTACTACCTGTAACCTGCTAAACTTTCAATACTCAGCAGCAGAGATGGTTGTACTTACCAACATCTGACCTCTCAAATCCACTTCTTTTGTTTCATTTAATGAAATTGGTGTCACTCATTAAAAAAAACCCATCATGAATGCTTCAGGAACTGAGACGCTCCACATTTCAAAATGTGAATTTGTTTGCACGTCCAAGGTGATATCCTTTGTGCTGCACAACAATGCTCATGCAGCTTGCTTTGCATACTACATCTGGAGAAGATATACATTTTAGGAATGAAGCCCTTGATGGGATATTCTTAAATGATGTCCTTATGGAATCTCAAGGGCGGCTTGTTGTTTAAATTTAGGAACAAAGCTAGATTTATCATTAGTGAAAACCAAGTTTGTTGGTTATGGAAGGCAAGACTTGGCATGCTTTCATTCTCTTAGTTGATTAATTGTGTGTCATTAGTTGATGAGGTGGTTACAAACTGTGCTGGTGAAGGTGAACTGTTTACTCCTTTCCATGAAGAGCTTAGTCTGTGTTGCAGCAGACAAGTTTCCAGGGATGGACTTTTGAGGGCCATCTTCGTTGCACTTTCAGCATCTTTTAGGTAACACGGCTTTGGTTTCCAGTTTAAAATGCGACTCTGGTGGGACTCGAACCCACAACCTTTGAATGCCTACATTTCACTAGAAGTCCAATGCGCTATCCATTGCGCCACAGAGCCGAGCTTGCACTGACTGTTTTTGCCAGGCACCTTCAAATGAAAAATATCTGCTTTTACCCATTTGTTCGTGGCATTTCAGGATGTATGCAGGCTACCTTTTTGTTATATAAGAAGAAAGAGTACAGCATCTGGCTATCTCCCAAATGTTACTCTGGATTATTGCAGCAGTCCCATCTCACTCTCATCAAACACCTGTTTCATTACATAACAAGCTATCATCACAACCCGTCTTCTAGATTTCTAAGAAAAATCAAAAACTTTCTGAGTCTACTACCTGTAACCTGCTAAACTTTCAATACTCAGCAGCAGAGATGGTTGTACTTACCAACATCAGACCTCTCAAATCCACTTCTTTTGTTTCATTTAATGAAATTGGTGCTACTCATTAAAAAAAACCCATCATGAATGCTTACAGGAACTGAGACGCTCCACATTTCAAAATGTGAATTTGTTTGCACGTCCAAGGTGATATCCTTTGTGCTGCACAACAATGCTCATGCAGCTTGCTTTGCATACTACATCTGGAGAAGATATACATTTTAGGAATGAAGCCCTTGATGGGATATTCTTAAATGATGTCCCTAAGGAATCTCAAGGGCGGCTTGTTGTTTAAATTTAGGAACAAAGCTAGATTTATCATTAGCGAAAACCAAGTTTGTTGGTTATGGAAGGCAAGACTTGGCACGCTTTCATTCTCTTAGTTGATTAATTGTGTGTCATTAGTTGATGAGGTGGTTACAAACTGTGCTGGTGAAGGTGAACTGTTTACTCCTTTCCATGAAGAGCTTAGTCTGTGTTGCAGCAGACAAGTTTCCAGGGATGGACTCTTGAGGGCCATCTTTGGTGCACTTTCAGCATCTTTTAGGTAACACGGCTTCGGTTTCCAGTTTAAAATGCGACTCTGGTGGGACTCGAACCCACAACCTTTGAATGCCTACATTTCACTAGAAGTCCAATGCGCTATCCATTGCGCCACAGAGCCGAGCTTGCACTGACTGTTTTTGCCAGGCACCTTCAAATGAAAAATATCTGCTTTTACCCATTTGTTCGTGGCATTTCAGGATGTATGCAGGCTACCTTTTTGTTATATAAGAAGAAAGAGTACAGCATCTGGCTATCTCCCAAATGTTACTCTGGATTATTGCAGCAGTCCCATCTCACTCTCATCAAACACCTGTTTCATTACATAACAAGCTATCATCACAACCCGTCTTCTAGATTTCTAAGAAAAATCAAAAACTTTCTGAGTCTACTACCTGTAACCTGCTAAACTTTCAATACTCAGCAGCAGAGATGGTTGTACTTACCAACATCAGACCTCTCAAATCCACTTCTTTTGTTTCATTTAATGAAATTGGTGCTACTCATTAAAAAAAACCCATCATGAATGCTTACAGGAACTGAGACGCTCCACATTTCAAAATGTGAATTTGTTTGCACGTCCAAGGTGATATCCTTTGTGCTGCACAACAATGCTCATGCAGCTTGCTTTGCATACTACATCTGGAGAAGATATACATTTTAGGAATGAAGCCCTTGATGGGATATTCTTAAATGATGTCCCTAAGGAATCTCAAGGGCGGCTTGTTGTTTAAATTTAGGAACAAAGCTAGATTTATCATTAGCGAAAACCAAGTTTGTTGGTTATGGAAGGCAAGACTTGGCACGCTTTCATTCTCTTAGTTGATTAATTGTGTGTCATTAGTTGATGAGGTGGTTACAAACTGTGCTGGTGAAGGTGAACTGTTTACTCCTTTCCATGAAGAGCTTAGTCTGTGTTGCAGCAGACAAGTTTCCAGGGATGGACTCTTGAGGGCCATCTTTGGTGCACTTTCAGCATCTTTTAGGTAACACGGCTTCGGTTTCCAGTTTAAAATGCGACTCTGGTGGGACTCGAACCCACAACCTTTGAATGCCTACATTTCACTAGAAGTCCAATGCGCTATCCATTGCGCCACAGAGCCGAGCTTGCACTGCCTGTTTTTGCCAGGCACCTTCAAATGAAAAATATCTGCTTTTACCCATTTGTTCGTTGCATTTCAGGATGTATGCAGGCTACCTTTTTGTTATATAAGAAGAAAGAGTACAGCATCTGGCTATCTCCCAAATGTTACTCTGGATTATTTCAGCAGTCCCATCTCACTCTCATCAAACACCTGTTTCATTACATAACAAGCTATCATCACAACCCGTCTTCTAGATTTCTAAGAAAAATCAAAAACTTTCTGAGTCTACTACCTGTAACCTGCTAAACTTTCAACACTCAGCAGCAGAGATGGTTGTACTTACCAACATCTGACCTCTCAAATCCACTTCTTTTGTTTCATTTAATGAAATTGGTGCCACTCATTAAAAAAACCCATCATGAATGCTTCAGGAACTGAGACGCTCCACATTTCAAAATGTGAATTTGTTTGCACGTCCAAGGTGATATCCTTTGTGCTGCACAACAATGCTCATGCAGCTTGCTTTGCATACTACATCTGGAGAAGATATACATTTTAGGAATGAAGCCCTTGATGGGATATTCTTCAATGATGTCCCTATGGAATCTCAAGGGCGGCTTGTTGTTTAAATTTAGGAACAAAGCTAGATTTATCATTAGTGAAAACCAAGTTTGTTGGTTATGGAAGGCAAGACTTGGCACGCTTTCATTCTCTTAGTTGATTAATTGTGTGTCATTAGTTGATGAGGTGGTTACAAACTGTGCTGGTGAAGGTGAACTGTTTACTCCTTTCCATGAAGAGCTTAGTCTGTGTTGCAGCAGACAAGTTTCCAGGGATGGACTTTTGAGGGCCATCTTCGGTGCACTTTCAGCTTCTTTTAGGTAACACGGCTTCGGTTTCCAGTTTAAAATGCGACTCTGGTGGGACTCGAACCCACAACCTTTGAATGCCTACATTTCACTAGAAGTCCAATGCGCTATCCATTGCGCCACAGAGCCGAGCTTGCACTGACTGTTTTTGCCAGGCACCTTCAAATGAAAAATATCTGCTTTTACCCATTTGTTCGTGGCATTTCAGGATGTATGCAGGCTACCTTTTTGTTATATAAGAAGAAAGAGTACAGCATCTGGCTATCTCCCAAATGTTACTCTGGATTATTTCAGCAGTCCCATCTCACTCTCATCAAACACCTGTTTCATTACATAACAAGCTATCATCACAACCCATCTTCTAGATTTCTAAGAAAAATCAAAAACTTTCTGAGTCTACTACCTGTAACCTGCTAAACTTTCAATACTCAGCAGCAGAGATGGTTGTACTTACCAACATCTGACCTCTCAAATCCACTTCTTTTGTTTCATTTAATGAAATTGGTGCCACTCATTAAAAAAAACCCATCATGAATGCTTCAGGAACTGAGACGCTCCACATTTCAAAATGTGAATTTGTTTGCACGTCCAAGGTGATATCCTTTGTGCTGCACAACAATGCTCATGCAGCTTGCTTTGCATACTACATCTGGAGAAGATATACATTTTAGGAATGAAGCCCTTGATGGGATATTCTTCAATGATGTCCCTATGGAATCTCAAGGGCGGCTTGTTGTTTAAATTTAGGAACAAAGCTAGATTTATCATTAGCAAAAATTAAGTTTGTTGGTTATGGAAGGCAAGACTTGGCACGCTTTCATTCTCTTAGTTGATTAATTGTGTGTCATTAGTTGATGAGGTGGTTACAAACTGTGCTGGTGAAGGTGAACTGTTTACTCCTTTCCATAAAAAGCTTAGTCTGTGTTGCAGCAGACAAGTTTCCAGGGATGGACTTTTGAGGGCCATCTTCGGTGCACTTTCAGCATCTTTTAGGTAACACGGCTTCGGTTTCCAGTTTAAAATGCGACACTGGTGGGACTTGAACCCACAACCTTTGAATGCCTACATTTCACTAGAAGTCCAATGCGCTATCCATTGCGCCACAGAGCCGAGCTTGCACTGACAGTTTTTGCCAGGCACCTTCAAATGAAAAATATCTGCTTTTACCCATTTGTTCGTGGCATTTCAGGATGTATGCAGGCTACCTTTTTGTTATATAAGAAGAAAGAGTACAGCATCTGGCTATCTCCCAAATGTTACTCTGGATTATTTCAGCAGTCCCATCTCACTCTCATCAAACACCTGTTTCATTACATAACAAGCTATCATCACAACCCGTCTTCTAGATTTCTAAGAAAAATCAAAAACTTTCTGAGTCTACTACCTGTAACCTGCTAAACTTTCAATACTCAGCAGCAGAGATGGTTGTACTTACCAACATCAGACCTCTCAAATCCACTTCTTTTGTTTCATTTAATGAAATTGGTGCCACTCATTAAAAAAAAACCCATCATGAATGCTTCAGGAACTGAGACGCTCCACATTTCAAAATGTGAATTTGTTTGCACGTCCAAGGTGATATCCTTTGTGCTGCACAACAATGCTCATGCAGCTTGCTTTGCATACTACATCTGGAGAAGATATACATTTTAGGAATGAAGCCCTTGATGGGATATTCTTAAATGATGTCCCTATGGAATCTCAAGGGCGGCTTGTTGTTTAAATTTAGGAACAAAGCTAGATTTATCATTAGTGAAAACCAAGTTTGTTGGTTATGGAAGGCAAGACTTGGCACGCTTTCATTCTCTTAGTTGATTAATTGTGTGTCATTAGTTGATGAGGTGGTTTCAAACTGTGCTGGTGAAGGTGAACTGTTTACTCCTTTCCATGAAAAGCTTAGTCTGTGTTGCAGCAGACAAGTTTCCAGGGATGGACTTTTGAGGGCCATCTTCGGGGCACTTTCAGCATCTTTTAGGTAACACGGCTTCGGTTTCCAGTTTAAAATGCAACTCTGGTGGGACTCAAATCCACAACCTTAGAATGCCTATATTTTACTAGAAGTCCAATGCGCTATCCATTGCGCCACAGAGCCGAGCTTGCACTGACAGTTTTTGCCAGGCACCTTCAAATGAAAAATATCTGCTTTTACCCATTTGTTCGTGGCATTTCAGGATGTATGCAGGCTACCTTTTTGTTATATAAGAAGAAAGAGTACAGCATCTGGCTATCTCCCAAATGTTACTCTGGATTATTTCAGCAGTCCCATCTCACTCTCATCAAACACCTGTTTCATTACATAACAAGCTATCATCACAACCCGTCTTCTAGATTTCTAAGAAAAATCTAAAACTTTCTGAGTCTACTACCTGTAACCTGCTAAACTTTCAATACTCAGCAGCAGAGATGGTTGTACTTACCAACATCTGACCTCTCAAATCCACTTCTTTTGTTTCATTTAATGAAATTGGTGCTACTCATTAAAAAAAACCCATCATGAATGCTTACAGGAACTGAGACGCTCCACATTTCAAAATGTGAATTTGTTTGCACGTCCAAGGTGATATCCTTTGTGCTGCACAACAATGCTCATGCAGCTTGCTTTGCATACTACATCTGGAGAAGATATACATTTTAGGAATGAAGCCCTTGATGGGATATTCTTAAATGATGTCCCTAAGGAATCTCAAGGGTGGCTTGTTGTTTAAATTTAGGAACAAAGCTAGATTTATCATTAGCGAAAACCAAGTTTGTTGGTTATGGAAGGCAAGACTTGGCACGCTTTCATTCTCTTAGTTGATTAATTGTGTGTCATTAGTTGATGAGGTGGTTACAAACTGTGCTGGTGAAGGTGAACTGTTTACTCCTTTCCATGAAGAGCTTAGTCTGTGTTGCAGCAGACAAGTTTCCAGGGATGGACTCTTGAGGGCCATCTTTGGTGCACTTTCAGCATCTTTTAGGTAACACGGCTTCGGTTTCCAGTTTAAAATGCGACTCTGGTGGGACTCGAACCCACAACCTTTGAATGCCTACATTTCACTAGAAGTCCAATGCGCTATCCATTGCGCCACAGAGCCGAGCTTGCACTGCCTGTTTTTGCCAGGCACCTTCAAATGAAAAATATCTGCTTTTACCCATTTGTTCGTTGCATTTCAGGATGTATGCAGGCTAACTTTTTGTTATATAAGAAGAAAGAGTACAGCATCTGGCTATCTCCCAAATGTTACTCTGGATTATTTCAGCAGTCCCATCTCACTCTCATCAAACACCTGTTTCATTACATAACAAGCTATCATCACAACCCGTCTTCTAGATTTCTAAGAAAAATCAAAAACTTTCTGAGTCTACTACCTGTAACCTGCTAAACTTTCAACACTCAGCAGCAGAGATGGTTGTACTTACCAACATCTGACCTCTCAAATCCACTTCTTTTGTTTCATTTAATGAAATTGGTGCCACTCATTAAAAAAACCCATCATGAATGCTTCAGGAACTGAGACGCTCCACATTTCAAAATGTGAATTTGTTTGCACGTCCAAGGTGATATCCTTTGTGCTGCACAACAATGCTCATGCAGCTTGCTTTGCATACTACATCTGGAGAAGATATACATTTTAGGAATGAAGCCCTTGATGGGATATTCTTAAATGATGTCCTTATGGAATCTCAAGGGCGGCTTGTTGTTTAAATTTAGGAACAAAGCTAGATTTATCATTAGTGAAAACCAAGTTTGTTGGTTATGGAAGGCAAGACTTGGCATGCTTTCATTCTCTTAGTTGATTAATTGTGTGTCATTAGTTGATGAGGTGGTTACAAACTGTGCTGGTGAAGGTGAACTGTTTACTCCTTTCCATGAAGAGCTTAGTCTGTGTTGCAGCAGACAAGTTTCCAGGGATGGACTTTTGAGGGCCATCTTCGTTGCACTTTCAGCATCTTTTAGGTAACACGGCTTTGGTTTCCAGTTTAAAATGCGACTCTGGTGGGACTCGAACCCACAACCTTTGAATGCCTACATTTCACTAGAAGTCTAATGCGCTATCCATTGCGCCACAGAGCCGAGCTTGCACTGACTGTTTTTGCCAGGCACCTTCAAATGAAAAATATCTGCTTTTACCCATTTGTTCGTGGCATTTCAGGATGTATGCAGGCTACCTTTTTGTTATATAAGAAGAAAGAGTACAGCATCTGGCTATCTCCCAAATGTTACTCTGGATTATTGCAGCAGTCCCATCTCACTCTCATCAAACACCTGTTTCATTACATAACAAGCTATCATCACAACCCGTCTTCTAGATTTCTAAGAAAAATCAAAAACTTTCTGAGTCTACTACCTGTAACCTGCTAAACTTTCAATACTCAGCAGCAGAGATGGTTGTACTTACCAACATCAGACCTCTCAAATCCACTTCTTTTGTTTCATTTAATGAAATTGGTGCCACTCATTAAAAAAAAACCCATCATGAATGCTTCAGGAACTGAGACGCTCCACATTTCAAAATGTGAATTTGTTTGCACGTCCAAGGTGATATCCTTTGTGCTGCACAACAATGCTCATGCAGCTTGCTTTGCATACTACATCTGGAGAAGATATACATTTTAGGAATGAAGCCCTTGATGGGATATTCTTAAATGATGTCCCTATGGAATCTCAAGGGCGGCTTGTTGTTTAAATTTAGGAACAAAGCTAGATTTATCATTAGTGAAAACCAAGTTTGTTGGTTATGGAAGGCAAGACTTGGCATGCTTTCATTCTCTTAGTTGATTAATTGTGTGTCATTAGTTGATGAGGTGGTTACAAACTGTGCTGGTGAAGGTGAACTGTTTACTCCTTTCCATGAAGAGCTTAGTCTGTGTTGCAGCAGACAAGTTTCCAGGGATGGACTTTTGAGGGCCATCTTCGGTGCACTTTCAGCATCTTTTAGGTAACACGGCTTCGGTTTCCAGTTTAAAATGCGACACTGGTGGGACTTGAACCCACAACCTTTGAATGCCTACATTTCACTAGAAGTCCAACGCGCTATCCATTGCGCCACAGAGCCGAGCTTGCACTGACTGTTTTTGCCAGGCACCTTCAAATGAAAAATATCTGCTTTTACCCATTTGTTCGTGGCATTTCAGGATGTATGCAGGCTACCTTTTTGTTATATAAGAAGAAAGAGTACAGCATCTGGCTATCTCCCAAATGTTACTCTGGATTATTTCAGCAGTCCCATCTCACTCTCATCAAACACCTGTTTCATTACATAACAAGCTATCATCACAACCCGTCTTCTAGATTTCTAAGAAAAATCAAAAACTTTCTGAGTCTACTACCTGTAACCTGCTAAACTTTCAATACTCAGCAGCAGAGATGGTTGTACTTACCAACATCAGACCTCTCAAATCCACTTCTTTTGTTTCATTTAATGAAATTGGTGCCACTCATTAAAAAAAAACCCATCATGAATGCTTCAGGAACTGAGACGCTCCACATTTCAAAATGTGAATTTGTTTGCACGTCCAAGGTGATATCCTTTGTGCTGCACAACAATGCTCATGCAGCTTGCTTTGCATACTACATCTGGAGAAGATATACATTTTAGGAATGAAGCCCTTGATGGGATATTCTTAAATGATGTCCCTATGGAATCTCAAGGGCGGCTTGTTGTTTAAATTTAGGAACAAAGCTAGATTTATCATTAGTGAAAACCAAGTTTGTTGGTTATGGAAGGCAAGACTTGGCACGCTTTCATTCTCTTAGTTGATTAATTGTGTGTCATTAGTTGATGAGGTGGTTTCAAACTGTGCTGGTGAAGGTGAACTGTTTACTCCTTTCCATGAAAAGCTTAGTCTGTGTTGCAGCAGACAAGTTTCCAGGGATGGACTTTTGAGGGCCATCTTCGGTGCACTTTCAGCATCTTTTAGGTAACACGGCTTCGGTTTCCAGTTTAAAATGCAACTCTGGTGGGACTCAAATCCACAACCTTAGAATGCCTATATTTTACTAGAAGTCCAATGCGCTATCCATTGCGCCACAGAGCCGAGCTTGCACTGACAGTTTTTGCCAGGCACCTTCAAATGAAAAATATCTGCTTTTACCCATTTGTTCGTGGCATTTCAGGATGTATGCAGGCTACCTTTTTGTTATATAAGAAGAAAGAGTACAGCATCTGGCTATCTCCCAAATGTTACTCTGGATTATTTCAGCAGTCCCATCTCACTCTCATCAAACACCTGTTTCATTACATAACAAGCTATCATCACAACCCGTCTTCTAGATTTCTAAGAAAAATCAAAAACTTTCTGAGTCTACTACCTGTAACCTGCTAAACTTTCAATACTCAGCAGCAGAGATGGTTGTACTTACCAACATCAGACCTCTCAAATCCACTTCTTTTGTTTCATTTAATGAAATTGGTGCCACTCATTAAAAAAAAACCCATCATGAATGCTTCAGGAACTGAGACGCTCCACATTTCAAAATGTGAATTTGTTTGCACGTCCAAGGTGATATCCTTTGTGCTGCACAACAATGCTCATGCAGCTTGCTTTGCATACTACATCTGGAGAAGATATACATTTTAGGAATGAAGCCCTTGATGGGATATTCTTAAATGATGTCCCTATGGAATCTCAAGGGCGGCTTGTTGTTTAAATTTAGGAACAAAGCTAGATTTATCATTAGTGAAAACCAAGTTTGTTGGTTATGGAAGGCAAGACTTGGCACGCTTTCATTCTCTTAGTTGATTAATTGTGTGTCATTAGTTGATGAGGTGGTTTCAAACTGTGCTGGTGAAGGTGAACTGTTTACTCCTTTCCATGAAAAGCTTAGTCTGTGTTGCAGCAGACAAGTTTCCAGGGATGGACTTTTGAGGGCCATCTTCGGGGCACTTTCAGCATCTTTTAGGTAACACGGCTTCGGTTTCCAGTTTAAAATGCAACTCTGGTGGGACTCAAATCCACAACCTTAGAATGCCTATATTTTACTAGAAGTCCAATGCGCTATCCATTGCGCCACAGAGCCGAGCTTGCACTGACAGTTTTTGCCAGGCACCTTCAAATGAAAAATATCTGCTTTTACCCATTTGTTCGTGGCATTTCAGGATGTATGCAGGCTACCTTTTTGTTATATAAGAAGAAAGAGTACAGCATCTGGCTATCTCCCAAATGTTACTCTGGATTATTTCAGCAGTCCCATCTCACTCTCATCAAACACCTGTTTCATTACATAACAAGCTATCATCACAACCCGTCTTCTAGATTTCTAAGAAAAATCTAAAACTTTCTGAGTCTACTACCTGTAACCTGCTAAACTTTCAATACTCAGCAGCAGAGATGGTTGTACTTACCAACATCTGACCTCTCAAATCCACTTCTTTTGTTTCATTTAATGAAATTGGTGCTACTCATTAAAAAAAACCCATCATGAATGCTTACAGGAACTGAGACGCTCCACATTTCAAAATGTGAATTTGTTTGCACGTCCAAGGTGATATCCTTTGTGCTGCACAACAATGCTCATGCAGCTTGCTTTGCATACTACATCTGGAGAAGATATACATTTTAGGAATGAAGCCCTTGATGGGATATTCTTAAATGATGTCCCTAAGGAATCTCAAGGGTGGCTTGTTGTTTAAATTTAGGAACAAAGCTAGATTTATCATTAGCGAAAACCAAGTTTGTTGGTTATGGAAGGCAAGACTTGGCACGCTTTCATTCTCTTAGTTGATTAATTGTGTGTCATTAGTTGATGAGGTGGTTACAAACTGTGCTGGTGAAGGTGAACTGTTTACTCCTTTCCATGAAGAGCTTAGTCTGTGTTGCAGCAGACAAGTTTCCAGGGATGGACTCTTGAGGGCCATCTTTGGTGCACTTTCAGCATCTTTTAGGTAACACGGCTTCGGTTTCCAGTTTAAAATGCGACTCTGGTGGGACTCGAACCCACAACCTTTGAATGCCTACATTTCACTAGAAGTCCAATGCGCTATCCATTGCGCCACAGAGCCGAGCTTGCACTGCCTGTTTTTGCCAGGCACCTTCAAATGAAAAATATCTGCTTTTACCCATTTGTTCGTTGCATTTCAGGATGTATGCAGGCTAACTTTTTGTTATATAAGAAGAAAGAGTACAGCATCTGGCTATCTCCCAAATGTTACTCTGGATTATTTCAGCAGTCCCATCTCACTCTCATCAAACACCTGTTTCATTACATAACAAGCTATCATCACAACCCGTCTTCTAGATTTCTAAGAAAAATCAAAAACTTTCTGAGTCTACTACCTGTAACCTGCTAAACTTTCAACACTCAGCAGCAGAGATGGTTGTACTTACCAACATCTGACCTCTCAAATCCACTTCTTTTGTTTCATTTAATGAAATTGGTGCCACTCATTAAAAAAACCCATCATGAATGCTTCAGGAACTGAGACGCTCCACATTTCAAAATGTGAATTTGTTTGCACGTCCAAGGTGATATCCTTTGTGCTGCACAACAATGCTCATGCAGCTTGCTTTGCATACTACATCTGGAGAAGATATACATTTTAGGAATGAAGCCCTTGATGGGATATTCTTAAATGATGTCCTTATGGAATCTCAAGGGCGGCTTGTTGTTTAAATTTAGGAACAAAGCTAGATTTATCATTAGTGAAAACCAAGTTTGTTGGTTATGGAAGGCAAGACTTGGCATGCTTTCATTCTCTTAGTTGATTAATTGTGTGTCATTAGTTGATGAGGTGGTTACAAACTGTGCTGGTGAAGGTGAACTGTTTACTCCTTTCCATGAAGAGCTTAGTCTGTGTTGCAGCAGACAAGTTTCCAGGGATGGACTTTTGAGGGCCATCTTCGTTGCACTTTCAGCATCTTTTAGGTAACACGGCTTTGGTTTCCAGTTTAAAATGCGACTCTGGTGGGACTCGAACCCACAACCTTTGAATGCCTACATTTCACTAGAAGTCTAATGCGCTATCCATTGCGCCACAGAGCCGAGCTTGCACTGACTGTTTTTGCCAGGCACCTTCAAATGAAAAATATCTGCTTTTACCCATTTGTTCGTGGCATTTCAGGATGTATGCAGGCTACCTTTTTGTTATATAAGAAGAAAGAGTACAGCATCTGGCTATCTCCCAAATGTTACTCTGGATTATTGCAGCAGTCCCATCTCACTCTCATCAAACACCTGTTTCATTACATAACAAGCTATCATCACAACCCGTCTTCTAGATTTCTAAGAAAAATCAAAAACTTTCTGAGTCTACTACCTGTAACCTGCTAAACTTTCAATACTCAGCAGCAGAGATGGTTGTACTTACCAACATCAGACCTCTCAAATCCACTTCTTTTGTTTCATTTAATGAAATTGGTGCCACTCATTAAAAAAAAACCCATCATGAATGCTTCAGGAACTGAGACGCTCCACATTTCAAAATGTGAATTTGTTTGCACGTCCAAGGTGATATCCTTTGTGCTGCACAACAATGCTCATGCAGCTTGCTTTGCATACTACATCTGGAGAAGATATACATTTTAGGAATGAAGCCCTTGATGGGATATTCTTAAATGATGTCCCTATGGAATCTCAAGGGCGGCTTGTTGTTTAAATTTAGGAACAAAGCTAGATTTATCATTAGTGAAAACCAAGTTTGTTGGTTATGGAAGGCAAGACTTGGCATGCTTTCATTCTCTTAGTTGATTAATTGTGTGTCATTAGTTGATGAGGTGGTTACAAACTGTGCTGGTGAAGGTGAACTGTTTACTCCTTTCCATGAAGAGCTTAGTCTGTGTTGCAGCAGACAAGTTTCCAGGGATGGACTTTTGAGGGCCATCTTCGGTGCACTTTCAGCATCTTTTAGGTAACACGGCTTCGGTTTCCAGTTCAAAATGCAACTCTGGTGGGACTCGAACCCACAACCTTTGAATGCCTACATTTCACTAGAAGTCCAATGCGCTATCCATTGGGCCACAGAGCCAAGCTTGCACTGCCTGTTTTTGCCAGGCACCTTCAAATGAAAAATATCTGCTTTTACCCATTTGTTTGTGGCATTTCAGGATGTATGCAGGCTACCTTTTTGTTATATAAGAAGAAAGAGTACAGCATCTGGCTATCTCCCAAATGTTACTCTGGATTATTTCAGCAGTCCCATCTCACTCTCATCAAACACCTGTTTCATTACATAACAAGCTATCATCACAACCCGTCTTCTAGATTTCTAAGAAAAATCAAAAACTTTCTGAGTCTACTACCTGTAACCTGCTAAACTTTCAATACTCAGCAGCAGAGATGGTTGTACTTACCAACATCTGACCTCTCAAATCCACTTCTTTTGTTTCATTTAATGAAATTGGTGCCACTCATTAAAAAAAACCCATCATGAATGCTTCAGGAACTGAGACGCTCCACATTTCAAAATGTGAATTTGTTTGCACGTCCAAGGTGATATCCTTTGTGCTGCACAACAATGCTCATGCAGCTTGCTTTGCATACTACATCTGGAGAAGATATACATTTTAGGAATGAAGCCCTTGATGGGATATTCTTAAATAATGTCCCTATGGAATCTCAAGGGCGGCTTGTTATTTAAATTTAGGAACAAAGCTAGATTTATCATTAGTGAAAACCAAGTTTGTTGGTTATGGAAGGCAAGACTTGGCACGCTTTCATTCTCTTAGTTGATTAATTGTGTGTCATTAGTTGATGAGGTGGTTACAAACTGTGCTGGTGAAGGTGAACTGTTTACTCCTTTCCATGAAAAGCTTAGTCTGTGTTGCAGCAGACAAGTTTCCAGGGATGGACTTTTGAGGGCCATCTTCGGTGCACTTTCAGCATCTTTTAGGTAACACGGCTTCGGTTTCCAGTTTAAAATGTGACTCTGGTGGGACTCAAACCCTCAACCTTTGAATGCCTACATTTCACTAGAAGTCCAATGCGCTATCCATTGTGCCACAGAGCCAAGCTTGCACTGACTGTTTTTGCCAGGCACCTTCAAATGAAAAATATCTGCTTTTACCCATTTGTTCGTGGCATTTCAGGATGTATGCAGGCTACCTTTTTGTTATATAAGAAGAAAGAGTACAGCATCTGGCTATCTCCCAAATGTTACTCTGGATTATTTCAGCAGTCCCATCTCACTCTCATCAAACACCTGTTTCATTACATAACAAGCTATCATCACAACCCGTCTTCTAGATTTCTAAGAAAAATCAAAAACTTTCTGAGTCTACTACCTGTAACCTGCTAAACTTTCAATACTCAGCAGCAGAGATGGTTGTACTTACCAACATCTGACCTCTCAAATCCACTTCTTTTGTTTCATTTAATGAAATTGGTGCCACTCATTAAAAAAAACCCATCATGAATGCTTCAGGAACTGAGACGCTCCACATTTCAAAATGTGAATTTGTTTGCACGTCCAAGGTGATATCCTTTGTGCTGCACAACAATGCTCATGCAGCTTGCTTTGCATACTACATCTGGAGAAGATATACATTTTAGGAATGAAGCCCTTGATGGGATATTCTTCAATGATGTCCCTATGGAATCTCAAGGGCGGCTTGTTGTTTAAATTTAGGAACAAAGCTAGATTTATCATTAGCAAAAACCAAGGTTGTTGGTTATGGAAGGCAAGACTTGGCACGCTTTCATTCTCTTAGTTGATTAATTGTGTGTCATTAGTTGATGAGGTGGTTACAAACTGTGCTTGTGAAGGTGAACTGTTTACTCCTTTCCATGAAGAGCTTAGTCTGTGTTGCAGCAGACAAGTTTCCAGGGATGGACTTTTGAGGGCCATCTTCGGTGCACTTTCAGCATCTTTTAGGTAACACGGCTTCGGTTTCCAGTTTAAAATGCGACTCTGGCGGGACTCGAACCCACAACCTTTGAATGCCTACATTTCACTAGAAGTCCAATGCGCTATCCATTGCGCCACAGAGCCGAGCTTGCACTGACTGTTTTTGCCAGGCACCTTCAAATGAAAAATATCTGCTTTTACCCATTTGATCGTGGCATTTCAGGATGTATGCAGGCTACCTTTTTGTTATATAAGAAGAAAGAGTACAGCATCTGGCTATCTCCCAAATGTTACTCTGGATTATTTCAGCAGTCCCATCTCACTCTCATCAAACACCTGTTTCATTACATAACAAGCTATCATCACAACCCGTCTTCTAGATTTCTAAGAAAAATCAAAAACTTTCTGAGTCTACTACCTGTAACCTGCTAAACTTTCAATACTCAGCAGCAGAGATGGTTGTACTTACCAACATCTGACCTCTCAAATCCACTTCTTTTGTTTCATTTAATGAAATTGGTGCCACTCATTAAAAAAAACCCATCATGAATGCTTCAGGAACTGAGACGCTCCACATTTCAAAATGTGAATTTGTTTGCACGTCCAAGGTGATATCCTTTGTGCTGCATAACAATGCTCATGCAGCTTGCTTTGCATACTACATCTGGAGAAGATATACATTTTAGGAATGAAGCCCTTGATGGGATGTTCTTAAATGATGTCCCTATGGAATCTCAAGGGCGGCTTGTTGTTTAAATTTAGGAACAAAGCTAGATTTATCATTAGCGAAAACCAAGTTTGTTGGTTATGGAAGGCAAGACTTGGCACGCTTTCATTCTCTTAGTTGATTAATTGTGTGTCATTAGTTGATGAGGTGGTTACAAACTGTGCTGGTGAAGGTGAACTGTTTACTCCTTTCCATGAAGAGCTTAGTCTGTGTTGTAGCAGACAAGTTTCCAGGGATGGACTTTTGAGGGCCATCTTCAGTGCACTTTCAGCATCTTTTAGGTAACACGGCTTCGGTTTCCAGTTTAAAATGCGACTCTGGTGGGGCTCAAACCCACAACGTTTGAATGCCTACATTTCACTAGAAGTCAAATGAGCTATCCATTGCGCCACAGAGCCGAGCTTGCGCTGACTGTTTTTGCCAGGCACCTTCAAATGAAAAATATCTGCTTTTACCCATTTGTTCGTGGCATTTCAGGATGTATGCAGGCTACCTTTTTGTTATATAAGAAGAAAGAGTACAGCATCTGGCTATCTCCCACATGTTACTCTGGATTATTTCAGCAGTCCCATCTCACTCTCATCAAACACCTGTTTCATTACATAACAAGCTATCATCACAACCCGTCTTCTAGATTTCTAAGAAAAATCAAAAACTTTCTGAGTCTACTACCTGTAACCTGCTAAACTTTCAATACTCAGCAGCAGAGATGGTTGTACTTACCAACATCTGACCTCTCAAATCCACTTCTTTTGTTTCATTTAATGAAATTGGTGCCACTTATTAAAAAAACCCCATCATGAATGCTTCAGGAACTGAGACGCTCCACATTTCAAAATGTGAATTTGTTTGCACGTCCAAGGTGATATCCTTTGTGCTGCACAACAAGGCTCATGCAGCTTGCTTTGCATACTACATCTGGAGAAGATATACATTTTAGGAATGAAGCCCTTGATGGGATATTCTTCAATGATGTCCCTATGGAATCTCAAGGGCGGCTTGTTGTTTAAATTTAGGAACAAAGCTAGATTTATCATTAGTGAAAACCAAGTTTGTTGGTTATGGAAGGCAAGACTTGGCACGCTTTCATTCTCTTAGTTGATTAATTGTGTGTCATTAGTTGATGAGGTGGTTACAAACTGTGCTGGTGAAGGTGAACTGTTTACTCCTTTCCATGAAAAGCTTAGTCTGTGTTGCAGCAGACAAGTTTCCAGGGATGGACTTTTGAGGGCCATCTTCGGTGCACTTTCAGCATCTTTTAGGTAACACGGCTTCGGTTTCCAGTTCAAAATGTGACTCTGGTGGGACTCGAACCCACAACCTTTGAATGCCTACATTTCTCTAGAAGTCCAATGCGCTATCCATTGTGCCACAGAGCCAAGCTTGCACTGACTGTTTTTGCCAGGCACCTTCAAATGAAAAATATCTGCTTTTACCCATTTGTTCGTGGCATTTCAGGATGTATGCAGGCTACCTTTTTGTTATATAAGAAGAAAGAGTACAGCATCTGGCTATCTCCCAAATGTTACTCTGGATTATTTCAGCAGTCCCATCTCACTCTCATCAAACACCTGTTTCATTACATAACAAGCTATCATCACAACCCGTCTTCTAGATTTCTAAGAAAAATCAAAAACTTTCTGAGTCTACTACCTGTAACCTGCTAAACTTTCAATACTCAGCAGCAGCAGAGATGGTTGTACTTACCAACATCTGACCTCTCAAATCCACTTCTTTTGTTTCATTTAATGAAATTGGTGCCACTTATTAAAAAAAACCCATCATGAATGCTTCAGGAACTGAGACGCTCCACTTTTTAAAATGTGAATTTGTTTGCACGTCCAAGGTGATATCCTTTGTGCTGCACAACAATGCTCATGCAGCTTGCTTTGCATACTACATCTGGAGAAGATATACATTTTAGGAATGAAGCCCTTGATGGGATATTCTTCAATGATGTCCCTATGGAATCTCAAGGGTGGCTTGTTGTTTAAATTTAGAAAAAGCTAGATTTATCATTAGTGAAAACCAAGTTTGTTGGTTATGGAAGGCAAGACTTGGCACGCTTTCATTCTCTTAGTTGATTAATTGTGTGTCATTAGTTGATGAGGTGGTTACAAACTGTGCTGGTGAAGGTGAACTGTTTACTCCTTTCCATGAAGAGCTTAGTCTGTGTTGCAGCAGACAAGTTTCCAGGGATGGACTTTTGAGGGCCATCTTCGGTGCACTTTCAGCATCTTTTAGGTAATACGGCTTCGGTTTCCAGTTTAAAATGTGACTATGGTGGGACTCGAACCCACAACCATTGAATGCCTACATTTCACTAGAAGTCCAATGCACTATCCATTGCACCACAGAGCCGAGCTTGCACTGACTGTTTTTGCCAGGCACCTTCAAATGAAAAATATCTGCTTTTACCCATTTGTTCGTGGCATTTCAGGATGTATGCAGGCTACCTTTTTGTTATATAAGAAGAAAGAGTACAGCATCTGGCTATCTCCCAAATGTTACTCTGGATTATTTCAGCAGTCCCATCTCACTCTCATCAAACACCTGTTTCATTACATAACAAGCTATCATCACAACCCGTCTTCTAGATTTCTAAGAAAAATCTAAAACTTTCTGAGTCTACTACCTGTAACCTGCTAAACTTTCAACACTCAGCAGCAGAGATGGTTGTACTTACCAACATCTGACCTCTCAAATCCACTTCTTTTGTTTCATTTAATGAAATTGGTGCCACTCATTAAAAAAAACCCATCATGAATGCTTCAGGAACTGAGACGCTCCACATTTCAAAATGTGAATTTGTTTGCACGTCCAAGGTGATATCCTTTGTGCTGCATAACAATGCTCATGCAGCTTGCTTTGCATACTACATCTGGAGAAGATATACATTTTAGGAATGAAGCCCTTGATGGGATATTCTTAAATGATGTCCCTATGGAATCTCAAGGGCGGCTTGTTGTTTAAATTTAGGAACAAAGCTAGATTTATCATTAGTGAAAACCAAGTTTGTTGGTTATGGAAGGCAAGACTTGGCACGCTTTCATTCTCTTAGTTGATTAATTGTGTGTCATTAGTTGATGAGGTGGTTACAAACTGTGCTGGTGAAGGTGAACTGTTTACTCCTTTCCATGAAGAGCTTAGTCTGTGTTGCAGCAGACAAGTTTCCAGGGATGGACTTTTGAGGGCCATCTTCGGTGCACTTTCAGCATCTTTTAGGTAATACGGCTTCGGTTTCCAGTTTAAAATGTGACTATGGTGGGACTCGAACCCACAACCATTGAATGCCTATATTTCACTAGAAGTCCAATGCACTATCCATTGCACCACAGAGCCGAGCTTGCACTGACTGTTTTTGCCAGGCACCTTCAAATGAAAAATATCTGCTTTTACCCATTTGTTCGTGGCATTTCAGGATGTATGCAGGCTACCTTTTTGTTATATAAGAAGAAAGAGTACAGCATTTGGCTATCTCCCAAATGTTACTCTGGATTATTTCAGCAGTCCCATCTCACTCTCATCAAACACCTGTTTCATTACATAACAAGCTATCATCACAACCCGTCTTCTAGATTTCTAAGAAAAATCAAAAACTTTCTGAGTCTACTACCTGTAACCTGCTAAACTTTCAACACTCAGCAGCAGAGATGGTTGTACTTACCAACATCTGACCTCTCAAATCCACTTCTTTTGTTTCATTTAATGAAATTGGTGCCACTCATTAAAAAAAACCCATCATGAATGCTTCAGGAACTGAGACGCTCCACATTTCAAAATGTGAATTTGTTTGCACGTCCAAGGTGATATCCTTTGTGCTGCATAACAATGCTCATGCAGCTTGCTTTGCATACTACATCTGGAGAAGATATACATTTTAGGAATGAAGCCCTTGATGGGATATTCTTAAATGATGTCCCTATGGAATCTCAAGGGCGGCTTGTTGTTTAAATTTAGGAACAAAGCTAGATTTATCATTAGTGAAAACCAAGTTTGTTGGTTATGGAAGGCAAGACTTGGCACGCTTTCATTCTCTTAGTTGATTAATTGTGTGTCATTAGTTGATGAGGTGGTTACAAACTGTGCTGGTGAAGGTGAACTGTTTACTCCTTTCCATGAAAAGCTTAGTCTGTGTTGCAGCAGACAAGTTTCCAGGGATGGACTTTTGAGGGCCATCTTCGGTGCACTTTCAGCATCTTTTAGGTAACACGGCTTCGGTTTCCAGTTTAAAATGCGACTCTGGCGGGACTCGAACCCACAACCTTTGAATGCCTACATTTCACTAGAAGTCCAATGCGCTATCCATTGCGCCACAGAGCCGAGCTTGCACTGACTGTTTTTGCCAGGCACCTTCAAATGAAAAATATCTGCTTTTACCCATTTGATCGTGGCATTTCAGGATGTATGCAGGCTACCTTTTTGTTATATAAGAAGAAAGAGTACAGCATCTGGCTATCTCCCAAATGTTACTCTGGATTATTTCAGCAGTCCCATCTCACTCTCATCAAACACCTGTTTCATTACATAACAAGCTATCATCACAACCCGTCTTCTAGATTTCTAAGAAAAATCAAAAACTTTCTGAGTCTACTACCTGTAACCTGCTAAACTTTCAATACTCAGCAGCAGAGATGGTTGTACTTACCAACATCTGACCTCTCAAATCCACTTCTTTTGTTTCATTTAATGAAATTGGTGCCACTCATTAAAAAAAACCCATCATGAATGCTTCAGGAACTGAGACGCTCCACATTTCAAAATGTGAATTTGTTTGCACGTCCAAGGTGATATCCTTTGTGCTGCATAACAATGCTCATGCAGCTTGCTTTGCATACTACATCTGGAGAAGATATACATTTTAGGAATGAAGCCCTTGATGGGATGTTCTGAAATGATGTCCCTATGGAATCTCAAGGGCGGCTTGTAGTTTAAATTTAGGAACAAAGCTAGATTTATCATTAGCGAAAACCAAGTTTGTTGGTTATGGAAGGCAAGACTTGGCACGCTTTCATTCTCTTAGTTGATTAATTGTGTGTCATTAGTTGATGAGGTGGTTACAAACTGTGCTGGTGAAGGTGAACTGTTTACTCCTTTCCATGAAGAGCTTAGTCTGTGTTGCAGCAGACAAGTTTCCAGGGATGGACTCTTGAGGGCCATCTTCGGTGCACTTTCAGCATCTTTTAGGTAACACGGCTTCGGTTTCCAGTTTAAATTGCGACTCTGGTGGGACTCAAACCCACAACCTTTGAATGCCTACATTTCACTAGAAGTCCAATGCGCTATCCATTGCGCCACAGAGCCGAGCTTGCACTGCCTGTTTTTGCCAGGCACCTTCAAATGAAAAATATCTGCTTTTACCCATTTGTTCGTGGCATTTCAGGGTGTATGCAGGCTACCTTTTTGTTATATAAGAAGAAAGAGTACAGCATCTGGCTATCTCCCAAATGTTACTCTGGATTATTTCAGCAGTCCCATCTCACTCTCATCAAACACCTGTTTCATTACATAACAAGCTATCATCACAACCCGTCTTCTAGATTTCTAAGAAAAATCAAAAACTTTCTGAGTCTACTACCTGTAACCTGCTAAACTTTCAATACTCAGCAGCAGAGATGGTTGTACTTACCAACATCTGACCTCTCAAATCCACTTCTTTTGTTTCATTTAATGAAATTGGTGCCACTCATTAAACAAAACCCATCATGAATGCTTCAGGAACTGAGACGCTCCACATTTCAAAATGTGAATTTGTTTGCACGTCCAAGGTGATATCCTTTGTGCTGCATAACAATGCTCATGCAGCTTGCTTTGCATACTACATCTGGAGAAGATATACATTTTAGGAATGAAGCCCTTGATGGGATGTTCTTAAATGATGTCCCTATGGAATCTCAAGGGCGGCTTGTAGTTTAAATTTAGGAACAAAGCTAGATTTATCATTAGCGAAAACCAAGTTTGTTGGTTATGGAAGGCAAGACTTGGCACGCTTTCATTCTCTTAGTTGATTAATTGTGTGTCATTAGTTGATGAGGTGGTTACAAACTGTGCTGGTGAAGGTGAACTGTTTACTCCTTTCCATGAAGAGCTTAGTCTGTGTTGCAGCAGACAAGTTTCCAGGGATGGACTCTTGAGGGCCATCTTCGGTGCACTTTCAGCATCTTTTAGGTAACACGGCTTCGGTTTCCAGTTTAAATTGCGACTCTGGTGGGACTCAAACCCACAACCTTTGAATGCCTACATTTCACTAGAAGTCCAATGCGCTATCCATTGCGCCACAGAGCCGAGCTTGCACTGCCTGTTTTTGCCAGGCACCTTCAAATGAAAAATATCTGCTTTTACCCATTTGTTCGTGGCATTTCAGGATGTATGCAGGCTACCTTTTTGTTATATAAGAAGAAAGAGTACAGCATCTGGCTATCTCCCAAATGTTACTCTGGATTATTTCAGCAGTCCCATCTCACTCTCATCAAACACCTGTTTCATTACATAACAAGCTATCATCACAACCCGTCTTCTAGATTTCTAAGAAAAATCAAAAACTTTCTGAGTCTACTACCTGTAACCTGCTAAACTTTCAATACTCAGCAGCAGAGATGGTTGTACTTACCAACATCTGACCTCTCAAATCCACTTCTTTTGTTTCATTTAATGAAATTGGTGCCACTCATTAAACAAAACCCATCATGAATGCTTCAGGAACTGAGACGCTCCACATTTCAAAATGTGAATTTGTTTGCACGTCCAAGGTGATATCCTTTGTGCTGCATAACAATGCTCATGCAGCTTGCTTTGCATACTACATCTGGAGAAGATATACATTTTAGGAATGAAGCCCTTGATGGGATGTTCTTAAATGATGTCCCTATGGAATCTCAAGGGCGGCTTGTAGTTTAAATTTAGGAACAAAGCTAGATTTATCATTAGCGAAAACCAAGTTTGTTGGTTATGGAAGGCAAGACTTGGCACGCTTTCATTCTCTTAGTTGATTAATTGTGTGTCATTAGTTGATGAGGTGGTTACAAACTGTGCTGGTGAAGGTGAACTGTTTACTCCTTTCCATGAAGAGCTTAGTCTGTGTTGCAGCAGACAAGTTTCCAGGGATGGACTCTTGAGGGCCATCTTCGGTGCACTTTCAGCATCTTTTAGGTAACACGGCTTCGGTTTCCAGTTTAAATTGCGACTCTGGTGGGACTCAAACCCACAACCTTTGAATGCCTACATTTCACTAGAAGTCCAATGCGCTATCCATTGCACCACAGAGCCGAGCTTGCACTGCCTGTTTTTGCCAGGCACCTTCAAATGAAAAATATCTGCTTTTACCCATTTGTTCGTGGCATTTCAGGATGTATGCAGGCTACCTTTTTGTTATATAAGAAGAAAGAGTACAGCATCTGGCTATCTCCCAAATGTTACTCTGGATTATTTCAGCAGTCCCATCTCACTCTCATCAAACACCTGTTTCATTACATAACAAGCTATCATCACAACCCGTCTTCTAGATTTCTAAGAAAAATCAAAAACTTTCTGAGTCTACTACCTGTAACCTGCTAAACTTTCAATACTCAGCAGCAGAGATGGTTGTACTTACCAACATCTGACCTCTCAAATCCACTTCTTTTGTTTCATTTAATGAAATTGGTGCCACTCATTAAAAAAAACCCATCATGAATGCTTCAGGAACTGAGACGCTCCACATTTCAAAATGTGAATTTGTTTGCACGTCCAAGGTGATATCCTTTGTGCTGCATAACAATGCTCATGCAGCTTGCTTTGCATACTACATCTGGAGAAGATATACATTTTAGGAATGAAGCCCTTGATGGGATGTTCTTAAATGATGTCCCTATGGAATCTCAAGGGCGGCTTGTAGTTTAAATTTAGGAACAAAGCTAGATTTATCATTAGCGAAAACCAAGTTTGTTGGTTATGGAAGGCAAGACTTGGCACGCTTTCATTCTCTTAGTTGATTAATTGTGTGTCATTAGTTGATGAGGTGGTTACAAACTGTGCTGGTGAAGGTGAACTGTTTACTCCTTTCCATGAAGAGCTTAATCTGTGTTGCAGCAGACAAGTTTCCAGGGATGGACTCTTGAGGGCCATCTTCGGTGCACTTTCAGCATCTTTTAGGTAACACGGCTTCGGTTTCCAGTTTAAATTGCGACTCTGGTGGGACTCAAACCCACAACCTTTGAATGCCTACATTTCACTAGAAGTCCAACGCGCTATCCATTGCGCCACAGAGCCGAGCTTGCACTGCCTGTTTTTGCCAGGCACCTTCAAATGAAAAATATCTGCTTTTACCCATTTGTTCGTGGCATTTCAGGGTGTATGCAGGCTACCTTTTTGTTATATAAGAAGAAAGAGTACAGCATCTGGCTATCTCCCAAATGTTACTCTGGATTATTTCAGCAGTCCCATCTCACTCTCATCAAACACCTGTTTCATTACATAACAAGCTATCATCACAACCCGTCTTCTAGATTTCTAAGAAAAATCAAAAACTTTCTGAGTCTACTACCTGTAACCTGCTAAACTTTCAATACTCAGCAGCAGAGATGGTTGTACTTACCAACATCTGACCTCTCAAATCCACTTCTTTTGTTTCATTTAATGAAATTGGTGCCACTCATTAAACAAAACCCATCATGAATGCTTCAGGAACTGAGACGCTCCACATTTCAAAATGTGAATTTGTTTGCACGTCCAAGGTGATATCCTTTGTGCTGCATAACAATGCTCATGCAGCTTGCTTTGCATACTACATCTGGAGAAGATATACATTTTAGGAATGAAGCCCTTGATGGGATGTTCTTAAATGATGTCCCTATTGAATCTCAAGGGCGGCTTGTAGTTTAAATTTAGGAACAAAGCTAGATTTATCATTAGCGAAAACCAAGTTTGTTGGTTATGGAAGGCAAGACTTGGCACGCTTTCATTCTCTTAGTTGATTAATTGTGTGTCATTAGTTGATGAGGTGGTTACAAACTGTGCTGGTGAAGGTGAACTGTTTACTCCTTTCCATGAAGAGCTTAGTCTGTGTTGCAGCAGACAAGTTTCCAGGGATGGACTCTTGAGGGCCATCTTCGGTGCACTTTCAGCATCTTTTAGGTAACACGGCTTCGGTTTCCAGTTTAAATTGCGACTCTGGTGGGACTCAAACCCACAACCTTTGAATGCCTACATTTCACTAGAAGTCCAATGCGCTATCCATTGCGCCACAGAGCCGAGCTTGCACTGCCTGTTTTTGCCAGGCACCTTCAAATGAAAAATATCTGCTTTTACCCATTTGTTCGTGGCATTTCAGGATGTATGCAGGCTACCTTTTTGTTATATAAGAAGAAAGAGTACAGCATCTGGCTATCTCCCAAATGTTACTCTGGATTATTTCAGCAGTCCCATCTCACTCTCATCAAACACCTGTTTCATTACATAACAAGCTATCATCACAACCCGTCTTCTAGATTTCTAAGAAAAATCAAAAACTTTCTGAGTCTACTACCTGTAACCTGCTAAACTTTCAATACTCAGCAGCAGAGATGGTTGTACTTACCAACATCTGACCTCTCAAATCCACTTCTTTTGTTTCATTTAATGAAATTGGTGCCACTCATTAAAAAAAACCCATCATGAATGCTTCAGGAACTGAGACGCTCCACATTTCAAAATGTGAATTTGTTTGCACGTCCAAGGTGATATCCTTTGTGCTGCACAACAATGCTCATGCAGCTTGCTTTGCATACTACATCTGGAGAAGATATACATTTTAGGAATGAAGCCCTTGATGGGATATTGTTCAATGATGTCCCTATGGAATCTCAAGGGTGGCTTGTTGTTTAAATTTAGAAAAAGCTAGATTTATCATTAGTGAAAACCAAATTTGTTGGTTTTGGAAGGCAAGACTTGGCACGCTTTCATTCTCTTAGTTGATTAATTGTGTGTCATTAGTTGATGAGGTGGTTACAAACTGTGCTGGTGAAGGTGAACTGTTTACTCCTTTCCATGAAGAGCTTAGTCTGTGTTGCAGCAGACAAGTTTCCAGGAATGGACTTTTGAGGGCCATCTTCGGTGCACTTTCAGCATCTTTTAGGTAACACGGCTTCGGTTTCCAGTTTAAAATGTGACTATGGTGGGACTCGAACCCACAACCATTGAATGCCTACATTTCACTAGAAGTCCAATGCACTATCCATTGCACCACAGAGCCGAGCTTGCACTGACTGTTTTTGCCAGGCACCTTCAAATGAAAAATATCTGCTTTTACCCATTTGTTCGTGGCATTTCAGGATGTATGCAGGCTACCTTTTTGTTATATAAGAAGAAAGAGTACAGCATCTGGCTATCTCCCAAATGTTACTCTGGATTATTTCAGCAGTCCCATCTCACTCTCATCAAACACCTGTTTCATTACATAACAAGCTATCATCACAACCCGTCTTCTAGATTTCTAAGAAAAATCAAAAACTTTCTGAGTCTACTACCTGTAACCTGCTAAACTTTCAATACTCAGCAGCAGAGATGGTTGTACTTACCAACATCTGACCTCTCAAATCCACTTCTTTTGTTTCATTTAATTAAATTGGTGCCACTCATTAAAAAAAACCCATCATGAATGCTTCAGGAACTGAGACGCTCCACATTTCAAAATGTGAATTTGTTTGCACGTCCAAGGTGATATCCTTTGTGCTGCACAACAATGCTCATGCAGCTTGCTTTGCATACTACATCTGGAGAAGATATACATTTTAGGAATGAAGCCCTTGGTGGAATATTCTTAAATGATGTCCCTATGGAATCTCAAGGGCGGCTTGTTATTTAAATTTAGGAACAAAGCTAGATTTATCATTAGTGAAAACCAAGTTTGTTGGTTATGGAAGGCAAGACTTGGCACGCTTTCATTCTCTTAGTTGATTAATTGTGTGTCATTAGTTGATGAGGTGGTTACAAACTGTGCTGGTGAAGGTGAACTGTTTACTCCTTTCCATGAAAAGCTTAGTCTGTGTTGCAGCAGACAAGTTTCCAGGGATGGACTTTTGAGGGCCATCTTCGGTGCACTTTCAGCATCTTTTAGGTAACACGGCTTCGGTTTCCAGTTTAAAATGTGACTCTGGTGGGACTCGAACCCACAACCTTTGAATGCCTACATTTCACTAGAAGTCCAACGCGCTATCCATTGCGCCACAGAGCCGAGCTTGCACTGACTGATTTTGCCAGGCACCTTCAAATGAAAAATATCTGCTTTTTTCCATTTGTTCGTGGCATTTCAGGATGTATGCAGGCTACCTTTTTGTTATATAAGAAGAAAGAGTACAGCATCTGGCTATCTCCCAAATGTTACTCTGGATTATTTCAGCAGTCCCATCTCACTCTCATCAAACACCTGTTTCATTACATAACAAGCTATCATCACAACCCGTCTTCTAGATTTCTAAGAAAAATCAAAAACTTTCTGAGTCTACTACCTGTAACCTGCTAAACTTTCAATACTCAGCAGCAGAGATGGTTGTACTTACCAACATCTGACCTCTCAAATCCACTTCTTTTGTTTCATTTAATTAAATTGGTGCCACTCATTAAAAAAAACCCATCATGAATGCTTCAGGAACTGAGACGCTCCACATTTCAAAATGTGAATTTGTTTGCACGTCCAAGGTGATATCCTTTGTGCTGCACAACAATGCTCATGCAGCTTGCTTTGCATACTACATCTGGAGAAGATATACATTTTAGGAATGAAGCCCTTGGTGGAATATTCTTAAATGATGTCCCTATGGAATGTCAAGGGCGGCTTGTTATTTAAATTTAGGAACAAAGCTAGATTTATCATTAGTGAAAACCAAGTTTGTTGGTTATGGAAGGCAAGACTTGGCACGCTTTCATTCTCTTAGTTGATTAGGTGGTTACAAACTGTGCTGGTGAAGGTGAACTGTTTACTCCTTTCCATGAAGAGCTTAGTCTGTGTTGTAGCAGACAAGTTTCCAGGGATGGACTTTCGAGGGCCATCTTCAGTGCACTTTCAGCATCTTTTAGGTAACACGGCTTCGGTTTCCAGTTTAAAATGCGACTCTGGTGGGGCTCGAACCCACAACGTTTGAATGCCTACAGTTCACTAGAAGTCCAATGAGCTATCCATTGCGCCACAGAGCCGAGCTTGCACTGACTGTTTTTGCCAGGCACCTTCAAATGAAAAATATCTGCTTTTACCCATTTGTTCGTGGCATTTCAGGATGTATGCAGGCTACCTTTTTGTTATATAAGAAGAAAGAGTACAGCATCTGGCTATCTCCCAAATGTTACTCTGGATTATTTCAGCAGTCCCATCTCACTCTCATCAAACACCTGTTTCATTACATAACAAGCTATCATCACAACCCGTCTTCTAGATTTCTAAGAAAAATCAAAAACTTTCTGAGTCTACTACCTGTAACCTGCTAAACTTTCAATACTCAGCAGCAGAGATGGTTGTACTTACCAACATCTGACCTCTCAAATCCACTTCTTTTGTTTCATTTAATGAAATTGGTGCCACTTATTAAAAAAAACCCATCATGAATGCTTCAGGAACTGAGACGCTCCACATTTCAAAATGTGAATTTGTTTGCACGTCCAAGGTGATATCCTTTGTGCTGCACAACAAGGCTCATGCAGCTTGCTTTGCATACTACATCTGGAGAAGATATACATTTTAGGAATGAAGCCCTTGATGGGATATTCTTCAATGATGTCCCTATGGAATCTCAAGGGCGGCTTGTTGTTTAAATTTAGGAACAAAGCTAGATTTATCATTAGTGAAAACCAAGTTTGTTGGTTATGGAAGGCAAGACTTGGCACGCTTTCATTCTCTTAGTTGATTAATTGTGTGTCATTAGTTGATGAGGTGGTTACAAACTGTGCTGGTGAAGGTGAACTGTTTACTCCTTTCCATGAAAAGCTTAGTCTGTGTTGCAGCAGACAAGTTTCCAGGGATGGACTTTTGAGGGGCATCTTCGGTGCACTTTCAGCATCTTTTAGGTAACACGGCTTCGGTTTCCAGTTCAAAATGCGACTCTGGTGGGACTCGAACCCACAACCTTTGAATGCCTACATTTCTCTAGAAGTCCAATGCGCTATCCATTGTGCCACAGAGCCAAGCTTGCACTGACTGTTTTTGCCAGGCACCTTCAAATGAAAAATATCTGCTTTTACCCATTTGTTCGTGGCATTTCAGGATGTATGCAGGCTACCTTTTTGTTATATAAGAAGAAAGAGTACAGCATCTGGCTATCTCCCAAATGTTACTCTGGATTATTTCAGCAGTCCCATCTCACTCTCATCAAACACCTGTTTCATTACATAACAAGCTATCATCACAACCCGTCTTCTAGATTTCTAAGAAAAATCAAAAACTTTCTGAGTCTACTACCTGTAACCTGCTAAACTTTCAATACTCAGCAGCAGCAGAGATGGTTGTACTTACCAACATCTGACCTCTCAAATCCACTTCTTTTGTTTCATTTAATGAAATTGGTGCCACTTATTAAAAAAAACCCATCATGAATGCTTCAGGAACTGAGACGCTCCACTTTTTAAAATGTGAATTTGTTTGCACGTCCAAGGTGATATCCTTTGTGCTGCACAACAATGCTCATGCAGCTTGCTTTGCATACTACATCTGGAGAAGATATACATTTTAGGAATGAAGCCCTTGATGGGATATTCTTCAATGATGTCCCTATGGAATCTCAAGGGTGGCTTGTTGTTTAAATTTAGAAAAAGCTAGATTTATCATTAGTGAAAACCAAGTTTGTTGGTTATGGAAGGCAAGACTTGGCACGCTTTCATTCTCTTAGTTGATTAATTGTGTGTCATTAGTTGATGAGGTGGTTACAAACTGTGCTGGTGAAGGTGAACTGTTTACTCCTTTCCATGAAGAGCTTAGTCTGTGTTGCAGCAGACAAGTTTCCAGGGATGGACTTTTGAGGGCCATCTTCGGTGCACTTTCAGCATCTTTTTGGTAATACGGCTTCGGTTTCCAGTTTAAAATGTGACTATGGTGGGACTCGAACCCACAACCATTGAATGCCTACATTTCACTAGAAGTCCAATGCACTATCCATTGCACCACAGAGCCGAGCTTGCACTGACTGTTTTTGCCAGGCACCTTCAAATGAAAAATATCTGCTTTTACCCATTTGTTCGTGGCATTTCAGGATGTATGCAGGCTACCTTTTTGTTATATAAGAAGAAAGAGTACAGCATCTGGCTATCTCCCAAATGTTACTCTGGATTATTTCAGCAGTCCCATCTCACTCTCATCAAACACCTGTTTCATTACATAACAAGCTATCATCACAACCCGTCTTCTAGATTTCTAAGAAAAATCAAAAACTTTCTGAGTCTACTACCTGTAACCTGCTAAACTTTCAATACTCAGCAGCAGAGATGGTTGTACTTACCAACATCTGACCTCTCAAATCCACTTCTTTTGTTTCATTTAATTAAATTGGTGCCACTCATTAAAAAAAACCCATCATGAATGCTTCAGGAACTGAGACGCTCCACATTTCAAAATGTGAATTTGTTTGCACGTCCAAGGTGATATCCTTTGTGCTGCACAACAATGCTCATGCAGCTTGCTTTGCATACTACATCTGGAGAAGATATACATTTTAGGAATGAAGCCCTTGGTGGAATATTCTTAAATGATGTCCCTATGGAATGTCAAGGGCGGCTTGTTATTTAAATTTAGGAACAAAGCTAGATTTATCATTAGTGAAAACCAAGTTTGTTGGTTATGGAAGGCAAGACTTGGCACGCTTTCATTCTCTTAGTTGATTAGGTGGTTACAAACTGTGCTGGTGAAGGTGAACTGTTTACTCCTTTCCATGAAGAGCTTAGTCTGTGTTGTAGCAGACAAGTTTCCAGGGATGGACTTTCGAGGGCCATCTTCAGTGCACTTTCAGCATCTTTTAGGTAACACGGCTTCGGTTTCCAGTTTAAAATGCGACTCTGGTGGGGCTCGAACCCACAACGTTTGAATGCCTACAGTTCACTAGAAGTCCAATGAGCTATCCATTGCGCCACAGAGCCGAGCTTGCACTGACTGTTTTTGCCAGGCACCTTCAAATGAAAAATATCTGCTTTTACCCATTTGTTCGTGGCATTTCAGGATGTATGCAGGCTACCTTTTTGTTATATAAGAAGAAAGAGTACAGCATCTGGCTATCTCCCAAATGTTACTCTGGATTATTTCAGCAGTCCCATCTCACTCTCATCAAACACCTGTTTCATTACATAACAAGCTATCATCACAACCCGTCTTCTAGATTTCTAAGAAAAATCAAAAACTTTCTGAGTCTACTACCTGTAACCTGCTAAACTTTCAATACTCAGCAGCAGAGATGGTTGTACTTACCAACATCTGACCTCTCAAATCCACTTCTTTTGTTTCATTTAATGAAATTGGTGCCACTTATTAAAAAAAACCCATCATGAATGCTTCAGGAACTGAGACGCTCCACATTTCAAAATGTGAATTTGTTTGCACGTCCAAGGTGATATCCTTTGTGCTGCACAACAAGGCTCATGCAGCTTGCTTTGCATACTACATCTGGAGAAGATATACATTTTAGGAATGAAGCCCTTGATGGGATATTCTTCAATGATGTCCCTATGGAATCTCAAGGGCGGCTTGTTGTTTAAATTTAGGAACAAAGCTAGATTTATCATTAGTGAAAACCAAGTTTGTTGGTTATGGAAGGCAAGACTTGGCACGCTTTCATTCTCTTAGTTGATTAATTGTGTGTCATTAGTTGATGAGGTGTTTACAAACTGTGCTGGTGAAGGTGAACTGTTTACTCCTTTCCATGAAAAGCTTAGTCTGTGTTGCAGCAGACAAGTTTCCAGGGATGGACTTTTGAGGGCCATCTTCGGTGCACTTTCAGCATCTTTTAGGTAACACGGCTTCGGTTTCCAGTTCAAAATGCGACTCTGGTGGGACTCGAACCCACAACCTTTGAATGCCTTCATTTCTCTAGAAGTCCAATGCGCTATCCATTGTGCCACAGAGCCAAGCTTGCACTGACTGTTTTTGCCAGGCACCTTCAAATGAAAAATATCTGCTTTTACCCATTTGTTCGTGGCATTTCAGGATGTATGCAGGCTACCTTTTTGTTATATAAGAAGAAAGAGTACAGCATCTGGCTATCTCCCAAATGTTACTCTGGATTATTTCAGCAGTCCCATCTCACTCTCATCAAACACCTGTTTCATTACATAACAAGCTATCATCACAACCCGTCTTCTAGATTTCTAAGAAAAATCAAAAACTTTCTGAGTCTACTACCTGTAACCTGCTAAACTTTCAATACTCAGCAGCAGCAGAGATGGTTGTACTTACCAACATCTGACCTCTCAAATCCACTTCTTTTGTTTCATTTAATGAAATTGGTGCCACTTATTAAAAAAAACCCATCATGAATGCTTCAGGAACTGAGACGCTCCACTTTTTAAAATGTGAATTTGTTTGCACGTCCAAGGTGATATCCTTTGTGCTGCACAACAATGCTCATGCAGCTTGCTTTGCATACTACATCTGGAGAAGATATACATTTTAGGAATGAAGCCCTTGATGGGATATTCTTCAATGATGTCCCTATGGAATCTCAAGGGTGGCTTGTTGTTTAAATTTAGAAAAAGCTAGATTTATCATTAGTGAAAACCAAGTTTGTTGGTTATGGAAGGCAAGACTTGGCACGCTTTCATTCTCTTAGTTGATTAATTGTGTGTCATTAGTTGATGAGGTGGTTACAAACTGTGCTGGTGAAGGTGAACTGTTTACTCCTTTCCATGAAGAGCTTAGTCTGTGTTGCAGCAGACAAGTTTCCAGGGATGGACTTTTGAGGGCCATCTTCGGTGCACTTTCAGCATCTTTTTGGTAATACGGCTTCGGTTTCCAGTTTAAAATGTGACTATGGTGGGACTCGAACCCACAACCATTGAATGCCTACATTTCACTAGAAGTCCAATGCACTATCCATTGCACCACAGAGCCGAGCTTGCACTGACTGTTTTTGCCAGGCACCTTCAAATGAAAAATATCTGCTTTTACCCATTTGTTCGTGGCATTTCAGGATGTATGCAGGCTACCTTTTTGTTATATAAGAAGAAAGAGTACAGCATCTGGCTATCTCCCAAATGTTACTCTGGATTATTTCAGCAGTCCCATCTCACTCTCATCAAACACCTGTTTCATTACATAACAAGCTATCATCACAACCCGTCTTCTAGATTTCTAAGAAAAATCAAAAACTTTCTGAGTCTACTACCTGTAACCTGCTAAACTTTCAATACTCAGCAGCAGAGATGGTTGTACTTACCAACATCTGACCTCTCAAATCCACTTCTTTTGTTTCATTTAATGAAATTGGTGCCACTCATTAAAAAAAAACCATCATGAATGCTTCAGGAACTGAGACGCTCCACATTTCAAAATGTGAATTTGTTTGCACGTCCAAGGTGATATCCTTTGTGCTGCACAACAATGCTCATGCAGCTTGCTTTGCATACTACATCTGGAGAAGATATACATTTTAGGAATGAAGCCCTTGGTGGAATATTCTTAAATGATGTCCCTATGGAATCTCAAGGGCGGCTTGTTGTTTAAATTTAGGAACAAAGCTAGATTTATCATTAGTGAAAACCAAGTTTGTTGGTTATGGAAGGCAAGACTTGGCACGCTTTCATTCTCTTAGTTGATTAATTGTGTGTCATTAGTTGATGAGGTGGTTACAAACTGTGCTGGTGAAGGTGAACTGTTTACTCCTTTCCATGAAAAGCTTAGTCTGTGTTGCAGCAGACAAGTTTCCAGGGATGGACTTTTGAGGGCCATCTTCGGTGCACTTTCAGCATCTTTTAGGTAACACGGCTTCGGTTTCCAGTTCAAAATGTGACTCTGGTGGGACTCGAACCCACAACCTTTGAATGCCTACATGTCTCTAGAAGTCCAATGCGCTATCCATTGTGCCACAGAGCCAAGCTTGCACTGACTGTTTTTGCCAGGCACCTTCAAATGAAAAATATCTGCTTTTACCCATTTGTTCGTGGCATTTCAGGATGTATGCAGGCTACCTTTTTGTTATATAAGAAGAAAGAGTACAGCATCTGGCTATCTCCCAAATGTTACTCTGGATTATTTCAGCAGTCCCATCTCACTCTCATCAAACACCTGTTTCATTACATAACAAGCTATCATCACAACCCGTCTTCTAGATTTCTAAGAAAAATCTAAAACTTTCTGAGTCTACTACCTGTAACCTGCTAAACTTTCAACACTCAGCAGCAGAGATGGTTGTACTTACCAACATCTGACCTCTCAAATCCACTTCTTTTGTTTCATTTAATGAAATTGGTGCCACTCATTAAAAAAAACCCATCATGAATGCTTCAGGAACTGAGACGCTCCACATTTCAAAATGTGAATTTGTTTGCACGTCCAAGGTGATATCCTTTGTGCTGCATAACAATGCTCATGCAGCTTGCTTTGCATACTACATCTGGAGAAGATATACATTTTAGGAATGAAGCCCTTGATGGGATATTCTTAAATGATGTCCCTATGGAATCTCAAGGGCGGCTTGTTGTTTAAATTTAGGAACAAAGCTAGATTTATCATTAGTGAAAACCAAGTTTGTTGGTTATGGAAGGCAAGACTTGGCACGCTTTCATTCTCTTAGTTGATTAATTGTGTGTCATTAGTTGATGAGGTGGTTACAAACTGTGCTGGTGAAGGTAAACTGTTTACTCCTTTCCATGAAGAGCTTAGTCTGTGTTGCAGCAGACAAGTTTCCAGGGATGGACTCTTGAGGGCCATCTTCGGTGCACTTTCAGCATCTTTTAGGTAACACGGCTTCGGTTTCCAGTTCAAAATGCAACTCTGGTGGGACTCGAACCCACAACCTTTGAATGCCTACATTTCACTAGAAGTCCAATGCGCTATCCATTGGGCCACAGAGCCAAGCTTGCACTGCCTGTTTTTGCCAGGCACCTTCAAATGAAAAATATCTGCTTTTACCCATTTGTTTGTGGCATTTCAGGATGTATGCAGGCTACCTTTTTGTTATATAAGAAGAAAGAGTACAGCATCTGGCTATCTCCCAAATGTTACTCTGGATTATTTCAGCAGTCCCATCTCACTCTCATCAAACACCTGTTTCATTACATAACAAGCTATCATCACAACCCGTCTTCTAGATTTCTAAGAAAAATCAAAAACTTTCTGAGTCTACTACCTGTAACCTGCTAAACTTTCAATACTCAGCAGCAGAGATGGTTGTACTTACCAACATCTGACCTCTCAAATCCACTTCTTTTGTTTCATTTAATGAAATTGGTGCCACTCATTAAAAAAAACCCATCATGAATGCTTCAGGAACTGAGACGCTCCACATTTCAAAATGTGAATTTGTTTGCACGTCCAAGGTGATATCCTTTGTGCTGCACAACAATGCTCATGCAGCTTGCTTTGCATACTACATCTGGAGAAGATATACATTTTAGGAATGAAGCCCTTGATGGGATATTCTTAAATAATGTCCCTATGGAATCTCAAGGGCGGCTTGTTATTTAAATTTAGGAACAAAGCTAGATTTATCATTAGTGAAAACCAAGTTTGTTGGTTATGGAAGGCAAGACTTGGCACGCTTTCATTCTCTTAGTTGATTAATTGTGTGTCATTAGTTGATGAGGTGGTTACAAATAGTGTTGGGCGAACATCTAGATGTTCGGGTTCGGGCCGAACAGGCCGAACATGGCCGCGATGTTCGGGTGTTCGACCCGAACTCCGAACATAATGGAAGTCAATGGGGACCCGAACTTTTGTGGTTTGTAAAGCCTCCTTACATGCCACATACCCCAAATTTACAGGGTATGTGCACCTTGGGAGTGGGTACAAGAGGAAAAAAAAATTAGCAAAAAGAGCTTATAGTTTTTGAGAAAATCGATTTTAAAGTTTCAAAGGGAAAACTGTCTTTTAAATGCGGGAAATGTCTGTTTTCTTTGCACAGGTAACATGTTTTTTGTCGGCATGCAGTCATAAATGTAATACATATAAGAGGTTCCAGGAAAAGGGACCGGTAACGCTAACCCAGCAGCAGCACACGTGATGGAACAGGAGGAGGGTGGCGCAGGAGGAGAAGAAGGCCACGCTTTGTGAGACACAACAACCCCGGCCTTGCATGAGGGCAAGAAGCGTGCGGATAGCAGGCTTTGTACCGCCATGCAGTCATAAATGTAATAAAGATAAGTGGTTCAATAAACAGGGACCACGCGGCAACGCTAACCCAGCAGCAGCAGACGTGATGGAACAGGAGGAGGCGCAGGAGGAGAAGGCCACGCTTTGTGAGACACAACAACCCAGGCCTTGCATGAGGGCAAGAAGCGTGCGGATAGCATGCTTTGTACCGCCATGCAGTCATAAATGTAATAAAGATAAGTGGTTCAATAAACAGGGACCACGCGGCAACGCTAACCCAGCAGCAGCACACGTGATGGAACAGGAGGAGGGTGGCGCAGGAGGAGAAGAAGGCCACGCTTTGTGAGACACAACAACCCCGGCCTTGCATGAGGGCAAGAAGCGTGCGGATAGCAGGCTTTGTACCGCCATGCAGTCATAAATGTAATAAAGATAAGTGGTTCAATAAACAGGGACCACGCGGCAACGCTAACCCAGCAGCAGCAGACGTGATGGAACAGGAGGAGGCGCAGGAGGAGAAGGCCACGCTTTGTGAGACACAACAACCCAGGCCTTGCATGAGGGCAAGAAGCGTGCGGATAGCATGCTTTGTACCGCCATGCAGTCATAAATGTAATAAAGATAAGTGGTTCAATAAACAGGGACCACGCGGCAACGCTAACCCAGCAGCAGCAGACGTGATGGAACAGGAGCAGGCGCAGGAGGAGAAGGCCACGCTTTGTGAGACACAACAACCCAGGCCTTGCATGAGGGCAAGAAGCGTGCGGATAGCATGCTTTGTACCGCCATGCAGTCATAAATGTAATAAAGATAAGTGGTTCAATAAACAGGGACCACGCGGCAACGCTAACCCAGCAGCAGCAGACGTGATGGAACAGGAGCAGGTGCAGGAGGAGAAGGCCACGCTTTGTGAGACACAACAACCCAGGCCTTGCATGAGGGCAAGAAGCGTGCGGATAGCATGCTTTGTACCGCCATGCAGTCATAAATGTAATAAAGATAAGTGGTTCAATAAACAGGGACCACGCGGCAACGCTAACCCAGCAGCAGCAGACGTGATGGAACAGGAGCAGGCGCAGGAGGAGAAGGCCACGCTTTGTGAGACACAACAACCCAGGCCTTGCATGTGGACAAAAAGCGTGCGGATATAGCAGCAATGCTTTTTGCCGCCATGCAGTCATAAATGTAATACAGATGAGAGGTTCAATAAACAGGGCCCGGAAACGCAACACCATCCCAGATGTTCATTGGTCATGTTACTTGGTTGGGGTCCTGGAGTGTTGCGTAGTCATTTCCAATCCAGGATTGATTCATTTTAATTTGAGTCAGACGGTCTGCATTTTCTGTAGAGAGGCGGATACGCCGATCTGTGACGATGCCTCCGGCAGCACTGAAACAGCGTTCCGACATAACGCTGGCTGCCGGGCAAGCCAGCACCTCTATTGCGTACATTGCCAGTTCGTGCCAGGTGTCTAGCTTCGATACCCAATAGTTGAAGGGTGCAGATGGATGGTTCGACACAGCTACGCCATCTGACATGTAGTCCTTGACCATCTTCTCCAGGCGATCGGTGTTGGAGGTGGATCTGCACGCTTGCTGTTCAGTGGGCTGCGGCTGCATGGGTGTCAGAAAATTTTCCCACTCCAAGGACACTGCCGATACCATTCCCTTTTGGGTACTAGCTGCGGCTTGCGTTGTTTGCTGCCCTCCTGGTCGTCCTGGGTTTGCGGAAGTCAGTCTGTCTGCGTACAACTGGCTAGAGGAGGGGGAGGATGTCAATCTCCTCTCTAAAGTCTCCACAAGGGCCTGCTGGTATTCTTCCATTTTGACCTGTCTGACTCTTTCTTCAAGCAGTTTTGGAACATTGTGTTTGTACCGTGGATCCAGAAGGGTATAAACCCAGTAATTGGTGTTGTCCAGAATGCGCACAATGCGTGGGTCACGTTCAATGCAGTCTAGCATGAATTGAGCCATGTGTGCCAGAGTCCTACCAGAATCCTCATCATCCTCTTGTGAGCGTTGTGATAGTTGTTGTGATGCATCATAGTCGTCACCTTCCTCCTGGTCTGCTTCTGCTGACCATTCGCGTTGAATTGTGGAAGTCCAACGTGCACCGCTCTGGCCCTCGTCAGTGGTGGCATGAAATTCCTGCTCCAACTCCAGCTGTTCCTCCTCCTCTTCTTCGTCATAGCTGCTGGGGCCAGCGTTCCCTGAGGCGGATGGCCTGATGTTGGTACCATCACGCTGATCGTTTTCTCCTTCAGATTCCCCCAGTTGCATCATGACAGCTGTTTCCTTGATTTTTAACATCGACCTCTTCAGTAAACACAGCAGTGGTATGGTAATGCTGACTGAAGAGTTGTCACTGCTCACAAGCAACGTGGATTGCTCAAAATTTTGGAGGACTTGGCAGAGGTCCAACATGTTGGCCCAATCGGATCCACAGAAGCTTGGCAGCTGGCCGGATGCGCCTCGGTACTGCGCCGTCATGTACTGGACCACTGCACTCTTCTGCTCGCAAAAGCGGGCTAGCATGTGCAGCGTAGAATTCCAGCGCGTAGGGACATCACACAGCAAGCGATGGTGGGGGAGATTGAAGCGCTCCTGCATCTTGGCGAGTGCCCCCGAAGCAGTACTGGAATTTCTACAATGTTTGGACACTCGACGCACCTTCAACAGCAGATCGGGCACGCCTGGGTATGTCCTCAGGAACCGCTGAACTACTAGGTTCATCACGTGCGCCAGGCAAGGGATGTGTGTCAGCTTAGCCAACCTTAAAGCGCGAATGAGATTACTCCCATTATCACACACAACCATGCCCGGTTTCAGGTCCAGCGGTGCCAGCCACAAATCCGTCTGTTCCTTTATTCCCCTCCAAATTTCCTCCCCTGTGTGCTGCTTATCCCCAAGGCAGATTAGCTTCAGCAACGCTTGCTGACGCATGCCAACAGCTGTGCTGCACTGCTTCCACGATCCTACTGCTGCTGGGTTAGCGTTTCCGGATGAGGTACAGCTTTGAGATGCGTTGGAGGAGAAGGAGTCAGAGAGGTAGGTGCTGCTGTTGTTATCCAGTGGGAGGGACGGCGGTGCAGCTGTTTGTGGCGTGGGCAACACCCGTGCCGTAGCAGGTGAGGAATCGCTGCCAGGCTCCACAAGGTTCACCCAGTGCGCGGTAAGGGAGATGTATCGACCCTGGCCGAACGCACTCGTCCAGGTGTCAGTGGTGAGGTGAACCTTGCAGGCAACGGCATTCTTCAAGCTTCGGGTTATTTTGCTGACCACGTGCTCATGCAACTCAGGCACTGCAGAGCGTGCAAAGTGGTAGCGGCTGGGAACCACGTAACGTGGGATGGCCACTGACATCATGCCCTTGAAGCTGTTTGTCTCCACCAATCGATATGGCAGCATTTCGCAGGCCAGAAGCTTGGCTATGCTGGCTGTTACTGCCACGGCCCGGGGGTCATTTGCTGGCAATTTCCTCTTGCGCTCAAACATCTCCGACACAGACAACTGAACCGTAGCGCTGCACACGGAAGGGCTGTTGGTTGTTGTGTTTGATGAACACTGGGAGACCTCAAGAGCACTACTCCGGAAAGTGACAGTGTCAGCGTCGTCTGATGTTTGTGAATGTTGTGAACCACGCAATGGCTGGGCTACTGCTGCTGCTGAGGCGGGTCTGGTGAACCCAAGGGAGGCAGTGTTGTTTCTGGTACCCTGTCCTGACGCGTTTGCCCAAAGAGTGGGATGTTTGGATAGCATGTGACGGCTCATGCTGGTGGTGGAGAGGTTGTTAATATTTTTCCCCCTGCTCAGGCGGGTCTTGCACACCTTGCAAATCGCCATGGTAACATCCTCAGTGCAGTCTTCAAAGAAAGCCCAGACTTTGGAGCACCTGCCTCCTTGCTGGCGATTTCTGTTTGCTCCTCTTTTGCCTCTCACTTGAACTTCCACGCTTGTGGTGCCTGAAATTGCGCGCCGCCTACCTTGTGGCACAAGGCGAACTCGTGCAGCAGTGTGTTCTTCAACAGACTCATCTGTGCTGCTGCTACGACGGCGATGTTCTCGTTCACAAACAAAATCTGGGTCTCTGTCCACATTGTCCATACCCTCCTCTTCCATCTCCTCAAACTCGTCATATGTCATTGTGGGCCACCGCCGTGGAGTAGAGCTCCCCACAACAACCTCTGCGCAGCACACTCCAACGTCGTCTTCCAGATCTTGTCGGCCGACCTCCTGCAATTGCAACCCCTCCTGCCCAAATTGCTCTGGGATTTGGGTTTCCGAGTCCTCTTCGGACTCGCCTTGTATTTCAGTGCGCGGTGCATTTCCCACAGTTAACGGTTGTGAATCCAGGCACAACATTTCTGGCTGTTCCTCCATTGACCTTTGAAAGGTGGAAGTTTGTTGGGCTGGGAATAGCTCCTGCGAATACCCCATTGTGTCCTGAGGTAATTCATCGGACTGGTTATCTGGCAGTTGTGTGCGTGGTGTCGCTGCCGGTTGTGTCAGCTTTGTGCCCACTGGCTCCTTGTAACTGGCTGAGGACTCGGACCTCGTGCGTGATGTGCTGGTGCTGCTTAACCCACTGCTGGACGCTTGAGAGGTCATCCAAGTAATTATCTGGTCCTGTTCTTTTGGATTTGTGAGGGTTGTTGTCCTGGACAACATGGGCGGTATTGAGTGGGTTTTCTTGGGTGCTCCCCTGTGGCCTGTACGTGAACCGTCAGGGGAAACACCTCTTCCCTTGCCCCTCCCTCTTTCACCGGATTTCTTCCTCATTTCACTTATCCTTACAGTACACGCTGACTGGCAGCAGTACAGTGGCAGTACAGAAATGCTATACAGTACCACTATTCCCAGCAGCGACACAGAGCACAATGCTATACAGTGACGGGTGAGCGGTGTACCACTATTCCCAGCAGCGACACAGAGCACAATGCTATACAGTGACGGGTGAGCGGTGTACCACTATTCCCAGCAGCGACACAGAGCACAATGCTATACAGTGGCGAACGAGCGGTGTACCACTATTCCCAGCAGACACAGAACAGTACACAGAATGCTATATAGTGTGGCTGAACGAGCGGTGTACCACTATTCCCAGCAGACACAGAACAGTACACAGAATGCTATATAGTGTGGCTGAACGAGCGGTGTACTACTGTTCCCAGCAGACACAGAACAGTACACAGAATGCTATATAGTGTGGCTGAACGAGCGGTGTACTACTGTTCCCAGCAGACACAGAACAGTACACAGAATGCTATATAGTGTGGCTGAACGAGCGGTGTACTACTGTTCCCAGCAGACACAGAACAGTACACAGAATGCTATATAGTGTGGCTGAACGAGCGGTGTACCACTGTTCCCAGCAGACACAGAACAGTACACAGAATGCTATATAGTGTGGCTGAACGAGCGGTGTACCACTGTTCCCAGCAGACACAGAACAGTACACAGAATGCTATATAGTGTGGCTGAACGAGCGGTGTACCACTATTCCCAGCAGACACAGAACAGTACACAGAATGCTATATAGTGTGGCTGAACGAGCGGTGTACTACTGTTCCCAGCAGACACAGAACAGTACACAGAATGCTATATAGTGTGGCTGAACGAGCGGTGTACTACTGTTCCCAGCAGACACAGAACAGTACACAGAATGCTATATAGTGTGGCTGAACGAGCGGTGTACCACTATTCCCAGCAGACACAGAACAGTACACAGAATGCTATATAGTGTGGCTGAACGAGCGGTGTACTACTGTTCCCAGCAGACACAGAACAGTACACAGAATGCTATATAGTGTGGCTGAACGAGCGGTGTACTACTGTTCCCAGCAGACACAGAACAGTACACAGAATGCTATATAGTGTGGCTGAACGAGCGGTGTACTACTGTTCCCAGCAGACACAGAACAGTACACAGAATGCTATATAGTGTGGCTGAACGAGCGGTGTACTACTGTTCCCAGCAGACACAGAACAGTACACAGAATGCTATATAGTGTGGCTGAACGAGCGGTGTACCACTATTCCCAGCAGACACAGAACAGTACACAGAATGCTATATAGTGTGGCTGAACGAGCGGTGTACTACTGTTCCCAGCAGACACAGAACAGTACACAGAATGCTATATAGTGTGGCTGAACGAGCGGTGTACTACTGTTCCCAGCAGACACAGAACAGTACACAGAATGCTATATAGTGTGGCTGAACGAGCGGTGTACTACTGTTCCCAGCAGACACAGAACAGTACACAGAATGCTATATAGTGTGGCTGAACGAGCGGTGTACCACTGTTCCCAGCAGACACAGAACAGTACACAGAATGCTATATAGTGTGGCTGAACGAGCGGTGTACCACTGTTCCCAGCAGACACAGAACAGTACACAGAATGCTATATAGTGTGGCTGAACGAGCGGTGTACTACTGTTCCCAGCAGTGACACACAATGACTGGGGGGGACCCTGGCTAGCGTGGCTGGAGCGCGAACTACCCTGCCTGCCTACCCAAAGCTAAACCCACAGACAAATGGCGGAGATATGACGTGGTTCGGGTATTTATTTACCCGAACCACGTGACAGTTCGGCCAATCAGAGCGCGTTCGGGTCCGAACCACGTGACCCGTTCGGCCAATCACAGCGCTAGCCGAACGTTCGGGGAACGTTCGGCCATGCGCTCTTAGTTCGGCCATATGGCCGAACGGTTTGGCCGAGCACCGTCAGGTGTTCGGCCGAACTCGAACATCACCCGAACAGGGTGATGTTCTGCAGAACCCGAACAGTGGCGAACACTGTTCGCCCAACACTACCTGTAACCTGCTAAACTTTCAATACTCAGCAGCAGAGATGGTTGTACTTACCAACATCAGACCTCTCAAATCCACTTCTTTTGTTTCATTTAATGAAATTGGTGCCACTCATTAAAAAAAAACCCATCATGAATGCTTCAGGAACTGAGACGCTCCACATTTCAAAATGTGAATTTGTTTGCACGTCCAAGGTGATATCCTTTGTGCTGCACAACAATGCTCATGCAGCTTGCTTTGCATACTACATCTGGAGAAGATATACATTTTAGGAATGAAGCCCTTGATGGGATATTCTTAAATGATGTCCCTATGGAATCTCAAGGGCGGCTTGTTGTTTAAATTTAGGAACAAAGCTAGATTTATCATTAGTGAAAACCAAGTTTGTTGGTTATGGAAGGCAAGACTTGGCACGCTTTCATTCTCTTAGTTGATTAATTGTGTGTCATTAGTTGATGAGGTGGTTACAAACTGTGCTGGTGAAGGTGAACTGTTTACTCCTTTCCATGAAGAGCTTAGTCTGTGTTGCAGCAGACAAGTTTCCAGGGATGGACTTTTGAGGGCCATCTTCGGTGCACTTTCAGCATCTTTTAGGTAACACGGCTTCGGTTTCCAGTTTAAAATGCGACTCTGGTGGGACTTGAACCCACAACCTTTGAATGCCTACATTTCACTAGAAGCAATGCGCTATCCATTGCGCCACAGAGCCGAGCTTGCACTGACTGTTTTTGCCAGGCACCTTCAAATGAAAAATATCTGCTTTTACCCATTTGTTCGTGGCATTTCAGGATGTATGCAGGCTACCTTTTTGTTATATAAGAAGAAAGAGTACAGCATCTGGCTATCTCCCAAATGTTACTCTGGATTATTTCAGCAGTCCCATCTCACTCTCATCAAACACCTGTTTCATTACATAACAAGCTATCATCACAACCCGTCTTCTAGATTTCTAAGAAAAATCAAAAACTTTCTGAGTCTACTACCTGTAACCTGCTAAACTTTCAATACTCAGCAGCAGAGATGGTTGTACTTACCAACATCTGACCTCTCAAATCCACTTCTTTTGTTTCATTTAATGAAATTGGTGTCACTCATTAAAAAAAACCCATCATGAATGCTTCAGGAACTGAGACGCTCCACATTTCAAAATGTGAATTTGTTTGCACGTCCAAGGTGATATCCTTTGTGCTGCACAACAATGCTCATGCAGCTTGCTTTGCATACTACATCTGGAGAAGATATACATTTTAGGAATGAAGCCCTTGATGGGATATTCTTAAATGATGTCCTTATGGAATCTCAAGGGCGGCTTGTTGTTTAAATTTAGGAACAAAGCTAGATTTATCATTAGTGAAAACCAAGTTTGTTGGTTATGGAAGGCAAGACTTGGCATGCTTTCATTCTCTTAGTTGATTAATTGTGTGTCATTAGTTGATGAGGTGGTTACAAACTGTGCTGGTGAAGGTGAACTGTTTACTCCTTTCCATGAAGAGCTTAGTCTGTGTTGCAGCAGACAAGTTTCCAGGGATGGACTTTTGAGGGCCATCTTCGTTGCACTTTCAGCATCTTTTAGGTAACACGGCTTTGGTTTCCAGTTTAAAATGCGACTCTGGTGGGACTCGAACCCACAACCTTTGAATGCCTACATTTCACTAGAAGTCCAATGCGCTATCCATTGCGCCACAGAGCCGAGCTTGCACTGACTGTTTTTGCCAGGCACCTTCAAATGAAAAATATCTGCTTTTACCCATTTGTTCGTGGCATTTCAGGATGTATGCAGGCTACCTTTTTGTTATATAAGAAGAAAGAGTACAGCATCTGGCTATCTCCCAAATGTTACTCTGGATTATTGCAGCAGTCCCATCTCACTCTCATCAAACACCTGTTTCATTACATAACAAGCTATCATCACAACCCGTCTTCTAGATTTCTAAGAAAAATCAAAAACTTTCTGAGTCTACTACCTGTAACCTGCTAAACTTTCAATACTCAGCAGCAGAGATGGTTGTACTTACCAACATCAGACCTCTCAAATCCACTTCTTTTGTTTCATTTAATGAAATTGGTGCTACTCATTAAAAAAAACCCATCATGAATGCTTACAGGAACTGAGACGCTCCACATTTCAAAATGTGAATTTGTTTGCACGTCCAAGGTGATATCCTTTGTGCTGCACAACAATGCTCATGCAGCTTGCTTTGCATACTACATCTGGAGAAGATATACATTTTAGGAATGAAGCCCTTGATGGGATATTCTTAAATGATGTCCCTAAGGAATCTCAAGGGCGGCTTGTTGTTTAAATTTAGGAACAAAGCTAGATTTATCATTAGCGAAAACCAAGTTTGTTGGTTATGGAAGGCAAGACTTGGCACGCTTTCATTCTCTTAGTTGATTAATTGTGTGTCATTAGTTGATGAGGTGGTTACAAACTGTGCTGGTGAAGGTGAACTGTTTACTCCTTTCCATGAAGAGCTTAGTCTGTGTTGCAGCAGACAAGTTTCCAGGGATGGACTCTTGAGGGCCATCTTTGGTGCACTTTCAGCATCTTTTAGGTAACACGGCTTCGGTTTCCAGTTTAAAATGCGACTCTGGTGGGACTCGAACCCACAACCTTTGAATGCCTACATTTCACTAGAAGTCCAATGCGCTATCCATTGCGCCACAGAGCCGAGCTTGCACTGCCTGTTTTTGCCAGGCACCTTCAAATGAAAAATATCTGCTTTTACCCATTTGTTCGTTGCATTTCAGGATGTATGCAGGCTACCTTTTTGTTATATAAGAAGAAAGAGTACAGCATCTGGCTATCTCCCAAATGTTACTCTGGATTATTTCAGCAGTCCCATCTCACTCTCATCAAACACCTGTTTCATTACATAACAAGCTATCATCACAACCCGTCTTCTAGATTTCTAAGAAAAATCAAAAACTTTCTGAGTCTACTACCTGTAACCTGCTAAACTTTCAACACTCAGCAGCAGAGATGGTTGTACTTACCAACATCTGACCTCTCAAATCCACTTCTTTTGTTTCATTTAATGAAATTGGTGCCACTCATTAAAAAAACCCATCATGAATGCTTCAGGAACTGAGACGCTCCACATTTCAAAATGTGAATTTGTTTGCACGTCCAAGGTGATATCCTTTGTGCTGCACAACAATGCTCATGCAGCTTGCTTTGCATACTACATCTGGAGAAGATATACATTTTAGGAATGAAGCCCTTGATGGGATATTCTTCAATGATGTCCCTATGGAATCTCAAGGGCGGCTTGTTGTTTAAATTTAGGAACAAAGCTAGATTTATCATTAGTGAAAACCAAGTTTGTTGGTTATGGAAGGCAAGACTTGGCACGCTTTCATTCTCTTAGTTGATTAATTGTGTGTCATTAGTTGATGAGGTGGTTACAAACTGTGCTGGTGAAGGTGAACTGTTTACTCCTTTCCATGAAGAGCTTAGGGCTCTTTTCCACTATGAAATGCGATCGCGATTGCGATCGCGATTCCGATCGCGATCGCAATCGCGTTTCAATTTCCACCATGCGATTGCGATTGAGCTACTATACTCATTATAGTCCAGCTCAATCGCATACAAAACGCAGCAGGATGACGATTGCGCTTTGACTAAAATCGCATCGCAATCGGATCGCACTAATGGAAATTGCTGCTGCAGTTTCCATTAGTTTAATGTACCTTGCGATTTGCAGTCAGAAGCAAATCGCAAATCGCAGGCTAGTGGAAAAAGGCCCTTAGTCTGTGTTGCAGCAGACAAGTTTCCAGGGATGGACTTTTTAGGGCCATCTTCGGTGCACTTTCAGCTTCTTTTAGGTAACACGGCTTCGGTTTCCAGTTTAAAATGCGACTCTGGTGGGACTCGAACCCACAACCTTTGAATGCCTACATTTCACTAGAAGTCCAATGCGCTATCCATTGCGCCACAGAGCCGAGCTTGCACTGACTGTTTTTGCCAGGCACCTTCAAATGAAAAATATCTGCTTTTACCCATTTGTTCGTGGCATTTCAGGATGTATGCAGGCTACCTTTTTGTTATATAAGAAGAAAGAGTACAGCATCTGGCTATCTCCCAAATGTTACTCTGGATTATTTCAGCAGTCCCATCTCACTCTCATCAAACACCTGTTTCATTACATAACAAGCTATCATCACAACCCATCTTCTAGATTTCTAAAAAAAATCAAAAACTTTCTGAGTCTACTACCTGTAACCTGCTAAACTTTCAATACTCAGCAGCAGAGATGGTTGTACTTACCAACATCTGACCTCTCAAATCCACTTCTTTTGTTTCATTTAATGAAATTGGTGCCACTCATTAAAAAAAAACCATCATGAATGCTTCAGGAACTGAGACGCTCCACATTTCAAAATGTGAATTTGTTTGCACGTCCAAGGTGATATCCTTTGTGCTGCACAACAATGCTCATGCAGCTTGCTTTGCATACTACATCTGGAGAAGATATACATTTTAGGAATGAAGCCCTTGATGGGATATTCTTCAATGATGTCCCTATGGAATCTCAAGGGCGGCTTGTTGTTTAAATTTAGGAACAAAGCTAGATTTATCATTAGCAAAAATTAAGTTTGTTGGTTATGGAAGGCAAGACTTGGCACGCTTTCATTCTCTTAGTTGATTAATTGTGTGTCATTAGTTGATGAGGTGGTTACAAACTGTGCTGGTGAAGGTGAACTGTTTACTCCTTTCCATAAAAAGCTTAGTCTGTGTTGCAGCAGACAAGTTTCCAGGGATGGACTTTTGAGGGCCATCTTCGGTGCACTTTCAGCATCTTTTAGGTAACACGGCTTCGGTTTCCAGTTTAAAATGTGACTCTGGTGGGAGTCGAACCCACAACCTTTGAATGCCTACATTTCACTAGAAGTCCAATGCACTATCCATTGCGCCACAGAGCCAAGCTTGCACTGACTGTTTTTGCCAGGCACCTTCAAATGAAAAATATCTGCTTTTACCCATTTGTTCGTGGCATTTCAGGATGCATGCAGGCTACCTTTTTGTTATATAAGAAGAAAGAGTACAGCATCTGGCTATCTCCCAAATGTTACTCTGGATTATTTCAGCAGTCCCATCTCACTCTCATCAAACACCTGTTTCATTACATAACAAGCTATCATCACAACCCGTCTTCTAGATTTCTAAGAAAAATCTAAAACTTTCTGAGTCTACTACCTGTAACCTGCTAAACTTTCAATACTCAGCAGCAGAGATGGTTGTACTTACCAACATCTGACCTCTCAAATCCACTTCTTTTGTTTCATTTAATGAAATTGGTGCCACTCATTAAAAAAAACCCATCATGAATGCTTCAGGAACTGAGACGCTCCACATTTCAAAATGTGAATTTGTTTGCACGTCCAAGGTGATATCCTTTGTGCTGCACAACAATGCTCATGCAGCTTGCTTTGCATACTACATCTGGAGAAGATATACATTTTAGGAATGAAGCCCTTGATGGTATATTCTTAAATGATGTCCCTATGGAATCTCAAGGGCGGCTTGTTGTTTAAATTTAGGAACAAAGCTAGATTTATCATTAGCGAAAACCAAGTTTGTTGGTTATGGAAGGCAAGACTTGGCACGCTTTCATTCTCTTAGTTGATTAATTGTGTGTCATTAGTTGATGAGGTGGTTACAAACTGTGCTGGTGAAGGTGAACTGTTTACTCCTTTCCATGAAGAGCTTAGTCTGTGTTGCAGCAGACAAGTTTCCAGGGATGGACTTTTGAGGGCCATCTTCGGTGCACTTTCAGCTTCTTTTAGGTAACCTGGCTTCGGTTTCCAGTTTAAAATGCGACTCTGGTGGGACTCGAACCCACAACCTTTGAATGCCTACATTTCACTAGAAGTCCAATGCGCTATCCATTGCGCCACAGAGCCAAGCTTGCACTGACTGTTTTTGCCAGGCACCTTCAAATGAAAAATATCTGCTTTTACCCATTTGTTCGTGGCATTTCAGGATGTATGCAGGCTACCTTTTTGTTATATAAGAAGAAAGAGTACAGCATCTGGCTATCTCCCAAATGTTACTCTGGATTATTTCAGCAGTCCCATCTCACTCTCATCAAACACCTGTTTCATTACACAACAAGCTATCATCACAACCCATCATCTAGATTTCTAAGAAAAATCAAAAACTTTCTGAGTCTACTACCTGTAACCTGCTAAACTTTCAATACTCAGCAGCAGAGATGGTTGTACTTACCAACATCTGACCTCTCAAATCCACTTCTTTTGTTTCATTTAATGAAATTGGTGCCACTCATTAAAAAAAAACCATCATGAATGCTTCAGGAACTGAGACGCTCCACATTTCAAAATGTGAATTTGTTTGCACGTCCAAGGTGATATCCTTTGTGCTGCACAACAATGCTCATGCAGCTTGCTTTGCATACTACATCTGGAGAAGATATACATTTTAGGAATGAAGCCCTTGATGGGATATTCTTCAATGATGTCCCTATGGAATCTCAAGGGCGGCTTGTTGTTTAAATTTAGGAACAAAGCTAGATTTATCATTAGCAAAAATTAAGTTTGTTGGTTATGGAAGGCAAGACTTGGCACGCTTTCATTCTCTTAGTTGATTAATTGTGTGTCATTAGTTGATGAGGTGGTTACAAACTGTGCTGGTGAAGGTGAACTGTTTACTCCTTTCCATAAAAAGCTTAGTCTGTGTTGCAGCAGACAAGTTTCCAGGGATGGACTTTTGAGGGCCATCTTCGGTGCACTTTCAGCATCTTTTAGGTAACACGGCTTCGGTTTCCAGTTTAAAATGTGACTCTGGTGGGAGTCGAACCCACAACCTTTGAATGCCTACATTTCACTAGAAGTCCAATGCACTATCCATTGCGCCACAGAGCCAAGCTTGCACTGACTGTTTTTGCCAGGCACCTTCAAATGAAAAATATCTGCTTTTACCCATTTGTTCGTGGCATTTCAGGATGCATGCAGGCTACCTTTTTGTTATATAAGAAGAAAGAGTACAGCATCTGGCTATCTCCCAAATGTTACTCTGGATTATTTCAGCAGTCCCATCTCACTCTCATCAAACACCTGTTTCATTACATAACAAGCTATCATCACAACCCGTCTTCTAGATTTCTAAGAAAAATCTAAAACTTTCTGAGTCTACTACCTGTAACCTGCTAAACTTTCAATACTCAGCAGCAGAGATGGTTGTACTTACCAACATCTGACCTCTCAAATCCACTTCTTTTGTTTCATTTAATGAAATTGGTGCCACTCATTAAAAAAAACCCATCATGAATGCTTCAGGAACTGAGACGCTCCACATTTCAAAATGTGAATTTGTTTGCACGTCCAAGGTGATATCCTTTGTGCTGCACAACAATGCTCATGCAGCTTGCTTTGCATACTACATCTGGAGAAGATATACATTTTAGGAATGAAGCCCTTGATGGTATATTCTTAAATGATGTCCCTATGGAATCTCAAGGGCGGCTTGTTGTTTAAATTTAGGAACAAAGCTAGATTTATCATTAGCGAAAACCAAGTTTGTTGGTTATGGAAGGCAAGACTTGGCACGCTTTCATTCTCTTAGTTGATTAATTGTGTGTCATTAGTTGATGAGGTGGTTACAAACTGTGCTGGTGAAGGTGAACTGTTTACTCCTTTCCATGAAGAGCTTAGTCTGTGTTGCAGCAGACAAGTTTCCAGGGATGGACTTTTGAGGGCCATCTTCGGTGCACTTTCAGCTTCTTTTAGGTAACACGGCTTCGGTTTCCAGTTTAAAATGCGACTCTGGTGGGACTCGAACCCACAACCTTTGAATGCCTACATTTCACTAGAAGTCCAATGCGCTATCCATTGCGCCACAGAGCCAAGCTTGCACTGACTGTTTTTGCCAGGCACCTTCAAATGAAAAATATCTGCTTTTACCCATTTGTTCGTGGCATTTCAGGATGTATGCAGGCTACCTTTTTGTTATATAAGAAGAAAGAGTACAGCATCTGGCTATCTCCCAAATGTTACTCTGGATTATTTCAGCAGTCCCATCTCACTCTCATCAAACACCTGTTTCATTACATAACAAGCTATCATCACAACCCATCTTCTAGATTTCTAAGAAAAATCAAAAACTTTCTGAGTCTACTACCTGTAACCTGCTAAACTTTCAATACTCAGCAGCAGAGATGGTTGTACTTACCAACATCTGACCTCTCAAATCCACTTCTTTTGTTTCATTTAATGAAATTGGTGCCACTCATTAAAAAAAAACCATCATGAATGCTTCAGGAACTGAGACGCTCCACATTTCAAAATGTGAATTTGTTTGCACGTCCAAGGTGATATCCTTTGTGCTGCACAACAATGCTCATGCAGCTTGCTTTGCATACTACATCTGGAGAAGATATACATTTTAGGAATGAAGCCCTTGATGGGATATTCTTCAATGATGTCCCTATGGAATCTCAAGGGCGGCTTGTTGTTTAAATTTAGGAACAAAGCTAGATTTATCATTAGCAAAAATTAAGTTTGTTGGTTATGGAAGGCAAGACTTGGCACGCTTTCATTCTCTTAGTTGATTAATTGTGTGTCATTAGTTGATGAGGTGGTTACAAACTGTGCTGGTGAAGGTGAACTGTTTACTCCTTTCCATAAAAAGCTTAGTCTGTGTTGCAGCAGACAAGTTTCCAGGGATGGACTTTTGAGGGCCATCTTCGGTGCACTTTCAGCATCTTTTAGGTAACACGGCTTCGGTTTCAAGTTTAAAATGCCACTCTGGTGGGACTCGAACCCACAACCTTTGAATGCCTACATTTCACTAGAAGTCCAATGCGCTATCCATTGCGCCACAGAGCCGAGCTTGCACTGACTGTTTTTGCCAGGCACCTTCAAATGAAAAATATCTGCTTTTACCTATTTGTTCGTGGCATTTCAGGATGTATGCAGGCTACCTTTTTGTTATATAAGAAGAAAGAGTACAGCATCTGGCTATCTCCCAAATGTTACTCTGGATTATTTCAGCAGTCCCATCTCACTCTCATCAAACACCTGTTTCATTACATAACAAGCTATCATCACAACCCGTCTTCTAGATTTCTAAGAAAAATCAAAAACTTTCTGAGTCTACTACCTGTAACCTGCTAAACTTTCAATACTCAGCAGCAGAGATGGTTGTACTTACCAACATCTGACCTCTCAAATCCACTTCTTTTGTTTCATTTAATGAAATTGGTGCCACTCATTAAAAAAAACCCACCATGAATGCTTCAGGAACTGAGACGCTTCACATTTCAAAATGTGAATTTGTTTGCACGTCCAAGGTGATATCCTTTGTGCTGCACAACAATGCTCGTGCAGCTTGCTTTGCATACTACATCTGGAGAAGATATACATTTTAGGAATGAAGCCCTTGATGGGATATTCTTCAATGATGTCCCTATGGAATCTCAAGGGCGGCTTGTTGTTTAAATTTAGGAACAAAGCTAGATTTATCATTAGTGAAAACCAAGTTTGTTGGTTATGGAAGGCAAGACTTGGCACGCTTTCATTCTCTTAGTTGATTAATTGTGTGTCATTAGTTGATGAGGTGGTTACAAACTGTGCTGGTGAAGGTGAACTGTTTACTCCTTTCCATGAAGAGCTTAGTCTGTGTTGCAGCAGACAAGTTTCCAGGGATGGACTTTTGAGGGCCATCTTTGGTGCACTTTCAGCATCTTTTAGGTAACACGGCTTCGGTTTCCAGTTTAAAATGTGACTCTGGTGGGACTCGAACCCACAACCTTTGAATGCCTACATTTCACTAGAAGTCCAATGCGCTATCCATTGCGCCACAGAGCCGAGCTTGCACTGACTGTTTTTGCCAGGCACCTTCAAATGAAAAATATCTGCTTTTACCCATTTGTTCGTGGCATTTCAGGATGTATGCAGGCTACCTTTTTGTTATATAAGAAGAAAGAGTACAGCATCTGGCTATCTCCCAAATGTTACTCTGGATTATTGCAGCAGTCCCATCTCACTCTCATCAAACACCTGTTTCATTACATAACAAGCTATCATCACAACCCGTCTTCTAGATTTCTAAGAAAAATCAAAAACTTTCTGAGTCTACTACCTGTAACCTGCTAAACTTTCAATACTCAGCAGCAGAGATGGTTGTACTTACCAACATCAGACCTCTCAAATCCACTTCTTTTGTTTCATTTAATGAAATTGGTGCCACTCATTAAAAAAAAACCCATCATGAATGCTTCAGGAACTGAGACGCTCCACATTTCAAAATGTGAATTTGTTTGCACGTCCAAGGTGATATCCTTTGTGCTGCACAACAATGCTCATGCAGCTTGCTTTGCATACTACATCTGGAGAAGATATACATTTTAGGAATGAAGCCCTTGATGGGATATTCTTAAATGATGTCCCTATGGAATCTCAAGGGCGGCTTGTTGTTTAAATTTAGGAACAAAGCTAGATTTATCATTAGTGAAAACCAAGTTTGTTGGTTATGGAAGGCAAGACTTGGCACGCTTTCATTCTCTTAGTTGATTAATTGTGTGTCATTAGTTGATGAGGTGGTTTCAAACTGTGCTGGTGAAGGTGAACTGTTTACTCCTTTCCATGAAAAGCTTAGTCTGTGTTGCAGCAGACAAGTTTCCAGGGATGGACTTTTGAGGGCCATCTTCGGTGCACTTTCAGCATCTTTTAGGTAACACGGCTTCGGTTTCCAGTTTAAAATGCAACTCTGGTGGGACTCAAATCCACAACCTTAGAATGCCTATATTTTACTAGAAGTCCAATGCGCTATCCATTGCGCCACAGAGCCGAGCTTGCACTGACAGTTTTTGCCAGGCACCTTCAAATGAAAAATATCTGCTTTTACCCATTTGTTCGTGGCATTTCAGGATGTATGCAGGCTACCTTTTTGTTATATAAGAAGAAAGAGTACAGCATCTGGCTATCTCCCAAATGTTACTCTGGATTATTTCAGCAGTCCCATCTCACTCTCATCAAACACCTGTTTCATTACATAACAAGCTATCATCACAACCCGTCTTCTAGATTTCTAAGAAAAATCTAAAACTTTCTGAGTCTACTACCTGTAACCTGCTAAACTTTCAATACTCAGCAGCAGAGATGGTTGTACTTACCAACATCTGACCTCTCAAATCCACTTCTTTTGTTTCATTTAATGAAATTGGTGCTACTCATTAAAAAAAACCCATCATGAATGCTTACAGGAACTAAGACGCTCCACATTTCAAAATGTGAATTTGTTTGCACGTCCAAGGTGATATCCTTTGTGCTGCACAACAATGCTCATGCAGCTTGCTTTGCATACTACATCTGGAGAAGATATACATTTTAGGAATGAAGCCCTTGATGGGATATTCTTAAATGATGTCCCTAAGGAATCTCAAGGGCGGCTTGTTGTTTAAGTTTAGGAACAAAGCTAGATTTATCATTAGCGAAAACCAAGTTTGTTGGTTATGGAAGGCAAGACTTGGCACGCTTTCATTCTCTTAGTTGATTAATTGTGTGTCATTAGTTGATGAGGTGGTTACAAACTGTGCTGGTGAAGGTGAACTGTTTACTCCTTTCCATGAAGAGCTTAGTCTGTGTTGCAGCAGACAAGTTTCCAGGGATGGACTCTTGAGGGCCATCTTTGGTGCACTTTCAGCATCTTTTAGGTAACACGGCTTCGGTTTCCAGTTTAAAATGCAACTCTGGTGGGACTCGAACCCACAACCTCTGAATGCCTACATTTCACTAGAAGTCCAATGCACTATCCATTGCGCCACAGAGCCGAGCTTGCACTGCCTGTTTTTGCCAGGCACCTTCAAATGAAAAATATCTGCTTTTACCCATTTGTTCGTTGCATTTCAGGATGTATGCAGGCTAACTTTTTGTTATATAAGAAGAAAGAGTACAGCATCTGGCTATCTCCCAAATGTTACTCTGGATTATTTCAGCAGTCCCATCTCACTCTCATCAAACACCTGTTTCATTACATAACAAGCTATCATCACAACCCGTCTTCTAGATTTCTAAGAAAAATCAAAAACTTTCTGAGTCTACTACCTGTAACCTGCTAAACTTTCAACACTCAGCAGCAGAGATGGTTGTACTTACCAACATCTGACCTCTCAAATCAACTTCTTTTGTTTCATTTAATGAAATTGGTGCCACTCATTAAAAAAACCCATCATGAATGCTTCAGGAACTGAGACGCTCCACATTTCAAAATGTGAATTTGTTTGCACGTCCAAGGTGATATCCTTTGTGCTGCACAACAATGCTCATGCAGCTTGCTTTGCATACTACATCTGGAGAAGATATACATTTTAGGAATGAAGCCCTTGATGGGATATTCTTAAATGATGTCCCTATGGAATCTCAAGGGCGGCTTGTTGTTTAAATTTAGGAACAAAGCTAGACTTATTAGTGAAAACCAAGTTTGTTGGTTATGGAAGGCAAGACTTGGCATGCTTTCATTTTCTTAGTTGATTAATTGTGTGTCATTAGTTGATGAGGTGGTTACAAACTGTGCTGGTGAAGGTGAACTGTTTACTCCTTTCCATGAAGAGCTTAGTCTGTGTTGCAGCAGACAAGTTTCCAGGGATGGACTTTTGAGGGCCATCTTCGTTGCACTTTCAGCATCTTTTAGGTAACACGGCTTTGGTTTCCAGTTTAAAATGCGACTCTGGTGGGACTCGAACCCACAACCTTTGAATGCCTACATTTCACTAGAAGTCCAATGCGCTATCCATTGCGCCACAGAGCCGAGCTTGCACTGACTGTTTTTGCCAGGCACCTTCAAATAAAAAATATCTGCTTTTACCTATTTGTTCGTGGCATTTCAGGATGTATGCAGGCTACCTTTTTGTTATATAAGAAGAAAGAGTACAGCATCTGGCTATCTCCCAAATGTTACTCTGGATTATTTCAGCAGTCCCATCTCACTCTCATCAAACACCTGTTTCATTACATAACAAGCTATCATCACAACCCGTCTTCTAGATTTCTAAGAAAAATCAAAAACTTTCTGAGTCTACTACCTGTAACCTGCTAAACTTTCAATACTCAGCAGCAGAGATGGTTGTACTTACCAACATCAGACCTCTCAAATCCACTTCTTTTGTTTCATTTAATGAAATTGGTGCCACTCATTAAAAAAAACCCATCATGAATGCTTCAGGAACTGAGACGCTCCACATTTCAAAATGTGAATTTGTTTGCACGTCCAAGGTGATATCCTTTGTGCTGCACAACAATGCTCATGCAGCTTGCTTTGCATACTACATCTGGAGAAGATATACATTTTAGGAATGAAGCCCTTGATGGGATATTCTTAAATGATGTCCCTATGGAATCTCAAGGGCGGCTTGTTGTTTAAATTTAGGAACAAAGCTAGATTTATCATTAGTGAAAACCAAGTTTGTTGGTTATGGAAGGCAAGACTTGGCACGCTTTCATTCTCTTAGTTGATTAATTGTGTGTCATTAGTTGATGAGGTGGTTACAAACTGTGCTGGTGAAGGTGAACTGTTTACTCCTTTCCATGAAGAGCTTAGTCTGTGTTGCAGCAGACAAGTTTCCAGGGATGGACTTTTGAGGGCCATCTTCGGTGCACTTTCAGCATCTTTTAGGTAACACGGCTTCGGTTTCCAGTTTAAAATGCGACTCTGGTGGGACTTGAACCCACAACCTTTGAATGCCTACATTTCACTAGAAGCAATGCGCTATCCATTGCGCCACAGAGCCGAGCTTGCACTGACTGTTTTTGCCAGGCACCTTCAAATGAAAAATATCTGCTTTTACCCATTTGTTCGTGGCATTTCAGGATGTATGCAGGCTACCTTTTTGTTATATAAGAAGAAAGAGTACAGCATCTGGCTATCTCCCAAATGTTACTCTGGATTATTTCAGCAGTCCCATCTCACTCTCATCAAACACCTGTTTCATTACATAACAAGCTATCATCACAACCCGTCTTCTAGATTTCTAAGAAAAATCAAAAACTTTCTGAGTCTACTACCTGTAACCTGCTAAACTTTCAATACTCAGCAGCAGAGATGGTTGTACTTACCAACATCTGACCTCTCAAATCCACTTCTTTTGTTTCATTTAATGAAATTGGTGTCACTCATTAAAAAAAACCCATCATGAATGCTTCAGGAACTGAGACGCTCCACATTTCAAAATGTGAATTTGTTTGCACGTCCAAGGTGATATCCTTTGTGCTGCACAACAATGCTCATGCAGCTTGCTTTGCATACTACATCTGGAGAAGATATACATTTTAGGAATGAAGCCCTTGATGGGATATTCTTAAATGATGTCCTTATGGAATCTCAAGGGCGGCTTGTTGTTTAAATTTAGGAACAAAGCTAGATTTATCATTAGTGAAAACCAAGTTTGTTGGTTATGGAAGGCAAGACTTGGCATGCTTTCATTCTCTTAGTTGATTAATTGTGTGTCATTAGTTGATGAGGTGGTTACAAACTGTGCTGGTGAAGGTGAACTGTTTACTCCTTTCCATGAAGAGCTTAGTCTGTGTTGCAGCAGACAAGTTTCCAGGGATGGACTTTTGAGGGCCATCTTCGTTGCACTTTCAGCATCTTTTAGGTAACACGGCTTTGGTTTCCAGTTTAAAATGCGACTCTGGTGGGACTCGAACCCACAACCTTTGAATGCCTACATTTCACTAGAAGTCCAATGCGCTATCCATTGCGCCACAGAGCCGAGCTTGCACTGACTGTTTTTGCCAGGCACCTTCAAATGAAAAATATCTGCTTTTACCCATTTGTTCGTGGCATTTCAGGATGTATGCAGGCTACCTTTTTGTTATATAAGAAGAAAGAGTACAGCATCTGGCTATCTCCCAAATGTTACTCTGGATTATTGCAGCAGTCCCATCTCACTCTCATCAAACACCTGTTTCATTACATAACAAGCTATCATCACAACCCGTCTTCTAGATTTCTAAGAAAAATCAAAAACTTTCTGAGTCTACTACCTGTAACCTGCTAAACTTTCAATACTCAGCAGCAGAGATGGTTGTACTTACCAACATCAGACCTCTCAAATCCACTTCTTTTGTTTCATTTAATGAAATTGGTGCTACTCATTAAAAAAAACCCATCATGAATGCTTACAGGAACTGAGACGCTCCACATTTCAAAATGTGAATTTGTTTGCACGTCCAAGGTGATATCCTTTGTGCTGCACAACAATGCTCATGCAGCTTGCTTTGCATACTACATCTGGAGAAGATATACATTTTAGGAATGAAGCCCTTGATGGGATATTCTTAAATGATGTCCCTAAGGAATCTCAAGGGCGGCTTGTTGTTTAAATTTAGGAACAAAGCTAGATTTATCATTAGCGAAAACCAAGTTTGTTGGTTATGGAAAGCAAGACTTGGCACGCTTTCATTCTCTTAGTTGATTAATTGTGTGTCATTAGTTCATGAGGTGGTTACAAACTGTGCTGGTGAAGGTGAACTGTTTACTCCTTTCCATGAAGAGCTTAGTCTGTGTTGCAGCAGACAAGTTTCCAGGGATGGACTCTTGAGGGCCATCTTTGGTGCACTTTCAGCATCTTTTAGGTAACACGGCTTCGGTTTCCAGTTTAAAATGCGACTCTGGTGGGACTCGAACCCACAACCTTTGAATGCCTACATTTCACTAGAAGTCCAATGCGCTATCCATTGCGCCACAGAGCCGAGCTTGCACTGCCTGTTTTTGCCAGGCACCTTCAAATGAAAAATATCTGCTTTTACCCATTTGTTCGTTGCATTTCAGGATGTATGCAGGCTACCTTTTTGTTATATAAGAAGAAAGAGTACAGCATCTGGCTATCTCCCAAATGTTACTCTGGATTATTTCAGCAGTCCCATCTCACTCTCATCAAACACCTGTTTCATTACATAACAAGCTATCATCACAACCCGTCTTCTAGATTTCTAAGAAAAATCAAAAACTTTCTGAGTCTACTACCTGTAACCTGCTAAACTTTCAACACTCAGCAGCAGAGATGGTTGTACTTACCAACATCTGACCTCTCAAATCCACTTCTTTTGTTTCATTTAATGAAATTGGTGCCACTCATTAAAAAAACCCATCATGAATGCTTCAGGAACTGAGACGCTCCACATTTCAAAATGTGAATTTGTTTGCACGTCCAAGGTGATATCCTTTGTGCTGCACAACAATGCTCATGCAGCTTGCTTTGCATACTACATCTGGAGAAGATATACATTTTAGGAATGAAGCCCTTGATGGGATATTCTTCAATGATGTCCCTATGGAATCTCAAGGGCGGCTTGTTGTTTAAATTTAGGAACAAAGCTAGATTTATCATTAGTGAAAACCAAGTTTGTTGGTTATGGAAGGCAAGACTTGGCACGCTTTCATTCTCTTAGTTGATTAATTGTGTGTCATTAGTTGATGAGGTGGTTACAAACTGTGCTGGTGAAGGTGAACTGTTTACTCCTTTCCATGAAGAGCTTAGGGCTCTTTTCCACTATGAAATGCGATCGCGATTGCGATCGCGATTCCGATCGCGATCGCAATCGCGTTTCAATTTCCACCATGCGATTGCGATTGCGATTGAGCTACTATACTCATTATAGTCCAGCTCAATCGCATACAAAACGCAGCAGGATGACGATTGCGCTTTGACTAAAATCGCATCGCAATCGGATCGCACTAATGGAAATTGCTGCTGCAGTTTCCATTAGTTTAATGTACCTTGCGATTTGCAGTCAGAAGCAAATCGCAAATCGCAGGCTAGAGGAAAAAGGCCCTTAGTCTGTGTTGCAGCAGACAAGTTTCCAGGGATGGACTTTTGAGGGCCATCTTCGGTGCACTTTCAGCTTCTTTTAGGTAACACGGCTTCGGTTTCCAGTTTAAAATGCGACTCTGGTGGGACTCGAACCCACAACCTTTGAATGCCTACATTTCACTAGAAGTCCAATGCGCTATCCATTGCGCCACAGAGCCGAGCTTGCACTGACTGTTTTTGCCAGGCACCTTCAAATGAAAAATATCTGCTTTTACCCATTTGTTCGTGGCATTTCAGGATGTATGCAGGCTACCTTTTTGTTATATAAGAAGAAAGAGTACAGCATCTGGCTATCTCCCAAATGTTACTCTGGATTATTTCAGCAGTCCCATCTCACTCTCATCAAACACCTGTTTCATTACATAACAAGCTATCATCACAACCCATCTTCTAGATTTCTAAGAAAAATCAAAAACTTTCTGAGTCTACTACCTGTAACCTGCTAAACTTTCAATACTCAGCAGCAGAGATGGTTGTACTTACCAACATCTGACCTCTCAAATCCACTTCTTTTGTTTCATTTAATGAAATTGGTGCCACTCATTAAAAAAAAAACATCATGAATGCTTCAGGAACTGAGACGCTCCACATTTCAAAATGTGAATTTGTTTGCACGTCCAAGGTGATATCCTTTGTGCTGCACAACAATGCTCATGCAGCTTGCTTTGCATACTACATCTGGAGAAGATATACATTTTAGGAATGAAGCCCTTGATGGGATATTCTTCAATGATGTCCCTATGGAATCTCAAGGGCGGCTTGTTGTTTAAATTTAGGAACAAAGCTAGATTTATCATTAGCAAAAATTAAGTTTGTTGGTTATGGAAGGCAAGACTTGGCACGCTTTCATTCTCTTAGTTGATTAATTGTGTGTCATTAGTTGATGAGGTGGTTACAAACTGTGCTGGTGAAGGTGAACTGTTTACTCCTTTCCATAAAAAGCTTAGTCTGTGTTGCAGCAGACAAGTTTCCAGGGATGGACTTTTGAGGGCCATCTTCGGTGCACTTTCAGCATCTTTTAGGTAACACGGCTTCGGTTTCCAGTTTAAAATGTGACTCTGGTGGGAGTCGAACCCACAACCTTTGAATGCCTACATTTCACTAGAAGTCCAATGCACTATCCATTGCGCCACAGAGCCAAGCTTGCACTGACTGTTTTTGCCAGGCACCTTCAAATGAAAAATATCTGCTTTTACCCATTTGTTCGTGGCATTTCAGGATGCATGCAGGCTACCTTTTTGTTATATAAGAAGAAAGAGTACAGCATCTGGCTATCTCCCAAATGTTACTCTGGATTATTTCAGCAGTCCCATCTCACTCTCATCAAACACCTGTTTCATTACATAACAAGCTATCATCACAACCCGTCTTCTAGATTTCTAAGAAAAATCTAAAACTTTCTGAGTCTACTACCTGTAACCTGCTAAACTTTCAATACTCAGCAGCAGAGATGGTTGTACTTACCAACATCTGACCTCTCAAATCCACTTCTTTTGTTTCATTTAATGAAATTGGTGCCACTCATTAAAAAAAACCCATCATGAATGCTTCAGGAACTGAGACGCTCCACATTTCAAAATGTGAATTTGTTTGCACGTCCAAGGTGATATCCTTTGTGCTGCACAACAATGCTCATGCAGCTTGCTTTGCATACTACATCTGGAGAAGATATACATTTTAGGAATGAAGCCCTTGATGGTATATTCTTAAATGATGTCCCTATGGAATCTCAAGGGCGGCTTGTTGTTTAAATTTAGGAACAAAGCTAGATTTATCATTAGCGAAAACCAAGTTTGTTGGTTATGGAAGGCAAGACTTGGCACGCTTTCATTCTCTTAGTTGATTAATTGTGTGTCATTAGTTGATGAGGTGGTTACAAACTGTGCTGGTGAAGGTGAACTGTTTACTCCTTTCCATGAAGAGCTTAGTCTGTGTTGCAGCAGACAAGTTTCCAGGGATGGACTTTTGAGGGCCATCTTCGGTGCACTTTCAGCTTCTTTTAGGTAACACGGCTTCGGTTTCCAGTTTAAAATGCGACTCTGGTGGGACTCGAACCCACAACCTTTGAATGCCTACATTTCACTAGAAGTCCAATGCGCTATCCATTGCGCCACAGAGCCAAGCTTGCACTGACTGTTTTTGCCAGGCACCTTCAAATGAAAAATATCTGCTTTTACCCATTTGTTCGTGGCATTTCAGGATGTATGCAGGCTACCTTTTTGTTATATAAGAAGAAAGAGTACAGCATCTGGCTATCTCCCAAATGTTACTCTGGATTATTTCAGCAGTCCCATCTCACTCTCATCAAACACCTGTTTCATTACATAACAAGCTATCATCACAACCCATCTTCTAGATTTCTAAGAAAAATCAAAAACTTTCTGAGTCTACTACCTGTAACCTGCTAAACTTTCAATACTCAGCAGCAGAGATGGTTGTACTTACCAACATCTGACCTCTCAAATCCACTTCTTTTGTTTCATTTAATGAAATTGGTGCCACTCATTAAAAAAAAACCATCATGAATGCTTCAGGAACTGAGACGCTCCACATTTCAAAATGTGAATTTGTTTGCACGTCCAAGGTGATATCCTTTGTGCTGCACAACAATGCTCATGCAGCTTGCTTTGCATACTACATCTGGAGAAGATATACATTTTAGGAATGAAGCCCTTGATGGGATATTCTTCAATGATGTCCCTATGGAATCTCAAGGGCGGCTTGTTGTTTAAATTTAGGAACAAAGCTAGATTTATCATTAGCAAAAATTAAGTTTGTTGGTTATGGAAGGCAAGACTTGGCACGCTTTCATTCTCTTAGTTGATTAATTGTGTGTCATTAGTTGATGAGGTGGTTACAAACTGTGCTGGTGAAGGTGAACTGTTTACTCCTTTCCATAAAAAGCTTAGTCTGTGTTGCAGCAGACAAGTTTCCAGGGATGGACTTTTGAGGGCCATCTTCGGTGCACTTTCAGCATCTTTTAGGTAACACGGCTTCGGTTTCAAGTTTAAAATGCCACTCTGGTGGGACTCGAACCCACAACCTTTGAATGCCTACATTTCACTAGAAGTCCAATGCGCTATCCATTGCGCCACAGAGCCGAGCTTGCACTGACTGTTTTTGCCAGGCACCTTCAAATGAAAAATATCTGCTTTTACCTATTTGTTCGTGGCATTTCAGGATGTATGCAGGCTACCTTTTTGTTATATAAGAAGAAAGAGTACAGCATCTGGCTATCTCCCAAATGTTACTCTGGATTATTTCAGCAGTCCCATCTCACTCTCATCAAACACCTGTTTCATTACATAACAAGCTATCATCACAACCCGTCTTCTAGATTTCTAAGAAAAATCAAAAACTTTCTGAGTCTACTACCTGTAACCTGCTAAACTTTCAATACTCAGCAGCAGAGATGGTTGTACTTACCAACATCTGACCTCTCAAATCCACTTCTTTTGTTTCATTTAATGAAATTGGTGCCACTCATTAAAAAAAACCCACCATGAATGCTTCAGGAACTGAGACGCTTCACATTTCAAAATGTGAATTTGTTTGCACGTCCAAGGTGATATCCTTTGTGCTGCACAACAATGCTCGTGCAGCTTGCTTTGCATACTACATCTGGAGAAGATATACATTTTAGGAATGAAGCCCTTGATGGGATATTCTTCAATGATGTCCCTATGGAATCTCAAGGGCGGCTTGTTGTTTAAATTTAGGAACAAAGCTAGATTTATCATTAGTGAAAACCAAGTTTGTTGGTTATGGAAGGCAAGACTTGGCACGCTTTCATTCTCTTAGTTGATTAATTGTGTGTCATTAGTTGATGAGGTGGTTACAAACTGTGCTGGTGAAGGTGAACTGTTTACTCCTTTCCATGAAGAGCTTAGTCTGTGTTGCAGCAGACAAGTTTCCAGGGATGGACTTTTGAGGGCCATCTTTGGTGCACTTTCAGCATCTTTTAGGTAACACGGCTTCGGTTTCCAGTTTAAAATGTGACTCTGGTGGGACTCGAACCCACAACCTTTGAAAGCCTACATTTCACTAGAAGTCCAATGCGCTATCAATTGCACCACAGAGCCGAGCTTGCACTGACTGTTTTTGCCAGGCACCTTCAAATGAAAAATATCTGCTTTTACCCATTTGTTCGTGGCATTTCAGGATGTATGCAGGCTACCTTTTTGTTATATAAGAAGAAAGAGTACAGCATCTGGCTATCTCCCAAATGTTACTCTGGATTATTTCAGCAGTCCCATCTCACTCTCATCAAACACCTGTTTCATTACATAACAAGCTATCATCACAACCCGTCTTCTAGATTTCTAAGAAAAATCAAAAACTTTCTGAGTCTACTACCTGTAACCTGCTAAACTTTCAATACTCAGCAGCAGAGATGGTTGTACTTACCAACATCTGACCTCTCAAATCCACTTCTTTTCTTTCATTTAATGAAATTGGTGTCACTCATTTAAAAAAAAACCCATCATGAATGCTTCAGGAACTGAGACGCTCCACATTTCAAAATGTGAATTTGTTTGCACGTCCAAGGTGATATCCTTTGTGCTGCACAAAAATGCTCATGCAGCTTGCTTTGCATACTACATCTGGAGAAGATATACATTTTAGGAATGAAGCCCTTGATGGGATATTCTTAAATGATGTCCTTATGGAATCTCAAGGGCGGCTTGTTGTTTAAATTTAGGAACAAAGCTAGATTTATCATTAGTGAAAACCAAGTTTGTTGGTTATGGAAGGCAAGACTTGGCATGCTTTCATTCTCTTAGTTGATTAATTGTGTGTCATTAGTTGATGAGGTGGTTACAAACTGTGCTGGTGAAGGTGAACTGTTTACTCCTTTCCATGAAGAGCTTAGTCTGTGTTGCAGCAGACAAGTTTCCAGGGATGGACTTTTGAGGGCCATCTTCGTTGCACTTTCAGCATCTTTTAGGTAACACGGCTTTGGTTTCCAGTTTAAAATGCGACTCTGGTGGGACTCGAACCCACAACCTTTGAATGCCTACATTTCACTAGAAGTCCAATGCGCTATCCATTGCGCCACAGAGCCGAGCTTGCACTGACTGTTTTTGCCAGGCACCTTCAAATGAAAAATATCTGCTTTTACCCATTTGTTCGTGGCATTTCAGGATGTATGCAGGCTACCTTTTTGTTATATAAGAAGAAAGAGTACAGCATCTGGCTATCTCCCAAATGTTACTCTGGATTATTTCAGCAGTCCCATCTCACTCTCATCAAACACCTGTTTCATTACATAACAAGCTATCATCACAACCCGTCTTCTAGATTTCTAAGAAAAATCAAAAACTTTCTGAGTCTACTACCTGTAACCTGCTAAACTTTCAATACTCAGCAGCAGAGATGGTTGTACTTACCAACATCAGACCTCTCAAATCCACTTCTTTTGTTTCATTTAATGAAATTGGTGCCACTCATTAAAAAAAACCCATCATGAATGCTTCAGGAACTGAGACGCTCCACATTTCAAAACGTGAATTTGTTTGCACGTCCAAGGTGATATCCTTTGTGCTGCACAACAATGCTCATGCAGCTTGCTTTGCATACTACATCTGGAGAAGATATACATTTTAGGAATGAAGCCCTTGATGGGATATTCTTAAATGATGTCCCTAAGGAATCTCAAGGGCGGCTTGTTGTTTAAATTTAGGAACAAAGCTAGATTTATCATTAGCGAAAACCAAGTTTGTTGGTTATGGAAGGCAAGACTTGGCACGCTTTCATTCTCTTAGTTGATTAATTGTGTGTCATTAGTTGATGAGGTGGTTACAAACTGTGCTGGTGAAGGTGAACTGTTTACTCCTTTCCATGAAAAGCTTAGTCTGTGTTGCAGCAGACAAGTTTCCAGGGATGGACTTTTGAGGGCCATCTTCGGTGCACTTTCAGCATCTTTTAGGTAACACGGCTTCGGTTTCCAGTTTAAAATGTGACTCTGGTGGGACTTGAACCCACAACCTTTGGATGCCTACATTTCACTAGAAGTCCAACGCGCTATCCATTGCGCCACAGAGCCGAGCTTGCACTGCCTGTTTTTGCCAGGCACCTTCAAATGAAAAATATCTGCTTTTACCCATTTGTTCGTTGCATTTCAGGATGTATGCAGGCTACCTTTTTGTTATATAAGAAGAAAGAGTACAGCATCTGGCTATCTCCCAAATGTTACTCTGGATTATTTCAGCAGTCCCATCTCTCTCTCATCAAACACCTGTTTCATTACATAACAAGCTATCATCACAACCCGTCTTCTAGATTTCTAAGAAAAATCAAAAACTTTCTGAGTCTACTACCTGTAACCTGCTAAACTTTCAATACTCAGCAGCAGAGATGGTTGTACTTACCAACATCAGACCTCTCAAATCCACTTCTTTTGTTTCATTTAATGAAATTGGTGCCACTCATTAAAAAAAACCCAACATGAATGCTTCAGGAACTGAGACGCTCCACATTTCAAAATGTGAATTTGTTTGCACGTCCAGGGTGATATCCTTTGTGCTGCACAACAATGCTCATGCAGCTTGCTTTGCATACTACATCTGGAGAAGATATACATTTTAGGAATGAAGCCCTTGATGGGATATTCTTCAATGATGTCCCTATGGAATCTCAAGGGCGGCTTGTTGTTTAAATTTAGGAACAAAGCTAGATTTATCATTAGTGAAAACCAAGTTTGTTGGTTATGGAAGGCAAGACTTGGCACGCTTTCATTCTCTTAGTTGATTAATTGTGTGTCATTAGTTGATGAGGTGGTTACAAACTGTGCTGGTGAAGGTGAACTGTTTACTCCTTTCCATGAAGAGCTTAGTCTGTGTTGCAGCAGACAAGTTTCCAGGGATGGACTTTTGAGGGCCATCTTCGGTGCACTTTCAGCTTCTTTTAGGTAACACGGCTTCGGTTTCCAGTTTAAAATGCGACTCTGGTGGGACTCGAACCCACAACCTTTGAATGCCTACATTTCACTAGAAGTCCAATGCGCTATCCATTGCGCCACAGAGCCGAGCTTGCACTGACTGTTTTTGCCAGGCACCTTCAAATGAAAAATATCTGCTTTTACCCATTTGTTCGTGGCATTTCAGGATGTATGCAGGCTACCTTTTTGTTATATAAGAAGAAAGAGTACAGCATCTGGCTATCTCCCAAATGTTACTCTGGATTATTTCAGCAGTCCCATCTCACTCTCATCAAACACCTGTTTCATTACATAACAAGCTATCATCACAACCCATCTTCTAGATTTCTAAGAAAAATCAAAAACTTTCTGAGTCTACTACCTGTAACCTGCTAAACTTTCAATACTCAGCAGCAGAGATGGTTGTACTTACCAACATCTGACCTCTCAAATCCACTTCTTTTGTTTCATTTAATGAAATTGGTGCCACTCATTAAAAAAAACCCATCATGAATGCTTCAGGAACTGAGACGCTCCACATTTCAAAATGTGAATTTGTTTGCACGTCCAAGGTGATATCCTTTGTGCTGCACAACAATGCTCATGCAGCTTGCTTTGCATACTACATCTGGAGAAGATATAAATTTTAGGAATGAAGCCCTTGATGGTATATTCCTAAATGATGTCCCTATGGAATCTCAAGGGCGGCTTGTTGTTTAAATTTAGGAACAAAGCTAGATTTATCATTAGCGAAAACCAAGTTTGTTGGTTATGGAAGGCAAGACTTGGCACGCTTTCATTCTCTTAGTTGATTAATTGTGTGTCATTAGTTGATGAGGTGGTTACAAACTGTGCTGGTGAAGGTGAACTGTTTACTCCTTTCCATGAAGAGCTTAGTCTGTGTTGCAGCAGACAAGTTTCCAGGGATGGACTTTTGAGGGCCATCTTCGGTGCACTTTCAGCATCTTTTAGGTAACACGGCTTCGGTTTCAAGTTTAAAATGCCACTCTAGTGGGACTCGAACCCACAACCTTTGAATGCCTACATTTCACTAGAAGTCCAATGCGCTATCCATTGCGCCACAGAGCCGAGCTTGCACTGACAGTTTTTGCCAGGCACCTTCAAATGAAAAATATCTTCTTTTACCCATTTGTTCGTGGCATTTCAGGATGTATGCAGGCTACCTTTTTGTTATATAAGAAGAAAGAGTACAGCATCTGGCTATCTCCCAAATGTTACTCTGGATTATTTCAGCAGTCCCATCTCACTCTCATCAAACACCTGTTTCATTACATAACAAGCTATCATCACAACCCGTCTTCTAGATTTCTAAGAAAAATCTAAAACTTTCTGAGTCTACTACCTGTAACCTGCTAAACTTTCAATACTCAGCAGCAGAGATGGTTGTACTTACCAACATCTGACCTCTCAAATCCACTTCTTTTGTTTCATTTAATGAAATTGGTGCTACTCATTAAAAAAAACCCATCATGAATGCTTACAGGAACTGAGACGCTCCACATTTCAAAATGTGAATTTGTTTGCACGTCCAAGGTGATATCCTTTGTGCTGCACAACAATGCTCATGCAGCTTGCTTTGCATACTACATCTGGAGAAGATATACATTTTAGGAATGAAGCCCTTGATGGGATATTCTTAAATGATGTCCCTAAGGAATCTCAAGGGCGGCTTGTTGTTTAAATTTAGGAACAAAGCTAGATTTATCATTAGCGAAAACCAAGTTTGTTGGTTATGGAAGGCAAGACTTGGCACGCTTTCATTCTCTTAATTGATTAATTGTGTGTCATTAGTTGATGAGGTGGTTACAAACTGTGCTGGTGAAGGTGAACTGTTTACTCCTTTCCATGAAGAGCTTAGTCTGTGTTGCAGCAGACAAGTTTCCAGGGATGGACTCTTGAGGGCCATCTTTGGTGCACTTTCAGCATCTTTTAGGTAACACGGCTTCGGTTTCCAGTTTAAAATGCGACTCTGGTGGGACTCGAACCCACAACCTTTGAATGCCTACATTTCACTAGAAGTCCAATGCGCTATCCATTGCGCCACAGAGCCGAGCTTGCACTGCCTGTTTTTGCCAGGCACCTTCAAATGAAAAATATCTGCTTTTACCCATTTGTTCGTTGCATTTCAGGATGTATGCAGGCTACCTTTTTGTTATATAAGAAGAAAGAGTACAGCATCTGGCTATCTCCCAAATGTTACTCTGGATTATTTCAGCAGTCCCATCTCACTCTCATCAAACACCTGTTTCATTACATAACAAGCTATCATCACAACCCGTCTTCTAGATTTCTAAGAAAAATCAAAAACTTTCTGAGTCTACTACCTGTAACCTGCTAAACTTTCAACACTCAGCAGCAGAGATGGTTGTACTTACCAACATCTGACCTCTCAAATCCACTTCTTTTGTTTCATTTAATGAAATTGGTGCCACTCATTAAAAAAACCCATCATGAATGCTTCAGGAACTGAGACGCTCCACATTTCAAAATGTGAATTGCACGTCCAAGGTGATATCCTTTGTGCTGCACAACAATGCTCATGCAGCTTGCTTTGCATACTACATCTGGAGAAGATATAAATTTTAGAAATGAAGCCCTTGATGGTATATTCTTAAATGATGTCCCTATGGAATCTCAAGGGCGGCTTGTTGTTTAAATTTAGGAACAAAGCTAGATTTATCATTAGCGAAAACCAAGTTTGTTGGTTATGGAAGGCAAGACTTGGCACGCTTTCATTCTCTTAGTTGATTAATTGTGTGTCATTAGTTGATGAGGTGGTTACAAACTGTGCTGGTGAAGGTGAACTGTTTACTCCTTTCCATGAAGAGCTTAGTCTGTGTTGCAGCAGACAAGTTTCCAGGGATGGACTTTTGAGGGCCATCTTCGGTGCACTTTCAGCATCTTTTAGGTAACACGGCTTCGGTTTCAAGTTTAAAATGCCACTCTGGTGGGACTCGAACCCACAACCTTTGAATACCTACATTTCACTAGAAGTCCAATGCGCTATCCATTGCGCCACAGAGCCAAGCTTGCACTGACTGTTTTTGCCAGGCACCTTCAAATGAAAAATATCTGCTTTTACCCATTTGTTCGTGGCATTTCAGGATGTATGCAGGCTACCTTTTTGTTATATAAGAAGAAAGAGTACAGCATCTGGCTATCTCCCAAATGTTACTCTGGATTATTTCAGCAGTCCCATCTCACTCTCATCAAACACCTGTTTCATTACATAACAAGCTATCATCACAACCCATCTTCTAGATTTCTAAGAAAAATCAAAAACTTTCTGAGTCTACTACCTGTAACCTGCTAAACTTTCAATACTCAGCAGCAGAGATGGTTGTACTTACCAACATCTGACCTCTCAAATCCACTTCTTTTGTTTCATTTAATGAAATTGGTGCCACTCATTAAAAAAAACCCATCATGAATGCTTCAGGAACTGAGACGCTCCACATTTCAAAATGTGAATTTGTTTGCACGTCCAAGGTGATATCCTTTGTGCTGCACAACAATGCTCATGCAGCTTGCTTTGCATACTACATCTGGAGAAGATATAAATTTTAGGAATGAAGCCCTTGATGGTATATTCTTAAATGATGTCCCTATGGAATCTCAAGGGCGGCTTGTTGTTTAAATTTAGGAACAAAGCTAGATTTATCATTAGCGAAAACCAAGTTTGTTGGTTATGGAAGGCAAGACTTGGCACGCTTTCATTCTCTTAGTTGATTAATTGTGTGTCATTAGTTGATGAGGTGGTTACAAACTGTGCTGGTGAAGGTGAACTGTTTACTCCTTTCCATGAAGAGCTTAGTCTGTGTTGCAGCAGACAAGTTTCCAGGGATGGACTTTTGAGGGCCATCTTCGGTGCACTTTCAGCATCTTTTAGGTAACACGGCTTCGGTTTCAAGTTTAAAATGCAACTCTGGTGGGACTCGAACCCACAACTTTTGAATACCTACATTTCACTAGAAGTCCAATGCGCTATCCATTGCGCCACAGAGCCGAGCTTGCACTGACTGTTTTTGCCAGGCACCTTCAAATGAAAAATATCTGTTTTTACCCATTTGTTCATGGCATTTCAGGATGTATGCAGGCTACCTTTTTGTTATATAAGAAGAAAGAGTACAGCATCTGGCTATCTCCCAAATGTTACTCTGGATTATTTCAGCAGTCCCATCTCACTCTCATCAAACACCTGTTTCATTACATAACAAGCTATCATCACAACCCGTCTTGTAGATTTCTAAGAAAAATCAAAAACTTTCTGAGTCTACTACCTGTAACCTGCTAAACTTTCAATACTTAGCAGCAGAGATGGTTGTACTTACCAACATCTGACCTCTCAAATCCACTTCTTTTGTTTCATTTAATGAAATTGGTGCCACTCATTAAAAAAACCCATCATGAATGCTTCAGGAACTGAGACGCTCCACATTTCAAAATGTGAATTTGTTTGCACGTCCAAGGTGATATCCTTTGTGCTGCACAACAATGCTCATGCAGCTTGCTTTGCATACTACATCTGGAGAAGATATACATTTTAGGAATGAAGCCCTTGATGGGATATTCTTCAATGATGTCCCTATGGAATCTCAAGGGCGGCTTGTTGCTTAAATTTAGGAACAAAGCTAGATTTATCATTAGCAAAAATTAAGTTTGTTGGTTATGGAAGGCAAGACTTGGCACGCTTTCATTCTCTTAGTTGATTAATTGTGTGTCATTAGTTGATGAGGTGGTTACAAACTGTGCTGGTGAAGGTGAACTGTTTACTCCTTTCCATAAAAAGCTTAGTCTGTGTTGCAGCAGACAAGTTTCCAGGGATGGACTTTTGAGGGCCATCTTCGGTGCACTTTCAGCATCTTTTAGGTAACACGGCTTCGGTTTCCAGTTTAAAATGTGACTCTGGTGGGAGTCGAACCCACAACCTTTGAATGCCTACATTTCACTAGAAGTCCAATACGCTATCCATTGCGCCACAGAGCCAAGCTTGCACTGACTGTTTTTGCCAGGCACCTTCAAATGAAAAATATCTGCTTTTACCCATTTGTTCGTGGCATTTCAGGATGTATGCAGGCTACCTTTTTGTTATATAAGAAGAAAGAGTACAGCATCTGGCTATCTCCCAAATGGTACTCTGGATTATTTCAGCAGTCCCATCTCACTCTCATCAAACACCTGTTTCATTACATAACAAGCTATCATCACAACCCGTCTTCTAGATTTCTAAGAAAAATCAAAAACTTTCTGAGTCTACTGCCTGTAACCTGCTAAACTTTCAATACTCAGCAGCAGAGATGGTTGTACTTACCAACATCTGACCTCTCAAATCCACTTCTTTTGTTTCATTTAATGAAATTGGTGCCACTCATTAAAAAAAACCCATCATGAATGCTTCAGGAACTGAGACGCTCCACATTTCAAAATGTGAATTTGTTTGCACGTCCAAGGTGATATCCTTTGTGCTGCATAACAATGCTCATGCAGCTTGCTTTGCATACTACATCTGGAGAAGATATACATTTTAGGAATGAAGCCCTTGATGGGATATTCTTAAATGATGTCCCTATGGAATCTCAAGGGCGGCTTGTTGTTTAAATTTAGGAACAAAGCTAGATTTAACATTAGTGAAAACCAAGTTTGTTGGTTATGGAAGGCAAGACTTGGCACGCTTTCATTCTCTTAGTTGATTAATTGTGTGTCATTAGTTGATGAGGTGGTTTCAAACTGTGCTGGTGAAGGTGAACTGTTTACTCCTTTCCATGAAAAGCTTAGTCTGTGTTGCAGCAGACAAGTTTCCAGGGATGGACTTTTGAGGGCCATCTTTGGTGCACTTTCAGCATCTTTTAGGTAACACGGCTTCAGTTTCCAGTTTAAAATGCGACTCTGGTGGGACTCAAATCCACAACCTTAGAATGCCTATATTTTACTAGAAGTCCAATGCGCTATCCATTGCGCCACAGAGCCGAGCTTGCACTGACAGTTTTTGCCAGGCACCTTCAAATGAAAAATATCTGCTTTTACCCATTTGTTCGTGGCATTTCAGGATGTATGCAGGCTACCTTTTTGTTATATAAGAAGAAAGAGTACAGCATCTGGCTATCTCCCAAATGTTACTCTGGATTATTTCAGCAGTCCCATCTCACTCTCATCAAACACCTGTTTCATTACATAACAAGCTATCATCACAACCCGTCTTCTAGATTTCTAAGAAAAATCTAAAACTTTCTGAGTCTACTACCTGTAACCTGCTAAACTTTCAATACTCAGCAGCAGAGATGGTTGTACTTACCAACATCTGACCTCTCAAATCCACTTCTTTTGTTTCATTTAATGAAATTGGTGCTACTCATTAAAAAAAACCCATCATGAATGCTTACAGGAACTGAGACGCTCCACATTTCAAAATGTGAATTTGTTTGCACGTCCAAGGTGATATCCTTTGTGCTGCACAACAATGCTCATGCAGCTTGCTTTGCATACTACATCTGGAGAAGATATACATTTTAGGAATGAAGCCCTTGATGGGATATTCTTAAATGATGTCCCTAAGGAATCTCAAGGGCGGCTTGTTGTTTAAATTTAGGAACAAAGCTAGATTTATCATTAGCGAAAACCAAGTTTGTTGGTTATGGAAGGCAAGACTTGGCACGCTTTCATTCTCTTAATTGATTAATTGTGTGTCATTAGTTGATGAGGTGGTTACAAACTGTGCTGGTGAAGGTGAACTGTTTACTCCTTTCCATGAAGAGCTTAGTCTGTGTTGCAGCAGACAAGTTTCCAGGGATGGACTTTTGAGGGCCATCTTCGGTGCACTTTCAGCTTCTTTTAGGTAACACGGCTTCGGTTTCTAGTTTAAAATGCGACTCTGGTGGGACTCGAACCCACAACCTTTGAATACCTACATTTCACTAGAAGTCCAATGCGCTATCCATTGCGCCACAGAGCCGAGCTTGCACTGACTGTTTTTGCCAGGCACCTTCAAATGAAAAATATCTGCTTTTACCCATTTGTTCGTGGCATTTCAGGATGTATGCAGGCTACCTTTTTGTTATATAAGAAGAAAGAGTACAGCATCTGGCTATCTCCCAAATGTTACTCTGGATTATTTCAGCAGTCCCATCTCACTCTCATCAAACACCTGTTTCATTACATAACAAGCTATCATCACAACCCGTCTTCTAGATTTCTAAGAAAAATCAAAAACTTTCTGAGTCTACTACCTGTAACCTGCTAAACTTTCAATACTTAGCAGCAGAGATGGTTGTACTTACCAACATCTGACCTCTCAAATCCACTTCTTTTGTTTCATTTAATGAAATTGGTGCCACTCATTAAAAAAACCCCACCATGAATGCTTCAGGAACTGAGACGCTCCACATTTCAAAATGTGAATTTGTTTGCACGTCCAAGGTGATATCCTTTGTGCTGCACAACAATGCTCATGCAGCTTGCTTTGCATACTACATCTGGAGAAGATATACATTTTAGGAATGAAGCCCTTGATGGGATATTCTTAAATGATGTCCCTATGGAATCTCAAGGGCGGCTTGTTGTTTAAATTTAGGAACAAAGCTAGATTTATCATTAGTGAAAACCAAGTTTGTTGGTTATGGAAGGCAAGACTTGGCACGCTTTCATTCTCTTAGTTGATTAATTGTGTGTCATTAGTTGATGAGGTGGTTTCAAACTGTGCTGGTGAAGGTGAACTGTTTACTCCTTTCCATGAAGAGCTTAGTCTGTGTTGCAGCAGACAAGTTTCCAGGGATGGACTTTTGAGGGCCATCTTCGGTGCACTTTCAGCATCTTTTAGGTAACACGGCTTCGGTTTCAAGTTTAAAATGCAACTCTGGTGAGACTCGAACCCACAACTTTTGAATACGTACATTTCACTAGAAGTCCAATGCGCTATCCATTGCGCCACAGAGCCGAGCTTGCACTGACTGTTTTTGCCAGGCACCTTCAAATGAAAAATATCTGCTTTTACCCATTTGTTCGTGGCATTTCAGGATGTATGCAGGCTACCTTTTTGTTATATAAGAAGAAAGAGTACAGCATCTAGCTATCTCCCAAATGTTACTCTGGATTATTTCAGCAGTCCCATCTCACTCTCATCAAACACCTGTTTCATTACATAACAAGCTATCATCACAACCCGTCTTCTAGATTTCTAAGAAAAATCAAAAACTTTCTGAGTCTACTACCTGTAACCTGCTAAACTTTCAATACTCAGCAGCAGAGATGGTTGTACTTACCAACATCAGACCTCTCAAATCCACTTCTTTTGTTTCATTTAATGAAATTGGTGCCACTCATTAAAAAAAACCCATCATGAATGCTTCAGGAACTGAGACGCTCCACATTTCAAAATGTGAATTTGTTTGCACGTCCAAGGTGATATCCTTTGTGCTGCACAACAATGCTCATGCAGCTTGCTTTGCATACTACATCTGGAGAAGATATACATTTTAGGAATGAAGCCCTTGATGGGATATTCTTAAATGATGTCCCTATGGAATCTCAAGGGCGGCTTGTTGTTTAAATTTAGGAACAAAGCTAGATTTATCATTAGTGAAAACCAAGTTTGTTGGTTATGGAAGGCAAGACTTGGCACGCTTTCATTCTCTTAGTTGATTAATTGTGTGTCATTAGTTGATGAGGTGGTTTCAAACTGTGCTGGTGAAGGTGAACTGTTTACTCCTTTCCATGAAAAGCTTAGTCTGTGTTGCAGCAGACAAGTTTCCAGGGATGGACTTTTGAGGGCCATCTTTGGTGCACTTTCAGCATCTTTTAGGTAACACGGCTTCAGTTTCCAGTTTAAAATGCGACTCTGGTGGGACTCAAATCCACAACCTTAGAATGCCAATATTTTACTAGAAGTCCAATGCGCTATCCATTGCGCCACAGAGCCGAGCTTGCACTGACAGTTTTTGCCAGGCACCTTCAAATGAAAAATATCTGCTTTTACCCATTTGTTCGTGGCATTTCAGGATGTATGCAGGCTACCTTTTTGTTATATAAGAAGAAAGAGTACAGCATCTGGCTATCTCCCAAATGTTACTCTGGATTATTTCAGCAGTCCCATCTCACTCTCATCAAACACCTGTTTCATTACATAACAAGCTATCATCACAACCCGTCTTCTAGATTTCTAAGAAAAATCTAAAACTTTCTGAGTCTACTACCTGTAACCTGCTAAACTTTCAATACTCAGCAGCAGAGATGGTTGTACTTACCAACATCTGACCTCTCAAATCCACTTCTTTTGTTTCATTTAATGAAATTGGTGCTACTCATTAAAAAAAACCCATCATGAATGCTTACAGGAACTGAGACGCTCCACATTTCAAAATGTGAATTTGTTTGCACGTCCAAGGTGATATCCTTTGTGCTGCACAACAATGTTCATGCAGCTTGCTTTGCATACTACATCTGGAGAAGATATACATTTTAGGAATGAAGCCCTTGATGGGATATTCTTAAATGATGTCCCTAAGGAATCTCAAGGGCGGCTTGTTGTTTAAATTTAGGAACAAAGCTAGATTTATCATTAGCGAAAACCAAGTTTGTTGGTTATGGAAGGCAAGACTTGGCACGCTTTCATTCTCTTAATTGATTAATTGTGTGTCATTAGTTGATGAGGTGGTTACAAACTGTGCTGGTGAAGGTGAACTGTTTACTCCTTTCCATAAAAAGCTTAGTCTGTGTTGCAGCAGACAAGTTTCCAGGGATGGACTTTTGAGGGCCATCTTCGGTGCACTTTCAGCATCTTTTAGGTAACACGGCTTCGGTTTCCAGTTTAAAATGTGACTCTGGTGGGACTCGAACCCACAACCTTTGAATGCCTACATTTCACTAGAAGTCCAATGCACTATCCATTGCGCCACAGAGCCAAGCTTGCACTGACTGTTTTTGCCAGGCACCTTCAAATGAAAAATATCTGCTTTTACCCATTTGTTCGTGGCATTTCAGGATGTATTCAGGCTACCTTTTTGTTATATAAGAAGAAAGAGTACAGCATCTGGCTATCTCCCAAATGTTACTCTGGATTATTTCAGCAGTCCCATCTCACTCTCATCAAACACCTGTTTCATTACATAACAAGCTATCATCACAACCCGTCTTCTAGATTTCTAAGAAAAATCAAAAACTTTCTGAGTCTACTACCTGTAACCTGCTAAACTTTCAATACTTAGCAGCAGAGATGGTTGTACTTACCAACATCTGACCTCTCAAATCCACTTCTTTTGTTTCATTTAATGAAATTGGTGCCACTCATTAAAAAAACCCCACCATGAATGCTTCAGGAACTGAGACGCTCCACATTTCAAAATGTGAATTTGTTTGCACGTCCAAGGTGATATCCTTTGTGCTGCACAACAATGCTCGTGCAGCTTGCTTTGCATACTACATCTGGAGAAGATATACATTTTAGGAATGAAGCCCTTGATGGGATATTCTTAAATGATGTCCCTATGGAATCTCAAGGGCGGCTTGTTGTTTAAATTTAGGAACAAAGCTAGATTTATCATTAGTGAAAACCAAGTTTGTTGGTTATGGAAGGCAAGACTTGGCACGCTTTCATTCTCTTAGTTGATTAATTGTGTGTCATTAGTTGATGAGGTGGTTTCAAACTGTGCTGGTGAAGGTGAACTGTTTACTCCTTTCCATGAAAAGCTTAGTCTGTGTTGCAGCAGACAAGTTTCCAGGGATGGACTTTTGAGGGCCATCTTCGGTGCACTTTCAGCATCTTTTAGGTAACACGGCTTCGGTTTCCAGTTTAAAATGCGACACTGGTGAGACTTGAACCCACAACCTTTGAATGCCTACATTTCACTAGAAGTCCAATGCGCTATCCATTGCGCCACAGAGCCGAGCTTGCACTGACTGTTTTTGCCAGGCACCTTCAAATGAAAAATATCTGCTTTTACCCATTTGTTCGTGGCATTTCAGAATGTATGCAGGCTACCTTTTTGTTATATAAGAAGAAAGAGTACAGCATCTGGCTATCTCCCAAATGTTACTCTGGATTATTTCAGCAGTCCCATCTCACTCTCATCAAACACCTGTTTCATTACATAACAAGCTATCATCACAACCCGTCTTCTAGATTTCTAAGAAAAATCAAAAACTTTCTGAGTCTACTACCTGTAACCTGCTAAACTTTCAATACTCAGCAGCAGAGATGGTTGTACTTACCAACATCAGACCTCTCAAATCCACTTCTTTTGTTTCATTTAATGAAATTGGTGCCACTCATTAAAAAAACCCCACCATGAATGCTTCAGGAACTGAGACGCTCCACATTTCAAAATGTGAATTTGTTTGCACGTCCAAGGTGATATCCTTTGTGCTGCACAACAATGCTCGTGCAGCTTGCTTTGCATACTACATCTGGAGAAGATATACATTTTAGGAATGAAGCCCTTGATGGGATATTCTTAAATGATGTCCCTATGGAATCTCAAGGGCGGCTTGTTGTTTAAATTTAGGAACAAAGCTAGATTTATCATTAGTGAAAACCAAGTTTGTTGGTTATGGAAGGCAAGACTTGGCACGCTTTCATTCTCTTAGTTGATTAATTGTGTGTCATTAGTTGATGAGGTGGTTACAAACTGTGCTGGTGAAGGTGAACTGTTTACTCCTTTCCATGAAGAGCTTAGTCTGTGTTGCAGCAGACAAGTTTCCAGGGATGGACTTTTGAGGGCCATCTTCGGTGCACTTTCAGCTTCTTTTAGGTAACACGGCTTCGGTTTCCAGTTTAAAATGCGACTCTGGTGGGACTCGAACCCACAACCTTTGAATGCCTACATTTCACTAGAAGTCCAATGCGCTATCCATTGCGCCACAGAGCCAAGCTTGCACTGACTGTTTTTGCCAGGCACCTTCAAATGAAAAATATCTGCTTTTACCCATTTGTTCGTGGCATTTCAGGATGTATGCAGGCTACCTTTTTGTTATATAAGAAGAAAGAGTACAGCATCTGGCTATCTCCCAAATGTTACTCTGGATTATTTCAGCAGTCCCATCTCACTCTCATCAAACACCTGTTTCATTACATAACAAGCTATCATCACAACCCATCTTCTAGATTTCTAAGAAAAATCAAAAACTTTCTGAGTCTACTACCTGTAACCTGCTAAACTTTCAATACTCAGCAGCAGAGATGGTTGTACTTACCAACATCTGACCTCTCAAATCCACTTCTTTTGTTTCATTTAATGAAATTGGTGCCACTCATTAAAAAAAAACCATCATGAATGCTTCAGGAACTGAGACGCTCCACATTTCAAAATGTGAATTTGTTTGCACGTCCAAGGTGATATCCTTTGTGCTGCACAACAATGCTCATGCAGCTTGCTTTGCATACTACATCTGGAGAAGATATACATTTTAGGAATGAAGCCCTTGATGGGATATTCTTAAATGATGTCCCTATGGAATCTCAAGGGCGGCTTGTTGTTTAAATTTAGGAACAAAGCTAGATTTATCATTAGTGAAAACCAAGTTTGTTGGTTATGGAAGGCAAGACTTGGCACGCTTTCATTCTCTTAGTTGATTAATTGTGTGTCATTAGTTGATGAGGTGGTTTCAAACTGTGCTGGTGAAGGTGAACTGTTTACTCCTTTCCATGAAAAGCTTAGTCTGTGTTGCAGCAGACAAGTTTCCAGGGATGGACTTTTGAGGGCCATCTTTGGTGCACTTTCAGCATCTTTTAGGTAACACGGCTTCAGTTTCCAGTTTAAAATGCGACTCTGGTGGGACTCAAATCCACAACCTTAGAATGCCTATATTTTACTAGAAGTCCAATGCGCTATCCATTGCGCCACAGAGCCGAGCTTGCACTGCCTGTTTTTGCCAGGCACCTTCAAATGAAAAATATCTGCTTTTACCCATTTGTTCGTTGCATTTCAGGATGTATGCAGGCTACCTTTTTGTTATATAAGAAGAAAGAGTACAGCATCTGGCTATCTCCCAAATGTTACTCTGGATTATTTCAGCAGTCCCATCTCACTCTCATCAAACACCTGTTTCATTACATAACAAGCTATCATCACAACCCGTCTTCTAGATTTCTAAGAAAAATCAAAAACTTTCTGAGTCTACTACCTGTAACCTGCTAAACTTTCAACACTCAGCAGCAGAGATGGTTGTACTTACCAACATCTGACCTCTCAAATCCACTTCTTTTGTTTCATTTAATGAAATTGGTGCCACTCATTAAAAAAACCCATCATGAATGCTTCAGGAACTGAGACGCTCCACATTTCAAAATGTGAATTTGTTTGCACGTCCAAGGTGATATCCTTTGTGCTGCACAACAATGCTCATGCAGCTTGCTTTGCATACTACATCTGGAGAAGATATACATTTTAGGAATGAAACCCTTGATGGGATATTCTTCAATGATGTCCCTATGGAATCTCAAGGGCGGCTTGTTGTTTAAATTTAGGAACAAAGCTAGATTTATCATTAGCGAAAACCAAGTTTGTTGGTTATGGAAGGCAAGACTTGGCACGCTTTCATTCTCTTAGTTGATTAATTGTGTGTCATTAGTTGATGAGGTGGTTACAAACTGTGCTGGTGAAGGTGAACTGTTTACTCCTTTCCATGAAGAGCTTAGTCTGTGTTGCAGCAGACAAGTTTCCAGGGATGGACTTTTGAGGGCCATCTTCGGTGCACTTTCAGCTTCTTTTAGGTAACACGGCTTCGGTTTCTAGTTTAAAATGCGACTGTGGTGGGACTCGAACCCACAACCTTTGAATACCTACATTTCACTAGAAGTCCAATGCGCTATCCATTGCGCCACAGAGCCGAGCTTGCACTGACTGTTTTTGCCAGGCACCTTCAAATGAAAAATATCTACTTTTACCCATTTGTTCGTGGCATTTCAGGATGTATGCAGGCTACCTTTTTGTTATATAAGAAGAAAGAGTACAGCATCTGGCTATCTCCCAAATGTTACTCTGGATTATTTCAGCAGTCCCATCTCACTCTCATCAAACACCTGTTTCATTACATAACAAGCTATCATCACAACCCGTCTTCTAGATTTCTAAGAAAAATCAAAAACTTTCTGAGTCTACTACCTGTAACCTGCTAAACTTTCAATACTCAGCAGCAGAGATGGTTGTACTTACCAACATCTGACCTCTCAAATCCACTTCTTTTGTTTCATTTAATGAAATTGGTGCCACTCATTAAAAAAAACCCATCATGAATGCTTCAGTAACTGAGACGCTCCACATTTCAAAATGTGAATTGCACGTCCAAGGTGATATCCTTTGTGCTGCACAACAATGCTCATGCAGCTTGCTTTGCATACTACATCTGGAGAAGATATAAATTTTAGGAATGAAGCCCTTGATGGTATATTCTTAAATGATGTCCCTATGGAATCTCAAGGGCGGCTTGTTGTTTAAATTTAGGAACAAAGCTAGATTTATCATTAGCGAAAACCAAGTTTGTTGGTTATGGAAGGCAAGACTTGGCACGCTTTCATTCTCTTAGTTGATTAATTGTGTGTCATTAGTTGATGAGGTGGTTACAAACTGTGCTGGTGAAGGTGAACTGTTTACTCCTTTCCATGAAGAGCTTAGTCTGTGTTGCAGCAGACAAGTTTCCAGGGATGGACTTTTGAGGGCCATCTTCGGTGCACTTTCAGCATCTTTTAGGTAACACGGCTTCGGTTTCAAGTTTAAAATGCCACTCTGGTGGGACTCGAACCCACAACCTTTGAATGCCTACATTTCACTAGAAGTCCAATGCGCTATCCATTGCGCCACAGAGCCAAGCTTGCACTGACTGTTTTTGCCAGGCACCTTCAAATGAAAAATATCTGCTTTTACCCATTTGTTCGTGGCATTTCAGGATGTATGCAGGCTACCTTTTTGTTATATAAGAAGAAAGAGTACAGCATCTGGCTATCTCCCAAATGTTACTCTGGATTATTTCAGCAGTCCCATCTCACTCTCATCAAACACCTGTTTCATTACATAACAAGCTATCATCACAACCCGTCTTCTAGATTTCTAAGAAATATTAAAAACTTTCTGAGTCTACTACCTGTAACCTGCTAAACTTTCAACACTCAGCAGCAGAGATGGTTGTACTTACCAACATCTGACCTCTCAAATCCACTTCTTTTGTTTCATTTAATGAAATTGGTGCCACTCATTAAAAAAACCCATCATGAATGCTTCAGGAACTGAGACGCTCCACATTTCAAAATGTGAATTTGTTTGCACGTCCAAGGTGATATCCTTTGTGCTGCACAACAATGCTCATGCAGCTTGCTTTGCATACTACATCTGGAGAAGATATACATTTTAGGAATGAAGCCCTTGATGGGATATTCTTCAATGATGTCCCTATGGAATCTCAAGGGCGGCTTGTTGTTTAAATTTAGGAACAAAGCTAGATTTATCATTAGTGAAAACCAAGTTTGTTGGTTATGGAAGGCAAGACTTGGCACGCTTTCATTCTCTTAGTTGATTAATTGTGTGTCATTAGTTGATGAGGTGGTTACAAACTGTGCTGGTGAAGGTGAACTGTTTACTCCTTTCCATGAAGGGCTTAGTCTGTGTTGCAGCAGACAAGTTTCCAGGGATGGACTTTTGAGGGCCATCTTTGGTGCACTTTCAGCATCTTTTAGGTAACACGGCTTCGGTTTCCAGTTTAAAATGTGACTCTGGTGGGACTCGAACCCACAACCTTTGAATGCCTACATTTCACTAGAAGTCCAATGCGCTAACAATTGCACCACAGAGCCGAGCTTGCACTGATTGTTTTTGCCAGGCACCTTCAAATGAAAAATATCTGCTTTTACCCATTTGTTCGTGGCATTTCAGGATGTATGCAGGCTACCTTTTTGTTATATAAAAAGAAAGAGTACAGCATCTGGCTATCTCCCAAATGTTACTCTGGATTATTTCAGCAGTCCCATCTCACTCTCATCAAACACCTGTTTCATTACATAACAAGCTATCATCACAACCTGTCTTCTAGATTTCTAAGAAAAATCAAAAACTTTCTGAGTCTACTACCTGTAACCTGCTAAACTTTCAATACTCAGCAGCAGAGATGGTTGTACTTACCAACATCTGACCTCTCAAATCCACTTCTTTTGTTTCATTTAATGAAATTGGTGCCACTCATTAAAAAAAACCCATCATGAATGCTTCAGGAACTGAGACGCTCCACATTTCAAAATGTGAATTTGTTTGCACGTCCAAGGTGATATCCTTTGTGCTGCATAACAATGCTCATGCAGCTTGCTTTGCATACTACATCTGGAGAAGATATACATTTTAGGAATGAAGCCCTTGATGGGATATTCTTCAATGATGTCCCTATGGAATCTCAAGGGCGGCTTGTTGTTAAAATTTAGGAACACAGCTAGATTTATCATTAGCAAAAACCAAGTTTGTTGGTTATGGAAGGCAAGACTTGGCACGCTTTCATTCTCTTAGTTGATTAATTGTGTGTCATTAGTTGATGAGGTGGTTACAAACTGTGCTGGTGAAGGTGAACTGTTTACTCTTTTCCATGAAGAGCTTAGTCTGTGTTGCAGCAGACAAGTTTCCAGGGATGGACTTTTGAGGGCCATCTTCGGTGCACTTTCAGCATCTTTTAGGTAACACGGCTTCGGTTTCCAGTTTAAAATGCGACTCTGGTGGGACTCAAACCCACAACCTTTGAATGCCTACATTTCGCTAGAAGTGCAATGTGCTATCCATTGCGCCACAGAGCCGAGCTTGCACTGACTGTTTTTGCCAGGCACCTTCAAATGAAAAATATCTGCTTTTACCCATTTGTTCGTGGCATTTCAGGATGTATGCAGGCTACCTTTTTGTTATATAAGAAGAAAGAGTACAGCATCTGGCTATCTCCCAAATGTTACTCTGGATTATTTCAGCAGTCCCATCTCACTCTCATCAAACACCTGTTTCATTACATAACAAGCTATCATCACAACCCATCTTCTAGATTTCTAAGAAAAATCAAAAACTTTCTGAGTCTACTACCTGTAACCTGCTAAACTTTCAATACTCAGCAGCAGAGATGGTTGTACTTACCAACATCTGAACTCTCAAATCCACTTCTTTTGTTTCATTTAATGAAATTGGTGCCACTCATTAAAAAAAACCCATCATGAATGCTTCAGGAACTGAGACGCTCCACATTTCAAAATGTGAATTTGTTTGCACGTCCAAGGTGATATCCTTTGTGCTGCACAACAATGCTCATGCAGCTTGCTTTGCATACTACATCTGCTAAACTTTCAATACTCAGCAGCAGAGATGGTTGTACTTACCAACATCTGACCTCTCAAATCCACTTCTTTTGTTTCATTTAATGAAATTGGTGCCACTCATTAAAAAAAACCCATCATGAATGCTTCAGGAACTGAGACGCTCCACATTTCAAAATGTGAATTTGTTTGCACGTCCAAGGTGATATCCTTTGTGCTGCACAACAATGCTCATGCAGCTTGCTTTGCATACTACATCTGCTAAACTTTCAATACTCAGCAGCAGAGATGGTTGTACTTACCAACATCTGACCTCTCAAATCCACTTCTTTTGTTTCATTTAATGAAATTGGTGCCACTCATTAAAAAAAACCCATCATGAATGCTTCAGGAACTGAGACGCTCCACATTTCAAAATGTGAATTTGTTTGCACGTCCAAGGTGATATCCTTTGTGCTGCACAACAATGCTCATGCAGCTTGCTTTGCATACTACATCTGGAGAAGATATACATTTTAGGAATGAAGCCCTTGATGGGATATTCTTCAATGATGTCCCTATGGAATCTCAAGGGCGGCTTGTTGTTTAAATTTAGGAACAAAGCTAGATTTATCATTAGCAAAAATTAAGTTTGTTGGTTATGGAAGGCAAGACTTGGCACGCTTTCATTCTCTTAGTTGATTAATTGTGTGTCATTAGTTGATGAGGTGGTTACAAACTGTGCTGGTGAAGGTGAACTGTTTACTCCTTTCCATAAAAAGCTTAGTCTGTGTTGCAGCAGACAAGTTTCCAGGGATGGACTTTTGAGGGCCATCTTCGGTGCACTTTCAGCATCTTTTAGGTAACACGGCTTCGGTTTCCAGTTTAAAATGTGACTCTGGTGGGAGTCGAACCCACAACCTTTGAATGCCTACATTTCACTAGAAGTCCAATGCGCTATCCATTGCGCCACAGAGCCAAGCTTGCACTGACTGTTTTTGCCAGGCACCTTCAAATGAAAAATATCTGCTTTTACCCATTTGTTCGTGGCATTTCAGGATGTATGCAGGCTACCTTTTTGTTATATAAGAAGAAAGAGTACAGCATCTGGCTATCTCCCAAATGTTACTCTGGATTATTTCAGCAGTCCCATCTCACTCTCATCAAACACCTGTTTCATTACATAACAAGCTATCATCACAACCCGTCTTCTAGATTTCTAAGAAAAATCTAAAAACTTTCTGAGTCTACTACCTGTAACCTGCTAAACTTTCAATACTCAGCAGCAGAGATGGTTGTACTTACCAACATCTGACCTCTCAAATCCACTTCTTTTGTTTCATTTAATGAAATTGGTACCACTCATTAAAAAAAAACCATCATGAATGCTTCAGGAACTGAGACGCTCCACATTTCAAAATGTGAATTTGTTTGCACGTCCAAGGTGATATCCTTTGTGCTGCATAACAATGCTCATGCAGCTTGCTTTGCATACTACATCTGGAGAAGATATACATTTTAGGAATGAAGCCCTTGATGGGATATTCTTAAATGATGTCCCTATGGAATACCAAGGGCGGCTTGTTGTTTAAATTTAGGAACAAAGCTAGATTTAACATTAGTGAAAACCAAGTTTGTTGGTTATGGAAGGCAAGACTTGGCACGCTTTCATTCTCTTAGTTGATTAATTGTGTGTCATTAGTTGATGAGGTGGTTACAAACTGTGCTGGTGAAGGTGAACTGTTTACTCCTTTCCATGAAAAGCTTAGTCTGTGTTGCAGCAGACAAGTTTCCAGGGATGGACTTTTGAGGGCCATCTTCGGTGCACTTTCAGCATCTTTTGGGTAACACGGCTTCGGTTTCCAGTTTAAAATGTGACTCTGGTAGGACTCGAACCCACAACCTTTGAATGCCTACATTTCACTAGAAGTCCAACACGCTATCCATTGCGCCACAGAGCCAAGCTTGCACTGCCTCTTTTTGCCAGGCACCTTCAAATGAAAAATATCTGCTTTTACCCATTTGTTCGTGGCATTTCAGGATGTATGCAGTCTACCTTTTTGTTATATAAGAAGAAAGAGTACAGCATCTGGCTATCTCCCAAATGTTACTCTGGATTATTTCAGCAGTCCCATCTCACTCTCATCAAACACCTGTTTCATTACATAACAAGCTATCATCACAACCCGTCTTCTAGATTTCTAAGAAAAATCAAAAACTTTCTGAGTCTACTACCTGTAACCTGCTAAACTTTCAACACTCAGCAGCAGAGATGGTTGTACTTACCAACATCTGACCTCTCAAATCCACTTCTTTTGTTTCATTTAATGAAATTGGTGCCACTCATTAAAAAAAACCCATCATGAATGCTTCAGGAACTGAGACGCTCCACATTTCAAAATGTGAATTGCACGTCCAAGGTGATATCCTTTGTGCTGCACAACAATGCTCATGCAGCTTGCTTTGCATACTACATCTGGAGAAGATATAAATTTTAGGAATGAAGCCCTTGATGGTATATTCTTAAATGATGTCCCTATGGAATCTCAAGGGCGGCTTGTTGTTTAAATTTAGGAACAAAGCTAGATTTATCATTAGCGAAAACCAAGTTTGTTGGTTATGGAAGGCAAGACTTGGCACGCTTTCATTCTCTTAGTTGATTAATTGTGTGTCATTAGTTGATGAGGTGGTTACAAACTGTGCTGGTGAAGGTGAACTGTTTACTCCTTTCCATGAAGGGCTTAGTCTGTGTTGCAGCAGACAAGTTTCCAGGGATGGACTTTTGAGGGCCATCTTTGGTGCACTTTCAGCATCTTTTAGGTAACACGGCTTCGGTTTCCAGTTTAAAATGTGACTCTGGTGGGACTCGAACCCACAACCTTTGAATGCCTACATTTCACTAGAAGTCCAATGCGCTATCAATTGCACCACAGAGCCGAGCTTGCACTGACTGTTTTTGCCAGGCACCTTCAAATGAAAAATATCTGCTTTTACCCATTTGTTCGTGGCATTTCAGGATGTATGCAGGCTACCTTTTTGTTATATAAAAAGAAAGAGTACAGCATCTGGCTATCTCCCAAATGTTACTCTGGATTATTTCAGCAGTCCCATCTCACTCTCATCAAACACCTGTTTCATTACATAACAAGCTATCATCACAACCCGTCTTCTAGATTTCTAAGAAAAATCAAAAACTTTCTGAGTCTACTACCTGTAACCTGCTAAACTTTCAATACTCAGCAGCAGAGATGGTTGTACTTACCAACATCTGACCTCTCAAATCCACTTCTTTTGTTTCATTTAATGAAATTGGTGCCACTCATTAAAAAAAACCCATCATGAATGCTTCAGGAACTGAGACGCTCCACATTTCAAAATGTGAATTTGTTTGCACGTCCAAGGTGATATCCTTTGTGCTGCATAACAATGCTCATGCAGCTTGCTTTGCATACTACATCTGGAGAAGATATACATTTTAGGAATGAAGCCCTTGATGGGATATTCTTCAATGATGTCCCTATGGAATCTCAAGGGCGGCTTGTTGTTAAAATTTAGGAACACAGCTAGATTTATCATTAGCAAAAACCAAGTTTGTTGGTTATGGAAGGCAAGACTTGGCACGCTTTCATTCTCTTAGTTGATTAATTGTGTGTCATTAGTTGATGAGGTGGTTACAAACTGTGCTGGTGAAGGTGAACTGTTTACTCTTTTCCATGAAGAGCTTAGTCTGTGTTGCAGCAGACAAGTTTCCAGGGATGGACTTTTGAGGGCCATCTTCGGTGCACTTTCAGCATCTTTTAGGTAACACGGCTTCGGTTTCCAGTTTAAAATGCGACTCTGGTGGGACTCAAACCCACAACCTTTGAATGCCTACATTTCGCTAGAAGTGCAATGTGCTATCCATTGCGCCACAGAGCCGAGCTTGCACTGACTGTTTTTGCCAGGCACCTTCAAATGAAAAATATCTGCTTTTACCCATTTGTTCGTGGCATTTCAGGATGTATGCAGGCTACCTTTTTGTTATATAAGAAGAAAGAGTACAGCATCTGGCTATCTCCCAAATGTTACTCTGGATTATTTCAGCAGTCCCATCTCACTCTCATCAAACACCTGTTTCATTACATAACAAGCTATCATCACAACCCATCTTCTAGATTTCTAAGAAAAATCAAAAACTTTCTGAGTCTACTACCTGTAACCTGCTAAACTTTCAATACTCAGCAGCAGAGATGGTTGTACTTACCAACATCTGAACTCTCAAATCCACTTCTTTTGTTTCATTTAATGAAATTGGTGCCACTCATTAAAAAAAACCCATCATGAATGCTTCAGGAACTGAGACGCTCCACATTTCAAAATGTGAATTTGTTTGCACGTCCAAGGTGATATCCTTTGTGCTGCACAACAATGCTCATGCAGCTTGCTTTGCATACTACATCTGCTAAACTTTCAATACTCAGCAGCAGAGATGGTTGTACTTACCAACATCTGACCTCTCAAATCCACTTCTTTTGTTTCATTTAATGAAATTGGTGCCACTCATTAAAAAAAACCCATCATGAATGCTTCAGGAACTGAGACGCTCCACATTTCAAAATGTGAATTTGTTTGCACGTCCAAGGTGATATCCTTTGTGCTGCACAACAATGCTCATGCAGCTTGCTTTGCATACTACATCTGCTAAACTTTCAATACTCAGCAGCAGAGATGGTTGTACTTACCAACATCTGACCTCTCAAATCCACTTCTTTTGTTTCATTTAATGAAATTGGTGCCACTCATTAAAAAAAACCCATCATGAATGCTTCAGGAACTGAGACGCTCCACATTTCAAAATGTGAATTTGTTTGCACGTCCAAGGTGATATCCTTTGTGCTGCACAACAATGCTCATGCAGCTTGCTTTGCATACTACATCTGCTAAACTTTCAATACTCAGCAGCAGAGATGGTTGTACTTACCAACATCTGACCTCTCAAATCCACTTCTTTTGTTTCATTTAATGAAATTGGTGCCACTCATTAAAAAAAACCCATCATGAATGCTTCAGGAACTGAGACGCTCCACATTTCAAAATGTGAATTTGTTTGCACGTCCAAGGTGATATCCTTTGTGCTGCACAACAATGCTCATGCAGCTTGCTTTGCATACTACATCTGGAGAAGATATACATTTTAGGAATGAAGCCCTTGATGGGATATTCTTCAATGATGTCCCTATGGAATCTCAAGGGCGGCTTGTTGTTTAAATTTAGGAACAAAGCTAGATTTATCATTAGCAAAAATTAAGTTTGTTGGTTATGGAAGGCAAGACTTGGCACGCTTTCATTCTCTTAGTTGATTAATTGTGTGTCATTAGTTGATGAGGTGGTTACAAACTGTGCTGGTGAAGGTGAACTGTTTACTCCTTTCCATAAAAAGCTTAGTCTGTGTTGCAGCAGACAAGTTTCCAGGGATGGACTTTTGAGGGCCATCTTCGGTGCACTTTCAGCATCTTTTAGGTAACACGGCTTCGGTTTCCAGTTTAAAATGTGACTCTGGTGGGAGTCGAACCCACAACCTTTGAATGCCTACATTTCACTAGAAGTCCAATGCGCTATCCATTGCGCCACAGAGCCAAGCTTGCACTGACTGTTTTTGCCAGGCACCTTCAAATGAAAAATATCTGCTTTTACCCATTTGTTCGTGGCATTTCAGGATGTATGCAGGCTACCTTTTTGTTATATAAGAAGAAAGAGTACAGCATCTGGCTATCTCCCAAATGTTACTCTGGATTATTTCAGCAGTCCCATCTCACTCTCATCAAACACCTGTTTCATTACATAACAAGCTATCATCACAACCCGTCTTCTAGATTTCTAAGAAAAATCTAAAAACTTTCTGAGTCTACTACCTGTAACCTGCTAAACTTTCAATACTCAGCAGCAGAGATGGTTGTACTTACCAACATCTGACCTCTCAAATCCACTTCTTTTGTTTCATTTAATGAAATTGGTACCACTCATTAAAAAAAAACCATCATGAATGCTTCAGGAACTGAGACGCTCCACATTTCAAAATGTGAATTTGTTTGCACGTCCAAGGTGATATCCTTTGTGCTGCATAACAATGCTCATGCAGCTTGCTTTGCATACTACATCTGGAGAAGATATACATTTTAGGAATGAAGCCCTTGATGGGATATTCTTAAATGATGTCCCTATGGAATACCAAGGGCGGCTTGTTGTTTAAATTTAGGAACAAAGCTAGATTTAACATAAGAGAAAACCAAGTTTGTTGGTTATGGAAGGCAAGACTTGGCACGCTTTCATTCTCTTAGTTGATTAATTGTGTGTCATTAGTTGATGAGGTGGTTACAAACTGTGCTGGTGAAGGTGAACTGTTTACTCCTTTCCATGAAAAGCTTAGTCTGTGTTGCAGCAGACAAGTTTCCAGGGATGGACTTTTGAGGGCCATCTTCGGTGCACTTTCAGCATCTTTTGGGTAACACGGCTTCGGTTTCCAGTTTAAAATGTGACTCTGGTAGGACTCGAACCCACAACCTTTGAATGCCTACATTTCACTAGAAGTCCAACACACTATCCATTGCGCCACAGAGCCAAGCTTGCACTGCCTTTTTTTGCCAGGCACCTTCAAATGAAAAATATCTGCTTTTACCCATTTGTTCGTGGCATTTCAGGATGTATGCAGTCTACCTTTTTGTTATATAAGAAGAAAGAGTACAGCATCTGGCTATCTCCCAAATGTTACTCTGGATTATTTCAGCAGTCCCATCTCACTCTCATCAAACACCTGTTTCATTACATAACAAGCTATCATCACAACCCGTCTTCTAGATTTCTAAGAAAAATCAAAAACTTTCTGAGTCTACTACCTGTAACCTGCTAAACTTTCAATACTCAGCAGCAGAGATGGTTGTACTTACCAACATCTGACCTCTCAAATCCACTTCTTTTGTTTCATTTAATGAAATTGGTGCCACTCATTAAAAAAACCCCATCATGAATGCTTCAGGAACTGAGACGCTCCACATTTCAAAATGTGAATTTGTTTGCACGTCCAAGGTGATATCCTTTGTGCTGCACAACAATGCTCATGCAGCTTGCTTTGCATACTACATCTGGAGAAGATATACATTTTAGGAATGAAGCCCTTGATGGGATATTCTTAAATGATGTCCCTAAGGAATCTCAAGCGCGGCTTGTTGTTTAAATTTAGGAACAAAGCTAGATTTATCATTAGCGAAAACCAAGTTTGTTGGTTATGGAAGGCAAGACTTGGCACGCTTTCATTCTCTTAGTTGATTAATTGTGTGTCATTAGTTGATGAGGTGGTTACAAACTGTGCTGGTGAAGGTGAACTGTTTACTCCTTTCCATGAAGAGCTTAGTCTGTGTTGCAGCAGACAAGTTTCCAGGGATGGACTTTTGAGGGCCATCTTCGGTGCACTTTCAGCATCTTTTAGGTAACACGGCTTCGGTTTCCAGTTTAAAATGCGACTCTGGTGGGACTCGAACCCACAACCTTTGATTGCCTACATTTCACTAGAAGTCCAATGTGCTATCCATTGCGCCACAGAGCCGAGCTTGCACTGACTGTTTTTGCCAGGCACCTTCAAATGAAAAATATCTGCTTTTACCCATTTGTTCGTGGCATTTCAGGATGTATGCAGGCTACCTTTTTGTTATATAAGAAGAAAGAGTACAGCATCTGGCTATCTCCCAAATGTTACTCTGGATTATTTCAGCAGTCCCATCTCACTCTCATCAAACACCTGTTTCATTACATAACAAGCTATCATCACAACCCATCTTCTAGATTTCTAAGAAAAATCAAAAACTTTCTGAGTCTACTACCTGTAACCTGCTAAACTTTCAATACTCAGCAGCAGAGATGGTTGTACTTACCAACATCTGAACTCTCAAATCCACTTCTTTTGTTTCATTTAATAAAATTGGTGCCACTCATTAAAAAAAACCCATCATGAATGCTTCAGGAACTGAGACGCTCCACATTTCAAAATGTGAATTTGTTTGCACGTCCAAGGTGATATCCTTTGTGCTGCACAACAATGCTCATGCAGCTTGCTTTGCATACTACATCTGCTAAACTTTCAATACTCAGCAGCAGAGATGGTTGTACTTACCAACATCTGACCTCTCAAATCCACTTCTTTTGTTTCATTTAATGAAATTGGTGCCACTCATTAAAAAAAACCCATCATGAATGCTTCAGGAACTGAGACGCTCCACATTTCAAAATGTGAATTTGTTTGCACGTCCAAGGTGATATCCTTTGTGCTGCATAACAATGCTCATGCAGCTTGCTTTGCATACTACATCTGGAGAAGATATACATTTTAGGAATGAAGCCCTTGATGGGATATTCTTCAATGATGTCCCTATGGAATCTCAAGGGCGGCTTGTTGTTAAAATTTAGGAACACAGCTAGATTTATCATTAGCAAAAACCAAGTTTGTTGGTTATGGAAGGCAAGACTTGGCACGCTTTCATTCTCTTAGTTGATTAATTGTGTGTCATTAGTTGATGAGGTGGTTACAAACTGTGCTGGTGAAGGTGAACTGTTTACTCCTTTCCATGAAGAGCTTAGTCTGTGTTGCAGCAGACAAGTTTCCAGGGATGGACTTTTGAGGGCCATCTTCGGTGCACTTTCAGCATCTTTTAGGTAACACGGCTTCGGTTTCCAGTTTAAAATGCGACTCTGGTGGGACTCGAACCCACAACCTTTGAATGCCTACATTTCACTAGAAGTCCAATGTGCTATCCATTGCGCCACAGAGCCGAGCTTGCACTGACTGTTTTTGCCAGGCACCTTCAAATGAAAAATATCTGCTTTTACCCATTTGTTCGTGGCATTTCAGGATGTATGCAGGCTACCTTTTTGTTATATAAGAAGAAAGAGTACAGCATCTGGCTATCTCCCAAATGTTACTCTGGATTATTTCAGCAGTCCCATCTCACTCTCATCAAACACCTGTTTCATTACATAACAAGCTATCATCACAACCCGTCTTCTAGATTTCTAAGAAAAATCTAAAACTTTCTGAGTCTACTACCTGTAACCTGCTAAACTTTCAATACTCAGCAGCAGAGATGGTTGTACTTACCAACATCTGACCTCTCAAATCCACTTCTTTTGTTTCATTTAATGAAATTGGTGCCACTCATTAAAAAAAACCCATCATGAATGCTTCAGGAACTGAGACGCTCCACATTTCAAAATGTGAATTTGTTTGCACGTCCAAGGTGATATCCTTTGTGCTGCACAACAATGCTCATGCAGCTTGCTTTGCATACTACATCTGGAGAAGATATACATTTTAGGAATGAAGCCCTTGATGGGATATTCTTAAATGATGTCCCTAAGGAATCTCAAGGGCGGCTTGTTGTTTAAATTTAGGAACAAAGCTAGATTTATCATTAGCGAAAACCAAGTTTGTTGGTTATGGAAGGCAAGACTTGGCACGCTTTCATTCTCTTAGTTGATTAATTGTGTGTCATTAGTTGATGAGGTGGTTACAAACTGTGCTGGTGAAGGTGAACTGTTTACTCCTTTCCATGAAGAGCTTAGTCTGTGTTGCAGCAGACAAGTTTCCAGGGATGGACTCTTGAGGGCCATCTTTGATGCACTTTCAGCATCTTTTAGGTAACACGGCTTCGGTTTCCAGTTTAAAAAGCAACTCTGGTGGGACTCGAACCCACAACCTTTGAATGCCTACATTTCACTAGAAGTCCAATGCGCTATCCATTGCGCCACAGAGCCGAGCTTGCACTGACTGTTTTTGCCAGGCACCTTCAAATGAAAAATATCTGCTTTTACCCATTTGTTCGTGGCATTTCAGGATGTATGCAGGCTACCTTTTTGTTATATAAGAAGAAAGAGTACAGCATCTGGCTATCTCCCAAATGTTACTCTGGATTATTTCAGCAGTCCCATCTCACTCTCATCAAACACCTGTTTCATTACATAACAAGCTATCATCACAACCCGTCTTCTAGATTTCTAAGAAAAATCAAAAACTTTCTGAGTCTACTACCTGTAACCTGCTAAACTTTCAATACTCAGCAGCAGAGATGGTTGTACTTACCAACATCTGAACTCTCAAATCCACTTCTTTTGTTTCATTTAATAAAATTGGTGCCACTCATTAAAAAAAACCCATCATGAATGCTTCAGGAACTGAGACGCTCCACATTTCAAAATGTGAATTTGTTTGCACGTCCAAGGTGATATCCTTTGTGCTGCACAACAATGCTCATGCAGCTTGCTTTGCATACTACATCTGCTAAACTTTCAATACTCAGCAGCAGAGATGGTTGTACTTACCAACATCTGACCTCTCAAATCCACTTCTTTTGTTTCATTTAATGAAATTGGTGCCACTCATTAAAAAAAACCCATCATGAATGCTTCAGGAACTGAGACGCTCCACATTTCAAAATGTGAATTTGTTTGCACGTCCAAGGTGATATCCTTTGTGCTGCATAACAATGCTCATGCAGCTTGCTTTGCATACTACATCTGGAGAAGATATACATTTTAGGAATGAAGCCCTTGATGGGATATTCTTCAATGATGTCCCTATGGAATCTCAAGGGCGGCTTGTTGTTAAAATTTAGGAACACAGCTAGATTTATCATTAGCAAAAACCAAGTTTGTTGGTTATGGAAGGCAAGACTTGGCACGCTTTCATTCTCTTAGTTGATTAATTGTGTGTCATTAGTTGATGAGGTGGTTACAAACTGTGCTGGTGAAGGTGAACTGTTTACTCCTTTCCATGAAGAGCTTAGTCTGTGTTGCAGCAGACAAGTTTCCAGGGATGGACTTTTGAGGGCCATCTTCGGTGCACTTTCAGCATCTTTTAGGTAACACGGCTTCGGTTTCCAGTTTAAAATGCGACTCTGGTGGGACTCGAACCCACAACCTTTGAATGCCTACATTTCACTAGAAGTCCAATGTGCTATCCATTGCGCCACAGAGCCGAGCTTGCACTGACTGTTTTTGCCAGGCACCTTCAAATGAAAAATATCTGCTTTTACCCATTTGTTCGTGGCATTTCAGGATGTATGCAGGCTACCTTTTTGTTATATAAGAAGAAAGAGTACAGCATCTGGCTATCTCCCAAATGTTACTCTGGATTATTTCAGCAGTCCCATCTCACTCTCATCAAACACCTGTTTCATTACATAACAAGCTATCATCACAACCCGTCTTCTAGATTTCTAAGAAAAATCTAAAACTTTCTGAGTCTACTACCTGTAACCTGCTAAACTTTCAATACTCAGCAGCAGAGATGGTTGTACTTACCAACATCTGACCTCTCAAATCCACTTCTTTTGTTTCATTTAATGAAATTGGTGCCACTCATTAAAAAAAACCCATCATGAATGCTTCAGGAACTGAGACGCTCCACATTTCAAAATGTGAATTTGTTTGCACGTCCAAGGTGATATCCTTTGTGCTGCACAACAATGCTCATGCAGCTTGCTTTGCATACTACATCTGGAGAAGATATACATTTTAGGAATGAAGCCCTTGATGGGATATTCTTAAATGATGTCCCTAAGGAATCTCAAGGGCGGCTTGTTGTTTAAATTTAGGAACAAAGCTAGATTTATCATTAGCGAAAACCAAGTTTGTTGGTTATGGAAGGCAAGACTTGGCACGCTTTCATTCTCTTAGTTGATTAATTGTGTGTCATTAGTTGATGAGGTGGTTACAAACTGTGCTGGTGAAGGTGAACTGTTTACTCCTTTCCATGAAGAGCTTAGTCTGTGTTGCAGCAGACAAGTTTCCAGGGATGGACTCTTGAGGGCCATCTTTGATGCACTTTCAGCATCTTTTAGGTAACACGGCTTCGGTTTCCAGTTTAAAATGCAACTCTGGTGGGACTCGAACCCACAACCTTTGAATGCCTACATTTCACTAGAAGTCCAATGCGCTATCCATTGCGCCACAGAGCCGAGCTTGCACTGACTGTTTTTGCCAGGCACCTTCAAATGAAAAATATCTGCTTTTACCCATTTGTTCGTGGCATTTCAGGATGTATGCAGGCTACCTTTTTGTTATATAAGAAGAAAGAGTACAGCATCTGGCTATCTCCCAAATGTTACTCTGGATTATTTCAGCAGTCCCATCTCACTCTCATCAAACACCTGTTTCATTACATAACAAGCTATCATCACAACCCGTCTTCTAGATTTCTAAGAAAAATCAAAAACTTTCTGAGTCTACTACCTGTAACCTGCTAAACTTTCAATACTCAGCAGCAGAGATGGTTGTACTTACCAACATCTGACCTCTCAAATCCACTTCTTTTGTTTCATTTAATGAAATTGTTGCCACTCATTAAAAAAAAACCCATCATGAATGCTTCAGGAACTGAGACGCTCCACATTTCAAAATGTGAATTTGTTTGCACGTCCAAGGTGATATCCTTTGTGCTGCATAACAATGCTCATGCAGCTTGCTTTGCATACTACATCTGGAGAAGATATACATTTTAGGAATGAAGCCCTTGATGGGATATTCTTCAATGATGTCCCTATGGAATCTCAAGGGCGGCTTGTTGTTAAAATTTAGGAACACAGCTAGATTTATCATTAGCAAAAACCAAGTTTGTTGGTTATGGAAGGCAAGACTTGGCACGCTTTCATTCTCTTAGTTGATTAATTGTGTGTCATTAGTTGATGAGGTGGTTACAAACTGTGCTGGTGAAGGTGAACTGTTTACTCCTTTCCATGAAGAGCTTAGTCTGTGTTGCAGCAGACAAGTTTCCAGGGATGGACTTTTGAGGGCCATCTTCGGTGCACTTTCAGCATCTTTTAGGTAACACGGCTTCGGTTTCCAGTTTAAAATGCGACTCTGGTGGGACTCGAACCCACAACCTTTGAATGCCTACATTTCACTAGAAGTCCAATGTGCTATCCATTGCGCCACAGAGCCGAGCTTGCACTGACTGTTTTTGCCAGGCACCTTCAAATGAAAAATATCTGCTTTTACCCATTTGTTCGTGGCATTTCAGGATGTATGCAGGCTACCTTTTTGTTATATAAGAAGAAAGAGTACAGCATCTGGCTATCTCCCAAATGTTACTCTGGATTATTTCAGCAGTCCCATCTCACTCTCATCAAACACCTGTTTCATTACATAACAAGCTATCATCACAACCCATCTTCTAGATTTCTAAGAAAAATCAAAAACTTTCTGAGTCTACTACCTGTAACCTGCTAAACTTTCAATACTCAGCAGCAGAGATGGTTGTACTTACCAACATCTGACCTCTCAAATCCACTTCTTTTGTTTCATTTAATGAAATTGGTGCCACTCATTAAAAAAAACCCATCATGAATGCTTCAGGAACTGAGACGCTCCACATTTCAAAATGTGAATTTGTTTGCACGTCCAAGGTGATATCCTTTGTGCTGCACAACAATGCTCATGCAGCTTGCTTTGCATACTACATCTGGAGAAGATATACATTTTAGGAATGAAGCCCTTGATGGAATATTCTTAAATGATGTCCCTAAGGAATCTCAAGGGCGGCTTGTTGTTTAAATTTAGGAACAAAGCTAGATTTATCATTAGCGAAAACCAAGTTTGTTGGTTATGGAAGGCAAGACTTGGCACGCTTTCATTCTCTTAGTTGATTAATTGTGTGTCATTAGTTGATGAGGTGGTTACAAACTGTGCTGGTGAAGGTGAACTGTTTACTCCTTTCCATGAAGAGCTTAGTCTGTGTTGCAGCAGACAAGTTTCCAGGGATGGACTCTTGAGGGCCTTCTTTGATGCACTTTCAGCATCTTTTAGGTAACACGGCTTCGGTTTCCAGTTTAAAATGCAACTCTGGTGGGACTCGAACCCACAACCTTTGAATGCCTACATTTCACTAGAAGTCCAATGTGCTATCCATTGCGCCACAGAGCCGAGCTTGCACTGACTGTTTTTGCCAGGCACCTTCAAATGAAAAATATCTGCTTTTACCCATTTGTTCGTGGCATTTCAGGATGTATGCAGGCTACCTTTTTGTTATATAAGAAGAAAGAGTACAGCATCTGGCTATCTCCCAAATGTTACTCTGGATTATTTCAGCAGTCCCATCTCACTCTCATCAAACACCTGTTTCATTACATAACAAGCTATCATCACAACCCATCTTCTAGATTTCTAAGAAAAATCAAAAACTTTCTGAGTCTACTACCTGTAACCTGCTAAACTTTCAATACTCAGCAGCAGAGATGGTTGTACTTACCAACATCTGACCTCTCAAATCCACTTCTTTTGTTTCATTTAATGAAATTGGTGCCACTCATTAAAAAAAACCCATCATGAATGCTTCAGGAACTGAGACGCTCCACATTTCAAAATGTGAATTTGTTTGCACGTCCAAGGTGATATCCTTTGTGCTGCACAACAATGCTCATGCAGCTTGCTTTGCATACTACATCTGGAGAAGATATACATTTTAGGAATGAAGCCCTTGATGGGATATTCTTCAATGATGTCCCTATGGAATCTCAAGGGCGGCTTGTTGTTTAAATTTAGGAACAAAGCTAGATTTATCATTAGCAAAAATTAAGTTTGTTGGTTATGGAAGGCAAGACTTGGCACGCTTTCATTCTCTTAGTTGATTAATTGTGTGTCATTAGTTGATGAGGTGGTTACAAACTGTGCTGGTGAAGGTGAACTGTTTACTCCTTTCCATGAAAAGCTTAGTCTGTGTTGCAGCAGACAAGTTTCCAGGGATGGACTTTTGAGGGCCATCTTCGGTGCACTTTCAGCATCTTTTAGGTAACACGGCTTTGGTTTCCAGTTTAAAATGTGACTCTGGTAGAACTCGAACCCACAACCTTTGAATGCCTACATTTCACTAGAAGTCCAACGCGCTATCCATTGCGCCACAGAGCCGAGCTTGCGCTGACTGTTTTTGCCAGGCACCTTCAAATGAAAAATATCTGCTTTTACCCATTTGTTCGTGGCATTTCAGGATGTATGCAGGCTACCTTTTTGTTATATAAGAAGAAAGAGTACAGCATCTGGCTATCTCCCAAATGTTACTCTGGATTATTTCAGCAGTCCCATCTCACTCTCATCAAACACCTGTTTCATTACATAACAAGCTATCATCACAACCCGTCTTCTAGATTTCTAAGAAAAATCAAAAACTTTCTGAGTCTACTACCTGTAACCTGCTAAACTTTCAATACTCAGCAGCAGAGATGGTTGTACTTACCAACATCTGACCTCTCAAATCCACTTCTTTTGTTTCATTTAATGAAATTGGTGCCACTCATTAAAAAAAACCCATCATGAATGCTTCAGGAACTGAGACGCTCCACATTTCAAAATGTGAATTTGTTTGCACGTCCAAGGTGATATCCTTTGTGCTGCATAACAATGCTCATGCAGCTTGCTTTGCATACTACATCTGGAGAAGATATACATTTTAGGAATGAAGCCCTTGATGGGATATTCTTAAATGATGTCCCTATGGAATCTCAAGGGCGGCTTGTTGTTTAAATTTAGGAACAAAGCTAGATTTAACATTAGTGAAAACCAAGTTTGTTGGTTATGGAAGGCAAGACTTGGCACGCTTTCATTCTCTTAGTTGATTAATTGTGTGTCATTAGTTGATGAGGTGGTTACAAACTGTGCTGGTGAAGGTGAACTGTTTACTCCTTTCCATGAAAAGCTTAGTCTGTGTTGCAGCAGACAAGTTTCCAGGGATGGACTTTTGAGGGCCATCTTCGGTGCACTTTCAGCATCTTTTAGGTAACACGGCTTTGGTTTCCAGTTTAAAATGTGACTCTGGTAGGACTCGAACCCACAACCTTTGAATGCCTACATTTCACTAGAAGTCCAACGCGCTATCCATTGCGCCACAGAGCCGAGCTTGCGCTGACTGTTTTTGCCAGGCACCTTCAAATGAAAAATATCTGCTTTTACCCATTTGTTCGTGGCATTTCAGGATGTATGCAGGCTACCTTTTTGTTATATAAGAAGAAAGAGTACAGCATCTGGCTATCTCCCAAATGTTACTCTGGATTATTTCAGCAGTCCCATCTCACTCTCATCAAACACCTGTTTCATTACATAACAAGCTATCATCACAACCCGTCTTCTAGATTTCTAAGAAAAATCAAAAACTTTCTGAGTCTACTACCTGTAACCTGCTAAACTTTCAATACTCAGCAGCAGAGATGGTTGTACTTACCAACATCTGACCTCTCAAATCCACTTCTTTTGTTTCATTTAATGAAATTGGTGCCACTCATTAAAAAAAACCCATCATGAATGCTTCAGGAACTGAGACGCTCCACATTTCAAAATGTGAATTTGTTTGCACGTCCAAGGTGATATCCTTTGTGCTGCACAACAATGCTCATGCAGCTTGCTTTGCATACTACATCTGGAGAAGATATACATTTTAGGAATGAAGCCCTTGATGGAATATTCTTAAATGATGTCCCTAAGGAATCTCAAGGGCGGCTTGTTGTTTAAATTTAGGAACAAAGCTAGATTTATCATTAGCGAAAACCAAGTTTGTTGGTTATGGAAGGCAAGACTTGGCACGCTTTCATTCTCTTAGTTGATTAATTGTGTGTCATTAGTTGATGAGGTGGTTACAAACTGTGCTGGTGAAGGTGAACTGTTTACTCCTTTCTATGAAGAGCTTAGTCTGTGTTGCAGCAGACAAGTTTCCAGGGATGGACTCTTGAGGGCCATCTTTGATGCACTTTCAGCATCTTTTAGGTAACACGGCTTCGGTTTCCAGTTTAAAATGCAACTCTGGTGGGACTCAAACCCACAACCTTTGAATGCCTACATTTCACTAGAAGTCCAATGCGCTATCCATTGCGCCACAGAGCCGAGCTTGCACTGACTGTTTTTGCCAGGCACCTTCAAATGAAAAATATCTGCTTTTACCCATTTGTTCGTGGCATTTCAGGATGTATGCAGGCTACCTTTTTGTTATATAAGAAGAAAGAGTACAGCATCTGGCTATCTCCCAAATGTTACTCTGGATTATTTCAGCAGTCCCATCTCACTCTCATCAAACACCTGTTTCATTACATAACAAGCTATCATCACAACCCGTCTTCTAGATTTCTAAGAAAAATCAAAAACTTTCTGAGTCTACTACCTGTAACCTGCTAAACTTTCAATACTCAGCAGCAGAGATGGTTGTACTTACCAACATCTGACCTCTCAAATCCACTTCTTTTGTTTCATTTAATGAAATTGGTGCCACTCATTAAAAAAAACCCATCATGAATGCTTCAGGAACTGAGACGCTCCACATTTCAAAATGTGAATTTGTTTGCACGTCCAAGGTGATATCCTTTGTGCTGCATAACAATGCTCATGCAGCTTGCTTTGCATACTACATCTGGAGAAGATATACATTTTAGGAATGAAGCCCTTGATGGGATATTCTTCAATGATGTCCCTATGGAATCTCAAGGGCGGCTTGTTGTTAAAATTTAGGAACACAGCTAGATTTATCATTAGCAAAAACCAAGTTTGTTGGTTATGGAAGGCAAGACTTGGCACGCTTTCATTCTCTTAGTTGATTAATTGTGTGTCATTAGTTGATGAGGTGGTTACAAACTGTGCTGGTGAAGGTGAACTGTTTACTCCTTTCCATGAAGAGCTTAGTCTGTGTTGCAGCAGACAAGTTTCAAGGGATGGACTTTTGAGGGCCATCTTTGGTGCACTTTCAGCATCTTTTAGGTAACACGGCTTCGGTTTCCAGTTTAAAATGTGACTCTGGTGGGACTCGAACCCACAACCTTTGAATACCTACATTTCACTAGAAGTCCAATGCGCTATCCATTGCGCCACAGAGCCGAGCTTGCACTGACTGTTTTTGCCAGGCACCTTCAAATGAAAAATATCTGCTTTTACCCATTTGTTCGTGGCATTTCAGGATGTATGCAGGCTACCTTTTTGTTATATAAGAAGAAAGAGTACAGCATCTGGCTATCTCCCAAATGTTACTCTGGATTATTTCAGCAGTCCCATCTCACTCTCATCAAACACCTGTTTCATTACATAACAAGCTATCATCACAACCCATCTTCTAGATTTCTAAGAAAAATCAAAAACTTTCTGAGTCTACTACCTGTAACCTGCTAAACTTTCAATACTCAGCAGCAGAGATGGTTGTACTTACCAACATCTGACCTCTCAAATCCACTTCTTTTGTTTCATTTAATGAAATTGGTGCCACTCATTAAAAAAAAACCATCATGAATGCTTCAGGAACTGAGACGCTCCACATTTCAAAATGTGAATTTGTTTGCACGTCCAAGGTGATATCCTTTGTGCTGCACAACAATGCTCATGCAGCTTGCTTTGCATACTACATCTGCTAAACTTTCAATACTCAGCAGCAGAGATGGTTGTACTTACCAACATCTGACCTCTCAAATCCACTTCTTTTGTTTCATTTAATGAAATTGGTGCCACTCATTAAAAAAAACCCATCATGAATGCTTCAGGAACTGAGACGCTCCACATTTCAAAATGTGAATTTGTTTGCACGTCCAAGGTGATATCCTTTGTGCTGCATAACAATGCTCATGCAGCTTGCTTTGCATACTACATCTGGAGAAGATATAAATTTTAGGAATGAAGCCCTTGATGGTATATTCTTAAATGATGTCCCTATGGAATCTCAAGGGCGGCTTGTTGTTTAAATTTAGGAACAAAGCTAGATTTATCATTAGCGAAAACCAAGTTTGTTGGTTATGGAAGGCAAGACTTGGCACGCTTTCATTCTCTTAGTTGATTAATTGTGTGTCATTAGTTGATGAGGTGGTTACAAACTGTGCTGGTGAAGGTGAACTGTTTACTCCTTTCTATGAAGAGCTTAGTCTGTGTTGCAGCAGACAAGTTTCCAGGGATGGACTCTTGAGGGCCATCTTTGATGCACTTTCAGCATCTTTTAGGTAACACGGCTTCGGTTTCCAGTTTAAAATGCAACTCTGGTGGGACTCAAACCCACAACCTTTGAATGCCTACATTTCACTAGAAGTCCAATGCGCTATCCATTGCGCCACAGAGCCGAGCTTGCACTGACTGTTTTTGCCAGGCACCTTCAAATGAAAAATATCTGCTTTTACCCATTTGTTCGTGGCATTTCAGGATGTATGCAGGCTACCTTTTTGTTATATAAGAAGAAAGAGTACAGCATCTGGCTATCTCCCAAATGTTACTCTGGATTATTTCAGCAGTCCCATCTCACTCTCATCAAACACCTGTTTCATTACATAACAAGCTATCATCACAACCCGTCTTCTAGATTTCTAAGAAAAATCAAAAACTTTCTGAGTCTACTACCTGTAACCTGCTAAACTTTCAATACTCAGCAGCAGAGATGGTTGTACTTACCAACATCTGACCTCTCAAATCCACTTCTTTTGTTTCATTTAATGAAATTGGTGCCACTCATTAAAAAAAACCCATCATGAATGCTTCAGGAACTGAGACGCTCCACATTTCAAAATGTGAATTTGTTTGCACGTCCAAGGTGATATCCTTTGTGCTGCATAACAATGCTCATGCAGCTTGCTTTGCATACTACATCTGGAGAAGATATACATTTTAGGAATGAAGCCCTTGATGGGATATTCTTCAATGATGTCCCTATGGAATCTCAAGGGCGGCTTGTTGTTAAAATTTAGGAACACAGCTAGATTTATCATTAGCAAAAACCAAGTTTGTTGGTTATGGAAGGCAAGACTTGGCACGCTTTCATTCTCTTAGTTGATTAATTGTGTGTCATTAGTTGATGAGGTGGTTACAAACTGTGCTGGTGAAGGTGAACTGTTTACTCCTTTCCATGAAGAGCTTAGTCTGTGTTGCAGCAGACAAGTTTCAAGGGATGGACTTTTGAGGGCCATCTTTGGTGCACTTTCAGCATCTTTTAGGTAACACGGCTTCGGTTTCCAGTTTAAAATGTGACTCTGGTGGGACTCGAACCCACAACCTTTGAATACCTACATTTCACTAGAAGTCCAATGCGCTATCCATTGCGCCACAGAGCCGAGCTTGCACTGACTGTTTTTGCCAGGCACCTTCAAATGAAAAATATCTGCTTTTACCCATTTGTTCGTGGCATTTCAGGATGTATGCAGGCTACCTTTTTGTTATATAAGAAGAAAGAGTACAGCATCTGGCTATCTCCCAAATGTTACTCTGGATTATTTCAGCAGTCCCATCTCACTCTCATCAAACACCTGTTTCATTACATAACAAGCTATCATCACAACCCATCTTCTAGATTTCTAAGAAAAATCAAAAACTTTCTGAGTCTACTACCTGTAACCTGCTAAACTTTCAATACTCAGCAGCAGAGATGGTTGTACTTACCAACATCTGACCTCTCAAATCCACTTCTTTTGTTTCATTTAATGAAATTGGTGCCACTCATTAAAAAAAAACCATCATGAATGCTTCAGGAACTGAGACGCTCCACATTTCAAAATGTGAATTTGTTTGCACGTCCAAGGTGATATCCTTTGTGCTGCACAACAATGCTCATGCAGCTTGCTTTGCATACTACATCTGCTAAACTTTCAATACTCAGCAGCAGAGATGGTTGTACTTACCAACATCTGACCTCTCAAATCCACTTCTTTTGTTTCATTTAATGAAATTGGTGCCACTCATTAAAAAAAACCCATCATGAATGCTTCAGGAACTGAGACGCTCCACATTTCAAAATGTGAATTTGTTTGCACGTCCAAGGTGATATCCTTTGTGCTGCATAACAATGCTCATGCAGCTTGCTTTGCATACTACATCTGGAGAAGATATAAATTTTAGGAATGAAGCCCTTGATGGTATATTCTTAAATGATGTCCCTATGGAATCTCAAGGGCGGCTTGTTGTTTAAATTTAGGAACAAAGCTAGATTTATCATTAGCGAAAACCAAGTTTGTTGGTTATGGAAGGCAAGACTTGGCACGCTTTCATTCTCTTAGTTGATTAATTGTGTGTCATTAGTTGATGAGGTGGTTACAAACTGTGCTGGTGAAGGTGAACTGTTTACTCCTTTCCATGAAGAGCTTAGTCTGTGTTGCAGCAGACAAGTTTCCAGGGATGGACTTTTGAGGGCCATCTTCGGTGCACTTTCAGCATCTTTTAGGTAACACGGCTTCGGTTTCAAGTTTAAAATGCGACTCTGGTGGGACTCGAACCCACAACCTTTGAATGCCTACATTTCACTAGAAGTCCAATGCGCTATCCATTGCGCCACAGAGCCGAGCTTGCACTGACTGTTTTTGCCAGGCACCTTCAAATGAAAAATATCTGCTTTTACCCATTTGTTCGTGGCATTTCAGGATGTATGCAGGCTACCTTTTTGTTATATAAGAAGAAAGAGTACAGCATCTGGCTATCTCCCAAATGTTACTCTGGATTATTTCAGCAGTCCCATCTCACTCTCATCAAACACCTGTTTCATTACATAACAAGCTATCATCACAACCCGTCTTCTAGATTTCTAAGAAAAATCAAAAACTTTCTGAGTCTACTACCTGTAACCTGCTAAACTTTCAATACTCAGCAGCAGAGATGGTTGTACTTACCAACATCTGACCTCTCAAATCAACTTCTTTTGTTTCATTTAATGAAATTGGTGCCACTCATTAAAAAAAACCCATCATGAATGCTTCAGGAACTGAGGCGCTCCACATTTCAAAATGTGAATTGCACGTCCAAGGTGATATCCTTTGTGCTGCACAACAATGCTCATGCAGCTTGCTTTGCATACTACATCTGGAGAAGATATAAATTTTAGGAATGAAGCCCTTGATGGTATATTCTTAAATGATGTCCCTATGGAATCTCAAGGGCGGCTTGTTGTTTAAATTTAGGAACAAAGCTAGATTTATCATTAGCGAAAACCAAGTTTGTTGGTTATGGAAGGCAAGACTTGGCACGCTTTCATTCTCTTAGTTGATTAATTGTGTGTCATTAGTTGATGAGGTGGTTACAAACTGTGCTGGTGAAGGTGAACTGTTTACTCCTTTCCATGAAGAGCTTAGTCTGTGTTGCAGCAGACAAGTTTCCAGGGATGGACTTTTGAGGGCCATCTTCGGTGCACTTTCAGCATCTTTTAGGTAACACGGCTTCGGTTTCAAGTTTAAAATGCGACTCTGGTGGGACTCGAACCCACAACCTTTGAATGCCTACATTTCACTAGAAGTCCAATGCGCTATCCATTGCGCCACAGAGCCGAGCTTGCACTGACTGTTTTTGCCAGGCACCTTCAAATGAAAAATATCTGCTTTTACCCATTTGTTCGTGGCATTTCAGGATGTATGCAGGCTACCTTTTTGTTATATAAGAAGAAAGAGTACAGCATCTGGCTATCTCCCAAATGTTACTCTGGATTATTTCAGCAGTCCCATCTCACTCTCATCAAACACCTGTTTCATTACATAACAAGCTATCATCACAACCCGTCTTCTAGATTTCTAAGAAAAATCAAAAACTTTCTGAGTCTACTACCTGTAACCTGCTAAACTTTCAATACTCAGCAGCAGAGATGGTTGTACTTACCAACATCTGACCTCTCAAATCCACTTATTTTGTTTCATTTAATGAAATTGGTGCCACTCATTAAAAAAAACCCATCATGAATGCTTCAGGAAATGAGACGCTCCACATTTCAAAATGTGAATTTGTTTGCACGTCCAAGGTGATATCCTTTGTGCTGCATAACAATGCTCATGCAGCTTGCTTTGCATACTACATCTGGAGAAGATATACATTTTAGGAATGAAGCCCTTGATGGGATATTCTTCAATGATGTCCCTATGGAATCTCAAGGGCGGCTTGTTGTTTAAATTTAGGAACAAAGCTAGATTTATCATTAGTGAAAACCAAGTTTGTTGGTTATGGAAGGCAAGACTTGGCACGCTTTCATTCTCTTAGTTGATTAATTGTGTGTCATTAGTTGATGAGGTGGTTACAAACTGTGCTGGTGAAGGTGAACTGTTTACTCCTTTCCATGAAGAGCTTAGTCTGTGTTGCAGCAGACAAGTTTCCAGGGATGGACTTTTGAGGGCCATCTTTGGTGCACTTTCAGCATCTTTTAGGTAACACGGCTTCGGTTTCCAGTTTAAAATGTGACTCTGGTGGAACTCGAACCCACAACCTTTGAATACCTACATTTCACTAGAAGTCCAATGCGCTATCCATTGCGCCACAGAGCCGAGCTTGCACTGACTGTTTTTGCCAGGCACCTTCAAATGAAAAATATCTGCTTTTACCCATTTGTTCGTGTCATTTCAGGATGTATGCAGGCTACCTTTTTGTTATATAAGAAGAAAGAGTACAGCATCTGGCTATCTCCCAAATGTTACTCTGGATTATTTCAGCAGTCCCATCTCACTCTCATCAAACACCTGTTTCATTACATAACAAGCTATCATCACAACCCATCTTCTAGATTTCTAAGAAAAATCAAAAACTTTCTGAGTCTACTACCTGTAACCTGCTAAACTTTCAATACTCAGCAGCAGAGATGGTTGTACTTACCAACAACTGACCTCTCAAATCCACTTCTTTTGTTTCATTTAATGAAATTGGTGCCACTCATTAAAAAAAAAACATCATGAATGCTTCAGGAACTGAGACGCTCCACATTTCAAAATGTGAATTTGTTTGCACGTCCAAGGTGATATCCTTTGTGCTGCACAACAATGCTCGTGCAGCTTGCTTTGCATACTACATCTGGAGAAGATATACATTTTAGGAATGAAGCCCTTGATGGGATATTCTTCAATGATGTCCCTATGGAATCTCAAGGGCGGCTTGTTGTTTAAATTTAGGAACAAAGCTAGATTTATCATTAGTGAAAACCAAGTTTGTTGGTTATGGAAGGCAAGACTTGGCACGCTTTCATTCTCTTAGTTGATTAATTGTGTGTCATTAGTTGGTGAGGTGGTTACAAACTGTGCTGGTGAAGGTGAACTGTTTACTCCTTTCCATGAAGAGATTAGTCTGTGTTGCAGCAGACAAGTTTCCAGGGATGGACTTTTGAGGGCCATCTTCGGTGCACTTTCAGCATCTTTTAGGTAACACGGCTTCGGTTTCCAGTTTAAAATGCGACTCTGGTGGGACTCGAACCCACAACCTTTGAATGCCTACATTTCACTAGAAGCCCAATGCGCTATCCATTGCACCACAGAGCCGAGCTTGCACTGCCTGTTTTTGCCAGGCACCTTCAAATGAAAAATATCTGCTTTTACCCATTTGTTCGTGGCATTTCAGGATGTATGCAGGCTACCTTTTTGTTATATAAGAAGAAAGAGTACAGCATCTGGCTATCTCCCAAATGTTACTCTGGATTATTTCAGCAGTCCCATCTCACTCTCATCAAACACCTGTTTCATTATATAACAAGCTATCATCACAACCCGTCTTCTAGATTTCTAAGAAAAATCAAAAACTTTCTGAGTCTACTACCTGTAACCTGCTAAACTTTCAATACTCAGCAGCAGAGATGGTTGTACTTACCAACATCTGACCTCTCAAATCCACTTCTTTTGTTTCATTTAATGAAATTGGTGCCACTCATTAAAAAATACCCATCATGAATGCTTCAGGAACTGAGACGCTCCACATTTCAAAATGTGAATTTGTTTGCACGTCCAAGGTGATATTCTTTGTGCTGCACAACAATGCTCGTGCAGCTTGCTTTGCATACTACATCTGGAGAAGATATACATTTTAGGAATGAAGCCCTTGATGGGATATTCTTCAATGATGTCCCTATGGAATCTCAAGGGCGGCTTGTTGTTTAAATTTAGGAACAAAGCTAGATTTATCATTAGCGAAAACCAAGTTTGTTGGTTATGGAAGGCAAGATTTGGCACGCTTTCATTCTCTTAGTTGATTAATTGTGTGTCATTAGTTGATGAGGTTGTTACAAACTGTGCTGGTGAAGGTGAACTGTTTACTCCTTTCTATAAAGAGAGCTTAGTCTGTGTTGCAGCAGACAAGTTTCCAGGGATGGACTTTTGAGGGCCATCTTCGGTGCACTTTCAGCATCTTTTAGGTAACACGGCTTCGGTTTCCAGTTTAAAATGCGACTCTGGTGGGACTCGAACCCACAGCCTTTGAATGCCTACATTTCACTAGAAGTCCAATGCGCTATCCATTGCGCCACAGAGCCGAGCTTGCACTGACTGTTTTTGCCAGGCACCTTCAAATGAAAAATATCTGCTTTTACCCATTTGTTCGTGGCATTTCAGGATGTATGCAGGCTACCTTTTTGTTATATAAGAAGAAAGAGTACAGCATCTGGCTATCTCCCAAATGTTACTCTGGATTATTTCAGCAGTCCCATCTCACTCTCATCAAACACCTGTTTCATTACATAACAAGCTATCATCACAACCTGTCTTCTAGATTTCTAAGAAAAATCAAAAACTTTCTGAGTCTACTACCTGTAACCTGCTAAACTTTCAATACTCAGCAGCAGAGATGGTTGTACTTACCAACATCTGACCTCTCAAATCCACTTCTTTTGTTTCATTTAATGAAATTGGTGGCACTCATTAAAAAAAAACCATCATGAATGCTTCAGGAACTGAGACGCTCCACATTTCAAAATGTGAATTTGTTTGCACGTCCAAGGTGATATCCTTTGTGCTGCACAACAATGCTCGTGCAGCTTGCTTTGCATACTACATCTGGAGAAGATATACATTTTAGGAATGAAGCCCTTGATGGGATATTCTTCAATGATGTCCCTATGGAATCTCAAGGGCGGCTTGTTGTTTAAATTTATGAACAAAGCTAGATTTATCATTAGCGAAAACCAAGTTTGTTGGTTATGGAAGGCAAGACTTGGCACGCTTTCATTCTCTTAGTTGATTAATTGTGTGTCATTAGTTGATGAGGTGGTTACAAACTGTGCTGGTGAAGGTGAACTGTTTACTCCTTTCTATGAAGAGCTTAGTCTGTGTTGCAGCAGACAAGTTTCCAGGGATGGACTTTTGAGGGCCATCTTCGGTGCACTTTCAGCATCTTTTCGGTAACACGGCTTCCGTTTCCAGTTTAAAATACGACTCTGTTGGGACTCGAACCCACAACCTTTGAATGCCTACATTTTACTAGAAGTCCAATGCGCTATCCATTGCGCCACAGAGCCGAGCTTGCACTAGTTGTTTTTGCCAGGCACCTTCAAATGAAAAATATCTGCTTTAACCCATTTGTTCGTGGCATTTCAGGATGTATGCAGGCTACCTTTTTGTTATATAAGAAGAAAGAGTACAGCATCTGGCTATCTCCCAAATGTTACTCTGGATTATTTCAGCAGTCCCATCTCACTCTCATCAAACACCTGTTTTATTACATAACAAGCTATCATCACAACCCGTCTTCTAGATTTCTAAGAAAAATCAAAAACTTTCTGAGTCTTCTACCTGTAACCTGCTAAACTTTCAATACTCAGCAGCAGAGATGATTGTACTTACCAACATCTGACCTCTCAAATCCACTTCTTTTGTTTCATTTAATGAAATTGGTGCCACTCATTAAAAAAAACCCATCATGAATGCTTTAGGAACTGAGACGCTCCACATTTCAAAATGTGAATTTGTTTGCACGTCCAAGGTGATATCCTTTGTGCTGCACAACAATGCTCATGCAGCTTGCTTTGCATACTACATCTGGAGAAGATATACATTTTAGGAATGAAGCCCTTGATGGGATATTCTTCAATGATGTCCCTATGGAATCTCAAGGGCGGCTTGTTGTTTAAATTTAGGAACAAAGCTAGATTTATCATTAGCGAAAACCAAGTTTGTTGGTTATGGAAGGCAAGACTTGGCACGCTTTCATTCTCTTAGTTGATTAATTGTGTGTCATTAGTTGGTGAGGTGGTTACAAACTGTGCTGGTGAAGGTGAACTGTTTACTCCTTTCCATGAAGAGATTAGTCTGTGTTGCAGCAGACAAGTTTCCAGGGATGGACTTTTGAGGGCCATCTTCGGTGCACTTTCAGCATCTTTTAGGTAACACGGCTTCGGTTTCCAGTTTAAAATGCAACTCTGGTGGGACTCGAACCCACAGCCTTTGAATGCCTACATTTCACTAGAAGTCCAATGCGCTATCCATTGCGCCACAGAGCCGAGCTTGCACTGACTGTTTGTGCCAGGCACCTTCAAATGAAAAATATCTGCTTTTACCCATTTGTTCGTGGCATTTCAGGATGTATGCAGGCTACCTTTTTGTTATATAAGAAGAAAGAGTACAGCATCTGGCTATCTCCCAAATGTTACTCTGGATTATTTCAGCAGTCCCATCTCACTCTCATCAAACACCTGTTTCATTACATAACAAGCTATCATCACAACCTGTCTTCTAGATTTCTAAGAAAAATCAAAAACTTTCTGAGTCTACTACCTGTAACCTGCTAAACTTTCAATACTCAGCAGCAGAGATGGTTGTACTTACCAACATCTGACCTCTCAAATCCACTTCTTTTGTTTCATTTAATGAAATTGGTGCCACTCATTAAAAAAAAACCATCATGAATGCTTCAGGAACTGAGACGCTCCACATTTCAAAATGTGAATTTGTTTGCACGTCCAAGGTGATATCCTTTGTGCTGCACAACAATGCTTGTGCAGCTTGCTTTGCATACTACATCTGGAGAAGATATACATTTTAGGAATGAAGCCCTTGATGGGATATTCTTCAATGATGTCCCTATGGAATCTCAAGGGCGGCTTGTTGTTTAAATTTAGGAACAAAGCTAGATTTATCATTAGCGAAAACCAAGTTTGTTGGTTATGGAAGGCAAGACTTGGCACGCTTTCATTCTCTTAGTTGATTAATTGTGTGTCATTAGTTGATGAGGTGGTTACAAACTGTGCTGGTGAAGGTGAACTGTTTACTCCTTTCTATGAAGAGCTTAGTCTGTGTTGCAGCAGACAAGTTTCCAGGGATGGACTTTTGAGGGCCATCTTCGGTGCACTTTCAGCATCTTTTAGGTAACACGGCTTCCGTTTCCAGTTTAAAATGCGACTCTGTTGGGACTCGAACCCACAACCTTTGAATGCCTACATTTTACTAGAAGTCCAATGCGCTATCCATTGCGCCACAGAGCCGAGCTTGCACTAGTTGTTTTTGCCAGGCACCTTCAAATGAAAAATATCTGCTTTAACCCATTTGTTCGTGGCATTTCAGGATGTATGCAGGCTACCTTTTTGTTATATAAGAAAAAAGAGTACAGCATCTGGCTATCTCCCAAATGTTACTCTGGATTATTTCAGCAGTCCCATCTCACTCTCATCAAACACCTGTTTTATTACATAACAAGCTATCATCACAACCCGTCTTCTAGTTTTCTAAGAAAAATCAAAAACTTTCTGAGTCTTCTACCTGTAACCTGCTAAACTTTCAATACTCAGCAGCAGAGATGGTTGTACTTACCAACATCTGACCTCTCAAATCCACTTCTTTTGTTTCATTTAATGAAATTGGTGCCACTCATTAAAAAAAACCCATCATGAATGCTTTAGGAACTGAGACGCTCCACATTTCAAAATGTGAATTTGTTTGCACGTCCAAGGTGATATCCTTTGTGCTGCACAACAATGCTCATGCAGCTTGCTTTGCATACTACATCTGGAGAAGATATACATTTTAGGAATGAAGCCCTTGATGGGATATTCTTCAATGATGTCCCTATGGAATCTCAAGGGCGGCTTGTTGTTTAAATTTAGGAACAAAGCTAGATTTATCATTAGCGAAAACCAAGTTTGTTGGTTATGGAAGGCAAGACTTGGCACGCTTTCATTCTCTTAGTTGATTAATTGTGTGTCATTAGTTGGTGAGGTGGTTACAAACTGTGCTGGTGAAGGTGAACTGTTTACTCCTTTCCATGAAGAGATTAGTCTGTGTTGCAGCAGACAAGTTTCCAGGGATTGACTTTTGAGGGCCATCTTCGGTGCACTTTCAGCATCTTTTAGGTAACACGGCTTCGGTTTCCAGTTTAAAATGCGACTCTGGTGGGACTCAAACCCACAGCCTTTGAATGCCTACATTTCACTAGAAGTCCAATGCGCTATCCATTGCGCCACAGAGCCGAGCTTGCACTGACTGTTTTTGCCAGGCACCTTCAAATGAAAAATATCTGCTTTTACCCATTTGTTCGTGGCATTTCAGGATGTATGCAGGCTACCTTTTTGTTATATAAGAAGAAAGAGTACAGCATCTGGCTATCTCCCAAATGTTACTCTGGATTATTTCAGCAGTCCCATCTCACTCTCATCAAACACCTGTTTCATTACATAACAAGCTATCATCACAACCTGTCTTCTAGATTTCTAAGAAAAATCAAAAACTTTCTGAGTCTACTACCTGTAACCTGCTAAACTTTCAATACTCAGCAGCAGAGATGGTTGTACTTACCAACATCTGACCTCTCAAATCCACTTCTTTTGTTTCATTTAATGAAATTGGTGCCACTCATTAAAAAAAAACCATCATGAATGCTTCAGGAACTGAGACGCTCCACATTTCAAAATGTGAATTTGTTTGCACGTCCAAGGTGATATCCTTTGTGCTGCACAGCAATGCTCGTGCAGCTTGCTTTGCATACTACATCTGGAGAAGATATACATTTTAGGAATGAAGCCCTTGATGGGATATTCTTCAATGATGTCCCTATGGAATCTCAAGGGCGGCTTGTTGTTTAAATTTAGGAACAAAGCTAGATTTATCATTAGCGAAAACCAAGTTTGTTGGTTATGGAAGGCAAGACTTGGCACGCTTTCATTCTCTTAGTTGATTAATTGTGTGTCATTAGTTGGTGAGGTGGTTACAAACTGTGCTGGTGAAGGTGAACTGTTTACTCCTTTCCATGAAGAGATTAGTCTGTGTTGCAGCAGACAAGTTTCCAGGGATGGACTTTTGAGGGCCATCTTCGGTGCACTTTCAGCATCTTTTAGGTAACACGGCTTCGGTTTCCAGTTTAAAATGCGACTCTGGTGGGACTCGAACCCACAACCTTTGAATGTCTACATTTCACTAGAAGTCCAATGCGCTATCCATTGCGCCACAGAGCCGAGCTTGCACTGACTGTTTTTGCCAGGCACATTCAAATGAAAAATATCTGCTTTTACCCATTTGTTCGTGGCATTTCAGGATGTATGCAGGCTACCTTTTTGTTATATAAGAAGAAAGAGTACAGCATCTGGCTATCTCCCAAATGTTACTCTGGATTATTTCAGCAGTCCCATCTCACTCTCATCAAACACCTGTTTCATTATATAACAAGCTATCATCACAACCCGTCTTCTAGATTTCTAAGAAAAATCAAAAACTTTCTGAGTCTACTACCTGTAACCTGCTAAACTTTCAATACTCAGCAGCAGAGATGGTTGTACTTACCAACATCTGACCTCTCAAATCCACTTCTTTTGTTTCATTTAATGAAATTGGTGCCACTCATTAAAAAATACCCATCATGAATGCTTCAGGAACTGAGACGCTCCACATTTCAAAATGTGAATTTGTTTGCACGTCCAAGGTGATATTCTTTGTGCTGCACAACAATGCTCGTGCAGCTTGCTTTGCATACTACATCTGGAGAAGATATACATTTTAGGAATGAAGCCCTTGATGGGATATTCTTCAATGATGTCCCTATGGAATCTCAAGGGCGGCTTGTTGTTTAAATTTAGGAACAAAGCTAGATTTATCATTAGCGAAAACCAAGTTTGTTGGTTATGGAAGGCAAGATTTGGCACGCTTTCATTCTCTTAGTTGATTAATTGTGTGTCATTAGTTGATGAGGTTGTTACAAACTGTGCTGGTGAAGGTGAACTGTTTACTCCTTTCTATAAAGAGAGCTTAGTCTGTGTTGCAGCAGACAAGTTTCCAGGGATGGACTTTTGAGGGCCATCTTCGGTGCACTTTCAGCATCTTTTAGGTAACACGGCTTCGGTTTCCAGTTTAAAATGCGACTCTGGTGGGACTCGAACCCACAGCCTTTGAATGCCTACATTTCACTAGAAGTCCAATGCGCTATCCATTGCGCCACAGAGCCGAGCTTGCACTGACTGTTTTTGCCAGGCACCTTCAAATGAAAAATATCTGCTTTTACCCATTTGTTCGTGGCATTTCAGGATGTATGCAGGCTACCTTTTTGTTATATAAGAAGAAAGAGTACAGCATCTGGCTATCTCCCAAATGTTACTCTGGATTATTTCAGCAGTCCCATCTCACTCTCATCAAACACCTGTTTCATTACATAACAAGCTATCATCACAACCTGTCTTCTAGATTTCTAAGAAAAATCAAAAACTTTCTGAGTCTACTACCTGTAACCTGCTAAACTTTCAATACTCAGCAGCAGAGATGGTTGTACTTACCAACATCTGACCTCTCAAATCCACTTCTTTTGTTTCATTTAATGAAATTGGTGGCACTCATTAAAAAAAAACCATCATGAATGCTTCAGGAACTGAGACGCTCCACATTTCAAAATGTGAATTTGTTTGCACGTCCAAGGTGATATCCTTTGTGCTGCACAACAATGCTCGTGCAGCTTGCTTTGCATACTACATCTGGAGAAGATATACATTTTAGGAATGAAGCCCTTGATGGGATATTCTTCAATGATGTCCCTATGGAATCTCAAGGGCGGCTTGTTGTTTAAATTTATGAACAAAGCTAGATTTATCATTAGCGAAAACCAAGTTTGTTGGTTATGGAAGGCAAGACTTGGCACGCTTTCATTCTCTTAGTTGATTAATTGTGTGTCATTAGTTGATGAGGTGGTTACAAACTGTGCTGGTGAAGGTGAACTGTTTACTCCTTTCTATGAAGAGCTTAGTCTGTGTTGCAGCAGACAAGTTTCCAGGGATGGACTTTTGAGGGCCATCTTCGGTGCACTTTCAGCATCTTTTCGGTAACACGGCTTCCGTTTCCAGTTTAAAATACGACTCTGTTGGGACTCGAACCCACAACCTTTGAATGCCTACATTTTACTAGAAGTCCAATGCGCTATCCATTGCGCCACAGAGCCGAGCTTGCGCTAGTTGTTTTTGCCAGGCACCTTCAAATGAAAAATATCTGCTTTAACCCATTTGTTCGTGGCATTTCAGGATGTATGCAGGCTACCTTTTTGTTATATAAGAAGAAAGAGTACAGCATCTGGCTATCTCCCAAATGTTACTCTGGATTATTTCAGCAGTCCCATCTCACTCTCATCAAACACCTGTTTTATTACATAACAAGCTATCATCACAACCCGTCTTCTAGATTTCTAAGAAAAATCAAAAACTTTCTGAGTCTTCTACCTGTAACCTGCTAAACTTTCAATACTCAGCAGCAGAGATGATTGTACTTACCAACATCTGACCTCTCAAATCCACTTCTTTTGTTTCATTTAATGAAATTGGTGCCACTCATTAAAAAAAACCCATCATGAATGCTTTAGGAACTGAGACGCTCCACATTTCAAAATGTGAATTTGTTTGCACGTCCAAGGTGATATCCTTTGTGCTGCACAACAATGCTCATGCAGCTTGCTTTGCATACTACATCTGGAGAAGATATACATTTTAGGAATGAAGCCCTTGATGGGATATTCTTCAATGATGTCCCTATGGAATCTCAAGGGCGGCTTGTTGTTTAAATTTAGGAACAAAGCTAGATTTATCATTAGCGAAAACCAAGTTTGTTGGTTATGGAAGGCAAGACTTGGCACGCTTTCATTCTCTTAGTTGATTAATTGTGTGTCATTAGTTGGTGAGGTGGTTACAAACTGTGCTGGTGAAGGTGAACTGTTTACTCCTTTCCATGAAGAGATTAGTCTGTGTTGCAGCAGACAAGTTTCCAGGGATGGACTTTTGAGGGCCATCTTCGGTGCACTTTCAGCATCTTTTAGGTAACACGGCTTCGGTTTCCAGTTTAAAATGCGACTCTGGTGGGACTCGAACCCACAGCCTTTGAATGCCTACATTTCACTAGAAGTCCAATGCGCTATCCATTGCGCCACAGAGCCGAGCTTGCACTGACTGTTTGTGCCAGGCACCTTCAAATGAAAAATATCTGCTTTTACCCATTTGTTCGTGGCATTTCAGGATGTATGCAGGCTACCTTTTTGTTATATAAGAAGAAAGAGTACAGCATCTGGCTATCTCCCAAATGTTACTCTGGATTATTTCAGCAGTCCCATCTCACTCTCATCAAACACCTGTTTCATTACATAACAAGCTATCATCACAACCTGTCTTCTAGATTTCTAAGAAAAATCAAAAACTTTCTGAGTCTACTACCTGTAACCTGCTAAACTTTCAATACTCAGCAGCAGAGATGGTTGTACTTACCAACATCTGACCTCTCAAATCCACTTCTTTTGTTTCATTTAATGAAATTGGTGCCACTCATTAAAAAAAAACCATCATGAATGCTTCAGGAACTGAGACGCTCCACATTTCAAAATGTGAATTTGTTTGCACGTCCAAGGTGATATCCTTTGTGCTGCACAACAATGCTTGTGCAGCTTGCTTTGCATACTACATCTGGAGAAGATATACATTTTAGGAATGAAGCCCTTGATGGGATATTCTTCAATGATGTCCCTATGGAATCTCAAGGGCGGCTTGTTGTTTAAATTTAGGAACAAAGCTAGATTTATCATTAGCGAAAACCAAGTTTGTTGGTTATGGAAGGCAAGACTTGGCACGCTTTCATTCTCTTAGTTGATTAATTGTGTGTCATTAGTTGATGAGGTGGTTACAAACTGTGCTGGTGAAGGTGAACTGTTTACTCCTTTCTATGAAGAGCTTAGTCTGTGTTGCAGCAGACAAGTTTCCAGGGATGGACTTTTGAGGGCCATCTTCGGTGCACTTTCAGCATCTTTTAGGTAACACGGCTTCCGTTTCCAGTTTAAAATGCGACTCTGTTGGGACTCGAACCCACAACCTTTGAATGCCTACATTTTACTAGAAGTCCAATGCGCTATCCATTGCGCCACAGAGCCGAGCTTGCACTAGTTGTTTTTGCCAGGCACCTTCAAATGAAAAATATCTGCTTTAACCCATTTGTTCGTGGCATTTCAGGATGTATGCAGGCTACCTTTTTGTTATATAAGAAAAAAGAGTACAGCATCTGGCTATCTCCCAAATGTTACTCTGGATTATTTCAGCAGTCCCATCTCACTCTCATCAAACACCTGTTTTATTACATAACAAGCTATCATCACAACCCGTCTTCTAGTTTTCTAAGAAAAATCAAAAACTTTCTGAGTCTTCTACCTGTAACCTGCTAAACTTTCAATACTCAGCAGCAGAGATGGTTGTACTTACCAACATCTGACCTCTCAAATCCACTTCTTTTGTTTCATTTAATGAAATTGGTGCCACTCATTAAAAAAAACCCATCATGAATGCTTTAGGAACTGAGACGCTCCACATTTCAAAATGTGAATTTGTTTGCACGTCCAAGGTGATATCCTTTGTGCTGCACAACAATGCTCATGCAGCTTGCTTTGCATACTACATCTGGAGAAGATATACATTTTAGGAATGAAGCCCTTGATGGGATATTCTTCAATGATGTCCCTATGGAATCTCAAGGGCGGCTTGTTGTTTAAATTTAGGAACAAAGCTAGATTTATCATTAGCGAAAACCAAGTTTGTTGGTTATGGAAGGCAAGACTTGGCACGCTTTCATTCTCTTAGTTGATTAATTGTGTGTCATTAGTTGGTGAGGTGGTTACAAACTGTGCTGGTGAAGGTGAACTGTTTACTCCTTTCCATGAAGAGATTAGTCTGTGTTGCAGCAGACAAGTTTCCAGGGATTGACTTTTGAGGGCCATCTTCGGTGCACTTTCAGCATCTTTTAGGTAACACGGCTTCGGTTTCCAGTTTAAAATGCGACTCTGGTGGGACTCAAACCCACAGCCTTTGAATGCCTACATTTCACTAGAAGTCCAATGCGCTATCCATTGCGCCACAGAGCCGAGCTTGCACTGACTGTTTTTGCCAGGCACCTTCAAATGAAAAATATCTGCTTTTACCCATTTGTTCGTGGCATTTCAGGATGTATGCAGGCTACCTTTTTGTTATATAAGAAGAAAGAGTACAGCATCTGGCTATCTCCCAAATGTTACTCTGGATTATTTCAGCAGTCCCATCTCACTCTCATCAAACACCTGTTTCATTACATAACAAGCTATTATCACAACCTGTCTTCTAGATTTCTAAGAAAAATCAAAAACTTTCTGAGTCTACTACCTGTAACCTGCTAAACTTTCAATACTCAGCAGCAGAGATGGTTGTACTTACCAACATCTGACCTCTCAAATCCACTTCTTTTGTTTCATTTAATGAAATTGGTGCCACTCATTAAAAAAAAACCATCATGAATGCTTCAGGAACTGAGACGCTCCACATTTCAAAATGTGAATTTGTTTGCACGTCCAAGGTGATATCCTTTGTGCTGCACAGCAATGCTCGTGCAGCTTGCTTTGCATACTACATCTGGAGAAGATATACATTTTAGGAATGAAGCCCTTGATGGGATATTCTTCAATGATGTCCCTATGGAATCTCAAGGGCGGCTTGTTGTTTAAATTTAGGAACAAAGCTAGATTTATCATTAGCGAAAACCAAGTTTGTTGGTTATGGAAGGCAAGACTTGGCACGCTTTCATTCTCTTAGTTGATTAATTGTGTGTCATTAGTTGATGAGGTGGTTACAAACTGTGCTGGTGAAGGTGAACTGTTTACTCCTTTCTATGAAGAGCTTAGTCTGTGTTGCAGCAGACAAGTTTCCAGGGATGGACTTTTGAGGGCCATCTTCGGTGCACTTTCAGCATCTTTTAGGTAACACGGCTTCGGTTTCCAGTTTAAAATGCGACTCTGGTGGGACTCGAACCCACAGCCTTTGAATGCCTACATTTCACTAGAAGCCCAATGCGCTATCCATTGCGCCACAGAGCCGAGCTTGCACTGACTATTTTTGCCAGGCACCTTCAAATGAAAAATATCTGCTTTTACCCATTTGTTCGTGGCATTTCAGGATGTATGCAGGCTACCTTTTTGTTATATAAGAAGAAAGAGTACAGCATCTGGCTATCTCCCAAATGTTACTCTGGATTATTTCAGCAGTCCCATCTCACTCTCATCAAACACCTGTTTCATTACATAACAAGCTATCATCACAACCTGTCTTCTAGATTTCTAAGAAAAATCAAAAACTTTCTGAGTCTACTACCTGTAACCTGCTAAACTTTCAATACTCAGCAGCAGAGATGGTTGTACTTACCAACATCTGACCTCTCAAATCCACTTCTTTTGTTTCATTTAATGAAATTGGTGCCACTCATTAAAAAAAAACCATCATGAATGCTTCAGGAACTGAGACGCTCCACATTTCAAAATGTGAATTTGTTTGCACGTCCAAGGTGATATCCTTTGTGCTGCACAACAATGCTCGTGCAGCTTGCTTTGCATACTACATCTGGAAAAGATATACATTTTAGGAATGAAGCCCTTGATGGGATATTCTTCAATGATGTCCCTATGGAATCTCAAGGGCGGCTTGTTGTTTAAATTTAGGAACAAAGCTAGATTTACCATTAGCGAAAACCAAGTTTGTTGGTTATGGAAGGCAAGACTTGGCACGCTTTCATTCTCTTAGTTGATTAATTGTGTGTCATTAGTTGGTGAGGTGGTTACAAACTGTGCTGGTGAAGGTGAACTGTTTACTCCTTTCCATGAAGAGATTAGTCTGTGTTGCAGCAGACAAGTTTCCAGGGATGGACTTTTGAGGGCCATCTTCGGTGCACTTTCAGCATCTTTTAGGTAACACGGCTTCGGTTTCCAGTTTAAAATGCGACTCTGGTGGGACTCGAACCCACAACCTTTGAATGCCTACATTTCACTAGAAGTCCAATGCGCTATCCATTGCGCCACAGAGCCGAGCTTGCACTGACTGTTTTTGCCAGGCACCTTCAAATGAAAAATATCTGCTTTTACCCATTTGTTTGTGGCATTTCAGGATGTATGCAGGCTACCTTTTTGTTATATAAGAAGAAAGAGTACAGCATCTGGCTATCTCCCAAATGTTACTCTGGATTATTTCAGCAGTCCCATCTCACTCTCATCAAACACCTGTTTCATTACATAACAAGCTATCATCACAACCTGTCTTCTAGATTTCTAAGAAAAATCAAAAACGTTCTGAGTCTTCTACCTGTAACCTGCTAAACTTTCAATACTCAGCAGCAGAGATGGTTGTACTTACCAACATCTGACCTCTCAAATCCACTTCTTTTGTTTCATTTAATGAAATTGGTGCCACTCATTAAAAAAAACCCATCATGAATGCTTTAGGAACTGAGACGCTCCACATTTCAAAATGTGAATTTGTTTGCACGTCCAAGGTGATATCCTTTGTGCTGCACAACAATGCTCATGCAGCTTGCTTTGCATACTACATCTGGAGAAGATATACATTTTAGGAATGAAGCCCTTGATGGGATATTCTTCAATGATGTCCCTATGGAATCTCAAGGGCGGCTTGTTGTTTAAATTTAGGAACAAAGCTAGATTTATCATTAGCGAAAACCAAGTTTGTTGGTTATGGAAGGCAAGACTTGGCACGCTTTCATTCTCTTAGTTGATTAATTGTATGTCATTAGTTGGTGAGGTGGTTACAAACTGTGCTGGTGAAGGTGAACTGTTTACTCCTTTCCATGAAGAGATTAGTCTGTGTTGCAGCAGACATGTTTCCAGGGATGGACTTTTGAGGGCCATCTTCGGTGCACTTTCTGCATCTTTTAGGTAACACGGCTTCGGTTTCCAGTTTAAAATGTGACTCTGGTGGGACTCAAACCCACAGCCTTTGAATGCCTACATTTCACTAGAAGTCCAATGCGCTATCCATTGCGCCACAGAGCCGAGCTTGCACTGACTGTTTTTGCCAGGCACCTTCAAATGAAAAATATCTGCTTTTACCCATTTGTTCGTGGCATTTCAGGATGTATGCAGGCTACCTTTTTGTTATATAAGAAGAAAGAGTACAGCATCTGGCTATCTCCCAAATGTTACTCTGGATTATTTCAGCAGTCCCATCTCACTCTCATCAAACACCTGTTTCATTACATAAAAAGCTATCATCACAACCTGTCTTCTAGATTTCTAAGAAAAATCAAAAACTTTCTGAGTCTACTACCTGTAACCTGCTAAACTTTCAATACTCAGCAGTAGAGATGGTTGTACTTACCAACATCTGACCTCTTAAATCCACTTCTTTTGTTTCATTTAATGAAATTGGTGCCACTCATTAAAAAAAAACCATCATGAATGCTTCAGGAACTGAGACGCTCCACATTTCAAAATGTGAATTTGTTTGCACGTCCAAGGTGATATCCTTTGTGCTGCACAACAATGCTCATGCAGCTTGCTTTGCATACTACATCTGGAGAAGATATACATTTTAGGAATGAAGCCCTTGATGGGATATTCTTCAATGATGTCCCTATGAAATCTCAAGGGCGGCTTGTTGTTTAAATTTAGGAACAAAGCTAGATTTATCATTAGCGAAAACCAAGTTTGTTGGTTATGGAAGGCAAGACTTGGCACACTTTCATTCTCTTAGTTGATTAATTGTGTGTCATTAGTTGATGAGGTGGTTACAAACTGTGCTGGTGAAGGTGAACTGTTTACTCCTTTCCATGAAGAGCTTAGTCTGTGTTGCAGCAGACAAGTTTCCAGGGATGGACTTTTGAGGGCCATCTTCGGTGCACTTTCAGCATCTTTTAGGTAACACGGCTTCGGTTTCCAGTTTAAAATGCGACTCTGGTGGGACTCGAAACCACAACCTTTGAATGCCTACATTTCACTAGGAGTCCAATGCGCTATCCATTGCGCCACAGAGCCAAGCTTGCGCTGACTGTTTTTGCCAGGCACCTTCAAATGAAAAATATCTGCTTTTACCCATTTGTTCGTGGCATTTCAGGATGTATGCAGGCTACCTTTTTGTTATATAAGAAGAAAGAGTACAGCATCTGGCTATCTCCCAAATGTTACTCTGGATTATTTCAGCAGTCCCATCTCACTCTCATCAAACACCTGTTTCATTACATTACAAGCTATCATCACAACCCGTCTTCTAGATTTCTAAGAAAAATCAAAAACTTTCTGAATCTACTACCTGTAACCTGCTAAACTTTCAATACTCAGCAGCAGAGATGGTTGTACTTACCAACATCTGACCTCTCAAATCCACTTCTTTTGTTTCATTTAATAAAATTGGTGCCACTCATTAAAAAAAAACCATCATGAATGCTTCAGGAACTGAGACGCTCCACATTTCAAAATGTGAATTTGTTTGCACGTCCAAGGTGATATCCTTTGTGCTGCACAACAATGCTCGTGCAGCTTGCTTTGCATACTACATCTGGAGAAGATATACATTTTAGGAATGAAGCCCTTGATGGGATATTCTTCAATGATGTCCCTATGGAATCTCAAGGGCAGCTTGTTGTTTAAATTTAGGAACAAAGCTAGATTTATCATTAGCGAAAACCAAGTTTGTTGGTTATGGAAGGCAAGACTTGGCACGCTTTCATTCTCTTAGTTGATTAATTGTGTGTCATTAGTTGGTGAGGTGGTTACAAACTGTGCTGGTGAAGGTGAACTGTTTACTCCTTTCCATGAAGAGATTAGTCTGTGTTGCAGCAGACAAGTTTCCAGGGATGGACTTTTGAGGGCCATCTTCGGTGCACTTTCAGCATCTTTTAGGTAACACGGCTTCGGTTTCCAGTTTAAAATGCGACTCTGGTGGGACTCGAAGCCACAACCTTTGAATGCCTAGATTTCACTAGAAGTCCAATGCGCTATCCATTGCGCCACAGAGCCGAGCTTGCACTGACTGTTTTTGCCAGGCACCTTCAAATGAAAAATATCTGCTTTTACCCATTTGTTCGTGGCATTTCAGGATGTATGCAGGCTACCTTTTTGTTATATAAGAAGAAAGAGTACAGCATCTGGCTATCTCCCAAATGTTACTCTGGATTATTTCAGCAGTCCCATCTCACTCTCATCAAACACCTGTTTCATTACATAACAAGCTATCATCACAACCTGTCTTCTAGATTTCTAAGAAAAATCAAAAACTTTCTGAGTCTACTACCTGTAACCTGCTAAACTTTCAATACTCAGCAGCAGAGATGGTTGTACTTACCAACATCTGACCTCTCAAATCCACTTCTTTTGTTTCATTTAATGAAATTGGTGCCACTCATTAAAAAAAAACCATCATGAATGCTTCAGGAACTGAGACGCTCCACATTTCAAAATGTGAATTTGTTTGCACGTCCAAGGTGATATCCTTTGTGCTGCACAACAATGCTCATGCAGCTTGCTTTGCATACTACATCTGGAGAAGATATACATTTTAGGAATGAAGCCCTTGATGGGATATTCTTCAATGATGTCCCTATGGAATCTCAAGGGCGGCTTGTTGTTTAAATTTAGGAACAAAGCTAGATTTATCATTAGCGAAAACCAAGTTTGTTGGTTATGGAAGGCAAGACTTGGCACGCTTTCATTCTCTTAGTTGATTAATTGTATGTCATTAGTTGGTGAGGTGGTTACAAACTGTGCTGGTGAAGGTGAACTGTTTACTCCTTTCCATGAAGAGATTAGTCTGTGTTGCAGCAGACATGTTTCCAGGGATGGACTTTTGAGGGCCATCTTCGGTGCACTTTCTGCATCTTTTAGGTAACACGGCTTCGGTTTCCAGTTTAAAATGTGACTCTGGTGGGACTCAAACCCACAGCCTTTGAATGCCTACATTTCACTAGAAGTCCAATGCGCTATCCATTGCGCCACAGAGCCGAGCTTGCACTGACTGTTTTTGCCAGGCACCTTCAAATGAAAAATATCTGCTTTTACCCATTTGTTCGTGGCATTTCAGGATGTATGCAGGCTACCTTTTTGTTATATAAGAAGAAAGAGTACAGCATCTGGCTATCTCCCAAATGTTACTCTGGATTATTTCAGCAGTCCCATCTCACTCTCATCAAACACCTGTTTCATTACATAAAAAGCTATCATCACAACCTGTCTTCTAGATTTCTAAGAAAAATCAAAAACTTTCTGAGTCTACTACCTGTAACCTGCTAAACTTTCAATACTCAGCAGTAGAGATGGTTGTACTTACCAACATCTGACCTCTTAAATCCACTTCTTTTGTTTCATTTAATGAAATTGGTGCCACTCATTAAAAAAAAACCATCATGAATGCTTCAGGAACTGAGACGCTCCACATTTCAAAATGTGAATTTGTTTGCACGTCCAAGGTGATATCCTTTGTGCTGCACAACAATGCTCATGCAGCTTGCTTTGCATACTACATCTGGAGAAGATATACATTTTAGGAATGAAGCCCTTGATGGGATATTCTTCAATGATGTCCCTATGAAATCTCAAGGGCGGCTTGTTGTTTAAATTTAGGAACAAAGCTAGATTTATCATTAGCGAAAACCAAGTTTGTTGGTTATGGAAGGCAAGACTTGGCACGCTTTCATTCTCTTAGTTGATTAATTGTGTGTCATTAGTTGATGAGGTGGTTACAAACTGTGCTGGTGAAGGTGAACTGTTTACTCCTTTCCATGAAGAGCTTAGTCTGTGTTGCAGCAGACAAGTTTCCAGGGATGGACTTTTGAGGGCCATCTTCGGTGCACTTTCAGCATCTTTTAGGTAACACGGCTTCGGTTTCCAGTTTAAAATGCGACTCTGGTGGGACTCGAAACCACAACCTTTGAATGCCTACATTTCACTAGAAGTCCAATGCGCTATCCATTGCGCCACAGAGCCAAGCTTGCGCTGACTGTTTTTGCCAGGCACCTTCAAATGAAAAATATCTGCTTTTACCCATTTGTTCGTGGCATTTCAGGATGTATGCAGGCTACCTTTTTGTTATATAAGAAGAAAGAGTACAGCATCTGGCTATCTCCCAAATGTTACTCTGGATTATTTCAGCAGTCCCATCTCACTCTCATCAAACACCTGTTTCATTACATTACAAGCTATCATCACAACCCGTCTTCTAGATTTCTAAGAAAAATCAAAAACTTTCTGAATCTACTACCTGTAACCTGCTAAACTTTCAATACTCAGCAGCAGAGATGGTTGTACTTACCAACATCTGACCTCTCAAATCCACTTCTTTTGTTTCATTTAATAAAATTGGTGCCACTCATTAAAAAAAAACCATCATGAATGCTTCAGGAACTGAGACGCTCCACATTTCAAAATGTGAATTTGTTTGCACGTCCAAGGTGATATCCTTTGTGCTGCACAACAATGCTCGTGCAGCTTGCTTTGCATACTACATCTGGAGAAGATATACATTTTAGGAATGAAGCCCTTGATGGGATATTCTTCAATGATGTCCCTATGGAATCTCAAGGGCAGCTTGTTGTTTAAATTTAGGAACAAAGCTAGATTTATCATTAGCGAAAACCAAGTTTGTTGGTTATGGAAGGCAAGACTTGGCACGCTTTCATTCTCTTAGTTGATTAATTGTGTGTCATTAGTTGGTGAGGTGATTACAAACTGTGCTGGTGAAGGTGAACTGTTTACTCCTTTCCATGAAGAGATTAGTCTGTGTTGCAGCAGACAAGTTTCCAGGGATGGACTTTTGAGGGCCATCTTCGGTGCACTTTCAGCATCTTTTAGGTAACACGGCTTCGGTTTCCAGTTTAAAATGCGACTCTGGTGGGACTCGAACCCACAACCTTTGAATGCCTACATTTCACTAGAAGTCCAATGCGCTATCCATTGCGCCACAGAGCCGAGCTTGCACTGACTGTTTTTGCCAGGCACCTTCAAATGAAAAATATCTGCTTTTACCCATTTGTTCGTGGCATTTCAGGATGTATGCAGGCTACCTTTTTGTTATATAAGAAGAAAGAGTACAGCATCTGGCTATCTCCCAAATGTTACTCTGGATTATTTCAGCAGTCCCATCTCACTCTCATCAAACACCTGTTTCATTACATAACAAGCTATCATCACAACCTGTCTTCTAGATTTCTAAGAAAAATCAAAAACTTTCTGAGTCTACTACCTGTAACCTGCTAAACTTTCAATACTCAGCAGCAGAGATGGTTGTACTTACCAACATCTGACCTCTCAAATCCACTTCTTTTGTTTCATTTAATGAAATTGGTGCCACTCATTAAAAAAAACCCATCATGAATGCTTCAGGAACTGAGACGCTCCACATTTCAAAATGTGAATTTTGTTTGCACGTCCAAGGTGATATCCTTTGTGCTGCACAACAATGCTCGTGCAGCTTGCTTTGCATACTACATCTGGAGAAGATATACATTTTAGGAATGAAGCCCTTGATGGGATATTCTTCAATGATGTCCCTATGGAATCTCAAGGGCAGCTTGTTGTTTAAATTTAGGAACAAAGCTAGATTTATCATTAGCGAAAACCAAGTTTGTTGGTTATGGAAGGCAAGACTTGGCACGCTTTCATTCTCTTAGTTGATTAATTGTGTGTCATTAGTTGGTGAGGTGGTTACAAACTGTGCTGGTGAAGGTGAACTGTTTACTCCTTTCCATGAAGAGATTAGTCTGTGTTGCAGCAGACAAGTTTCCAGGGATGGACTTTTGAGGGCCATCTTCGGTGCACTTTCAGCATCTTTTAGGTAACACGGCTTCGGTTTCCAGTTTAAAATGCGACCCTGGTGGGACTCGAACCCACAACCTTTGAATGCCTACATTTCACTAGAAGTCCAATGCGCTATCCATTGCGCCACAGAGCCGAGCTTGCACTGACTGTTTTTGCCAGGCACCTTCAAATGAAAAATATCTGCTTTTACCCATTTGTTCGTGGCATTTCAGGATGTATGCAGGCTACCTTTTTGTTATATAAGAAGAAAGAGTACAGCATCTGGCTATCTCCCAAATGTTACTCTGGATTATTTCAGCAGTCCCATCTCACTCTCATCAAACACCTGTTTCATTACATAACAAGCTATCATCACAACCTGTCTTCTAGATTTCTAAGAAAAATCAAAAACTTTCTGAGTCTACTACCTGTAACCTGCTAAACTTTCAATACTCAACAGCAGAGATGGTTGTACTTACCAACATCTGACCTCTTAAATCCACTTCTTTTGTTTCATTTAATGAAATTGGTGCCACTCATTAAAAAAAACCCATCATGAATGCTTCAGGAACTGAGACGATCCACATTTCAAAATGTGAATTTGTTTGCACGTCCAAGGTGATATCCTTTGTGCTGCACAACAATGCTCATGCAGCTTGCTTTGCATACTACATCTGGAGAAGATATACATTTTAGGAATGAAGCCCTTGATGGGATATTCTTCAATGATGTCCCTATGGAATCTCAAGGGCGGCTTGTTGTTTAAATTTAGGAACAAAGCTAGATTTATCATTAGCGAAAACCAAGTTTGTTGGTTATGGATGGCAACACTTGGCACGCTCTCATTCTCTTAGTTGATTAATTGTGGGTCATTAGTTGATGAGGTGGTTACAAACTGTGCTGGTGAAGGTGAACTGTTTACTCCATTCCATGAAGAGCTTAGTCTGTGTTGCAGCAGACAAGTTTCCAGGGATGGACTTTTGAGGGCCATCTTCGGTGCACTTTCAGCATCTTTTAGGTAACACGGCTTCGGTTTCCAGTTTAAAATACGACTCTGGTGAACTCGAACCCACAACCTTTGAATGCCTACATTTCACTAGAAGTCCAGTGCGCTATCCATTGCGCCACAGAGCCGAGCTTGCACTGACTGTTTTTGCCAGGCACCTTCAAATGAAAAATATCTGCTTTTACCCATTTGTTCGTGGCATTTCAGGATGTATGCAGGCTACTTTTTTGTTATATAAGAAGAAAGAGTACAGCATCTGGCTATCTCCCAAATGTTACTCTGGATTATTTCAGCAGTCCCATCTCACTCTCATCAAACACCTGTTTCATTACATAACAAGCTATCATCACAACCTGTCTTCTAGATTTCTAAGAAAAATCAAAAACTTTCTGAGTCTACTACCTGTAACCTGCTAAACTTTCAATACTCAGCAGCAGAGATGGTTGTACTTACCAACATCTGACCTCTCAAATCCACTTCTTTTGTTTCATTTAATGAAATTGGTGCCACTCATTAAAAAATACCCATCATGAATGCTTCAGGAACTGAGACGCTCCACTTTTCAAAATGTGAATTTGTTTGCACGTCCAAGGTGATATCCTTTGTGCTGCACAACAATGCTCGTGCAGCTTGCTTTGCATACTACATCTGGAGAAGATATACATTTTAGGAATGAAGCCCTTGATGGGATATTCTTCAATGATGTCCCTATGGAATCTCAAGGGCGGCTTGTTGTTTAAATTTAGGAACAAAGCTAGATTTATCATTAGCGAAAACCAAGTTTGTTGGTTATGGAAGGCAAGACTTGGCACGCTTTCATTCTCTTAGTTGATTAATTGTGTGTCATTAGTTGGTGAGGTGGTTACAAACTGTGCTGGTGAAGGTGAACTGTTTACTCCTTTCTATGAGGAGCTTAGTCTGTGTTGCAGCAGACAAGTTTCCAGGGATGGACTTTTGAGGGCCATCTTCGGTGCACTTTCAGCATCTTTTAGGTAACACGGCTTCGGTTTCCAGTTTAAAATGCGACTCTGGTGAACTCGAACCCACAACCTTTGAATGCCTACATTTCACTAGAAGTCCAATGCGCTATCCATTGCGCCACAGAGCCGAGCTTGCACTGACTGTTTTTGCCAGGCACCTTCAAATGAAAAATATCTGCTTTTACCCATTTGTTCGTGGCATTTCAGGATGTATGCAGGCTACCTTTTTGTTATATAAGAAGAAAGAGTACAGCATCTGGCTATCTCCCAAATGTTACTCTGGATTATTTCAGCAGTCCCATCTCACTCTCATCAAACACCTGTTTCATTACATAACAAGCTATCATCACAACCTGTCTTCTAGATTTCTAAGAAAAATCAAAAACTTTCTGAGTCTACTACCTGTAACCTGCTAAACTTTCAATACTCAGCAGCAGATATGGTTGTACTTACCAACATCTGACCTCTCAAATCCACTTCTTTTGTTTCATTTAATGAAATTGGTGCCACTCATTAAAAAATACCCATCATGAATGCTTCAGGAACTGAGACGCTCCACATTTCAAAATGTGAATTTGTTTGCACGTCCAAGGTGATATCCTTTGTGCTGCACAACAATGCTCGTGCAGCTTGCTTTGCATACTACATCTGGAGAAGATATACATTTTAGGAATGAAGCCCTTGATGGGATATTCTTCAATAATGTCCCTATGGAATCTCAAGGGCGGCTTGTTGTTTAAATTTAGGAACAAAGCTAGATTTATCATTAGCGAAAACCAAGTTTGTTGGTTATGGAAGGCAAGACTTGGCACGCTTTCATTCTCTTAGTTGATTAATTGTGTGTCATTAGTTGGTGAGGTGGTTACAAACTGTGCTGGTGAAGGTGAACTGTTTACTCCTTTCTATGAAGAGCTTAGTCTGTGTTGCAGCAGACAAGTTTCCAGGGATGGACTTTTGAGGGCCATCTTCGGTGCACTTTCAGCATCTTTTAGGTAACACGGCTTCGGTTTCCAGTTTAAAATGCGACTTTGGTGGGACTCGAACCCACAACCTTTGAATGCCTACATTTTACTAGAAGTCCAACACGCTATCCATTGCGCCACAGAGCCAAGCTTGCACTAGTTGTTTTTGCCAGGCACCTTCAAATGAAAAATATCTGCTTTAACCCATTTGTTCGTGGCATTTCAGGATGTATGCAGGCTACCTTTTTGTTATATAAGAAGAAAGAGTACAGCATCTGGCTATCTCCCAAATGTTACTCTGGATTATTTCAGCAGTCCCATCTCACTCTCATCAAACACCTGTTTCATTACATAACAAGCTATCATCACAACCCGTCTTCTAGATTTCTAAGAAAAATCAAAAACTTTCTGAGTCTTCTACCTGTAACCTGCTAAACTTTCAATACTCAGCAGCAGAGATGGTTGTACTTACCAACATCTGACCTCTCAAATCCACTTCTTTTGTTTCATTTAATGAAATTGGTGCCACTCATTAAAAAAAACCCATCATGAATGCTTTAGGAACTGAGATGCTCCACATTTCAAAATGTGAATTTGTTTGCACGTCCAAGGTGATATCCTTTGTGCTGCACAACAATGCTCATGCAGCTTGCTTTGCATACTACATCTGGAGAAGATATACATTTTAGGAATGAAGCCCTTGATGGGATATTCTTCAATGATGTCCCTATGGAATCTCAAGGGCGGCTTGTTGTTTAAATTTAGGAACAAAGCTAGATTTATCATTAGCGAAAACCAAGTTTGTTGGTTATGGAAGGCAAGACTTGGCACGCTTTCATTCTCTTAGTTGATTAATTGTGTGTCATTAGTTGGTGAGGTGGTTACAAACTGTGCTGGTGAAGGTGAACTGTTTACTCCTTTCCACGAAGAGATTAGTCTGTGTTGCAGCAGACAAGTTTCCAGGGATGGTCTTTTGAGGGCCATCTTCGGTGCACTTTCAGCATCTTTTAGGTAACACGGCTTCGGTTTCCAGTTTAAAATGCGACTCTGGTGGGACTCGAACCCACAGCCTTTGAATGCCTACATTTCGCTAGAAGTCCAATGCGCTATCCATTGTGCTACAGAGCCGAGCTTGCACTGACTGTTTTTGCCAGGCACCTTCAAATGAAAAATATCTGCTTTTACCCATTTGTTCGTGGCATTTCAGGATGTATGCAGGCTACCTTTTTGTTATATAAGAAGAAAGAGTACAGCATCTGGCTATCTCCCAAATGTTACTCTGGATTATTTCAGCAGTCCCATCTCACTCTCATCAAACACCTGTTTCATTACATAACAAGCTATCATCACAACCTGTCTTCTAGATTTCTAAGAAAAATCAAAAACTTTCTGAGTCTACTACCTGTAACCTGCTAAACTTTCAATACTCAGCAGCAGAGATGGTTGTACTTACCAACATCTGACCTCTCAAATCCACTTCTTTTGTTTCATTTAATGAAATTGGTGCCACTCATTAAAAAAAAACCATCATGAATGCTTCAGGAACTGAGACGCTCCACATTTCAAAATGTGAATTTGTTTGCACGTCCAAGGTGATATCCTTTGTGCTGCACAACAATGCTCGTGCAGCTTGCTTTGCATACTACATCTGGAGAAGATATACATTTTAGGAATGAAGCCCTTGATGGGATATTCTTCAATGATGTCCCTATGGAATCTCAAGGGCAGCTTGTTGTTTAAATTTAGGAACAAAGCTAGATTTATCATTAGCGAAAACCAAGTTTGTTGGTTATGGAAGGCAAGACTTGGCACGCTTTCATTCTCTTAGTTGATTAATTGTGTGTCATTAGTTGGTGAGGTGGTTACAAACTGTGCTGGTGAAGGTGAACTGTTTACTCCTTTCCATGAAGAGATTAGTCTGTGTTGCAGCAGACAAGTTTCCAGGGATGGACTTTTGAGGGCCATCTTCGGTGCACTTTCAGCATCTTTTAGGTAACATGGCTTCGGTTTCCAGTTTAAAATGCGACTCTGGTGGGACTCGAACCCACAACCTTTGAATGCCTACATTTCACTAGAAGTCCAATGCGCTATCCATTGCGCCACAGAGCCAAGCTTGCACTGACTGTTTTTGCCAGGCACCTTCAAATGAAAAATATCTGCTTTTACCCATTTGTTCGTGGCATTTCAGGATGTATGCAGGCTACCTTTTTGTTATATAAGAAGAAAGAGTACAGCATCTGGCTATCTCCCAAATGTTACTCTGGATTATTTCAGCAGTCCCATCTCACTCTCATCAAACACCTGTTTCATTATATAACAAGCTATCATCACAACCTGTCTTCTAGATTTCTAAGAAAAATCAAAAACTTTCTGAGTCTTCTACCTGTAACCTGCTAAACTTTCAATACTCAGCAGCAGAGATGGTTGTACTTACCAACATCTGACCTCTCAAATCCACTTCTTTTGTTTCATTTAATGAAATTGGTGCCACTCATTAAAAAAAACCCATCATGAATGCTTTAGGAACTGAGACGCTCCACATTTCAAAATGTGAATTTGTTTGCATGTCCAAGGTGATATCCTTTGTGCTGCACAACAATGCTCATGCAGCTTGCTTTGTATACTACATCTGGAGAAGATATACATTTTAGGAATGAAGCCCTTGATGGGATATTCTTCAATGATGTCCCTATGGAATCTCAAGGGCGGCTTGTTGTTTAAATTTAGGAACAAAGCTAGATTTATCATTAGCGAAAACCAAGTTTGTTGGTTATGGAAGGCAAGACTTGGCACGCTTTCATTCTCTTAGTTGATTAATTGTGTGTCATTAGTTGGTGAGGTGGTTACAAACTGTGCTGGTGAAGGTGAACTGTTTACTCCTTTCCATGAAGAGATTAGTCTGTGTTGCAGCAGACATGTTTCCAGGGATGGACTTTTGAGGGCCATCTTCGGTGCACTTTCTGCATCTTTTAGGTAACACGGCTTCGGCTTCTAGTTTAAAATGCGACTCTGGTGGGACTCGAACCCACAGCCTTTGAATGCCTACATTTCACTAGAAGTCCAATGCGCTATCCATTGCGCCACAGAGCCGAGCTTGCACTGACTGTTTTTGCCAGGCACCTTCAAATGAAAAATATCTGCTTTTACCCATTTGTTCGTGGCATTTCAGGATGTATGCAGGCTACCTTTTTGTTATATAAGAAGAAAGAGTACAGCATCTGGCTATCTCCCAAATGTTACTCTGGATTATTTCAGCAGTCCCATCTCACTCTCATCAAACACCTGTTTCATTACATAACAAGCTATCATCACAACCTGTCTTCTAGATTTCTAAGAAAAATCAAAAACTTTCTGAGTCTACTACCTGTAACCTGCTAAACTTTCAATACTCAGCAGCAGATATGGTTGTACTTACCAACATCTGACCTCTCAAATCCACTTCTTTTGTTTCATTTAATGAAATTGGTGCCACTCATTAAAAAATACCCATCATGAATGCTTCAGGAACTGAGACGCTCCACATTTCAAAATGTGAATTTGTTTGCACGTCCAAGGTGATATCCTTTGTGCTGCACAACAATGCTCGTGCAGCTTGCTTTGCATACTACATCTGGAGAAGATATACATTTTAGGAATGAAGCCCTTGATGGGATATTCTTCAATAATGTCCCTATGGAATCTCAAGGGCGGCTTGTTGTTTAAATTTAGGAACAAAGCTAGATTTATCATTAGCGAAAACCAAGTTTGTTGGTTATGGAAGGCAAGACTTGGCACGCTTTCATTCTCTTAGTTGATTAATTGTGTGTCATTAGTTGGTGAGGTGGTTACAAACTGTGCTGGTGAAGGTGAACTGTTTACTCCTTTCTATGAAGAGCTTAGTCTGTGTTGCAGCAGACAAGTTTCCAGGGATGGACTTTTGAGGGCCATCTTCGGTGCACTTTCAGCATCTTTTAGGTAACACGGCTTCGGTTTCCAGTTTAAAATGCGACTTTGGTGGGACTCGAACCCACAACCTTTGAATGCCTACATTTTACTAGAAGTCCAACACGCTATCCATTGCGCCACAGAGCCAAGCTTGCACTAGTTGTTTTTGCCAGGCACCTTCAAATGAAAAATATCTGCTTTAACCCATTTGTTCGTGGCATTTCAGGATGTATGCAGGCTACCTTTTTGTTATATAAGAAGAAAGAGTACAGCATCTGGCTATCTCCCAAATGTTACTCTGGATTATTTCAGCAGTCCCATCTCACTCTCATCAAACACCTGTTTCATTACATAACAAGCTATCATCACAACCCGTCTTCTAGATTTCTAAGAAAAATCAAAAACTTTCTGAGTCTTCTACCTGTAACCTGCTAAACTTTCAATACTCAGCAGCAGAGATGGTTGTACTTACCAACATCTGACCTCTCAAATCCACTTCTTTTGTTTCATTTAATGAAATTGGTGCCACTCATTAAAAAAAACCCATCATGAATGCTTTAGGAACTGAGATGCTCCACATTTCAAAATGTGAATTTGTTTGCACGTCCAAGGTGATATCCTTTGTGCTGCACAACAATGCTCATGCAGCTTGCTTTGCATACTACATCTGGAGAAGATATACATTTTAGGAATGAAGCCCTTGATGGGATATTCTTCAATGATGTCCCTATGGAATCTCAAGGGCGGCTTGTTGTTTAAATTTAGGAACAAAGCTAGATTTATCATTAGCGAAAACCAAGTTTGTTGGTTATGGAAGGCAAGACTTGGCACGCTTTCATTCTCTTAGTTGATTAATTGTGTGTCATTAGTTGGTGAGGTGGTTACAAACTGTGCTGGTGAAGGTGAACTGTTTACTCCTTTCCACGAAGAGATTAGTCTGTGTTGCAGCAGACAAGTTTCCAGGGATGGTCTTTTGAGGGCCATCTTCGGTGCACTTTCAGCATCTTTTAGGTAACACGGCTTCGGTTTCCAGTTTAAAATGCGACTCTGGTGGGACTCGAACCCACAGCCTTTGAATGCCTACATTTCGCTAGAAGTCCAATGCGCTATCCATTGTGCTACAGAGCCGAGCTTGCACTGACTGTTTTTGCCAGGCACCTTCAAATGAAAAATATCTGCTTTTACCCATTTGTTCGTGGCATTTCAGGATGTATGCAGGCTACCTTTTTGTTATATAAGAAGAAAGAGTACAGCATCTGGCTATCTCCCAAATGTTACTCTGGATTATTTCAGCAGTCCCATCTCACTCTCATCAAACACCTGTTTCATTACATAACAAGCTATCATCACAACCTGTCTTCTAGATTTCTAAGAAAAATCAAAAACTTTCTGAGTCTACTACCTGTAACCTGCTAAACTTTCAATACTCAGCAGCAGAGATGGTTGTACTTACCAACATCTGACCTCTCAAATCCACTTCTTTTGTTTCATTTAATGAAATTGGTGCCACTCATTAAAAAAAAACCATCATGAATGCTTCAGGAACTGAGACGCTCCACATTTCAAAATGTGAATTTGTTTGCACGTCCAAGGTGATATCCTTTGTGCTGCACAACAATGCTCGTGCAGCTTGCTTTGCATACTACATCTGGAGAAGATATACATTTTAGGAATGAAGCCCTTGATGGGATATTCTTCAATGATGTCCCTATGGAATCTCAAGGGCAGCTTGTTGTTTAAATTTAGGAACAAAGCTAGATTTATCATTAGCGAAAACCAAGTTTGTTGGTTATGGAAGGCAAGACTTGGCACGCTTTCATTCTCTTAGTTGATTAATTGTGTGTCATTAGTTGGTGAGGTGGTTACAAACTGTGCTGGTGAAGGTGAACTGTTTACTCCTTTCCATGAAGAGATTAGTCTGTGTTGCAGCAGACAAGTTTCCAGGGATGGACTTTTGAGGGCCATCTTCGGTGCACTTTCAGCATCTTTTAGGTAACATGGCTTCGGTTTCCAGTTTAAAATGCGACTCTGGTGGGACTCGAACCCACAACCTTTGAATGCCTACACTTCACTAGAAGTCCAATGCGCTATCCATTGCGCCACAGAGCCAAGCTTGCACTGACTGTTTTTGCCAGGCACCTTCAAATGAAAAATATCTGCTTTTACCCATTTGTTCGTGGCATTTCAGGATGTATGCAGGCTACCTTTTTGTTATATAAGAAGAAAGAGTACAGCATCTGGCTATCTCCCAAATGTTACTCTGGATTATTTCAGCAGTCCCATCTCACTCTCATCAAACACCTGTTTCATTATATAACAAGCTATCATCACAACCTGTCTTCTAGATTTCTAAGAAAAATCAAAAACTTTCTGAGTCTTCTACCTGTAACCTGCTAAACTTTCAATACTCAGCAGCAGAGATGGTTGTACTTACCAACATCTGACCTCTCAAATCCACTTCTTTTGTTTCATTTAATGAAATTGGTGCCACTCATTAAAAAAAACCCATCATGAATGCTTTAGGAACTGAGACGCTCCACATTTCAAAATGTGAATTTGTTTGCATGTCCAAGGTGATATCCTTTGTGCTGCACAACAATGCTCATGCAGCTTGCTTTGTATACTACATCTGGAGAAGATATACATTTTAGGAATGAAGCCCTTGATGGGATATTCTTCAATGATGTCCCTATGGAATCTCAAGGGCGGCTTGTTGTTTAAATTTAGGAACAAAGCTAGATTTATCATTAGCGAAAACCAAGTTTGTTGGTTATGGAAGGCAAGACTTGGCACGCTTTCATTCTCTTAGTTGATTAATTGTGTGTCATTAGTTGGTGAGGTGGTTACAAACTGTGCTGGTGAAGGTGAACTGTTTACTCCTTTCCATGAAGAGATTAGTCTGTGTTGCAGCAGACATGTTTCCAGGGATGGACTTTTGAGGGCCATCTTCGGTGCACTTTCTGCATCTTTTAGGTAACACGGCTTCGGCTTCTAGTTTAAAATGCGACTCTGGTGGGACTCGAACCCACAGCCTTTGAATGCCTACATTTCACTAGAAGTCCAATGCGCTATCCATTGCGCCACAGAGCCGAGCTTGCACTGACTGTTTTTGCCAGGCACCTTCAAATGAAAAATATCTGCTTTTACCCATTTGTTCGTGGCATTTCAGGATGTATGCAGGCTACCTTTTTGTTATATAAGAAGAAAGAGTACAGCATCTGGCTATCTCCCAAATGTTACTCTGGATTATTTCAGCAGTCCCATCTCACTCTCATCAAACACCTGTTTCATTACATAACAAGCTATCATCACAACCCATCTTCTAGATTTCTAAGAAAAATCAAAAACTTTCTGAGTCTACTACCTGTAACCTGCTAAACTTTCAATACTCAGCAGCAGAGATGGTTGTACTTACCAACATCTGACCTCTTAAATCCACTTCTTTTGTTTCATTTAATGAAATTGGTGCCACTCATTAAAAAAAACCCATCATGAATGCTTCAGGAACTGAGACGCTCCACATTTCAAAATGTGAATTTGTTTGCACGTCCAAGGTGATATCCTTTGTGCTGCACAACAATGCTCATGCAGCTTGCTTTGCATACTACATCTGGAGAAGATATACATTTTAGGAATGAAGCCCTTGATGGGATATTCTTCAATGATGTCCCTATGGAATCTCAAGGGCGGCTTGTTGTTTAAATTTAGGAACAAAGCTAGATTTATCATTAGCGAAAACCAAGTTTGTTGGTTATGGAAGGCAAGACTTGGCACGCTTTCATTCTCTTAGTTGATTAATTGTGTGTCATTAGTTGGTGAGGTGGTTACAAACTGTGCTGGTGAAGGTGAACTGTTTACTCCTTTCCATGAAGAGATTAGTCTGTGTTGCAGCAGACAAGTTTCCAGGGATGGACTTTTGAGGGCCATCTTCGGTGCACTTTCAGCATCTTTTAGGTAACACGGCTTCGGTTTCCAGTTTAAAATGCGACTCTGGTGGGACTCGAACCCACAGCCTTTGAATGCCTACATTTCGCTAGAAGTCCAATGCGCTATCCATTGTGCTACAGAGCCGAGCTTGCACTGACTGTTTTTGCCAGGCACCTTCAAATGAAAAATATCTGCTTTTACCCATTTGTTCGTGGCATTTCAGGATGTATGCAGGCTACCTTTTTGTTATATAAGAAGAAAGAGTACAGCATCTGGCTATCTCCCAAATGTTACTCTGGATTATTTCAGCAGTCCCATCTCACTCTCATCAAACACCTGTTTCATTACATTACAAGCTATCATCACAACCCGTCTTCTAGATTTCTAAGAAAAATCTAAAACTTTCTGAATCTACTACCTGTAACCTGCTAAACTTTCAATACTCAGCAGCAGAGATGGTTGTACTTACCAACATCTGACCTCTCAAATCCACTTCTTTTGTTTCATTTAATGAAATTGGTGCCACTCATTAAAAAATACCCATCATGAATGCTTCAGGAACTGAGACGCTCCACATTTCAAAATGTGAATTTGTTTGCACGTCCAAGGTGATATCCTTTGTGCTGCACAACAATGCTCGTGCAGCTTGCTTTGCATACTACATCTGGAGAAGATATACATTTTAGGAATGAAGCCCTTGATGGGATATTCTTCAATAATGTCCCTATGGAATCTCAAGGGCGGCTTGTTGTTTAAATTTAGGAACAAAGCTAGATTTATCATTAGCGAAAACCAAGTTTGTTGGTTATGGAAGGCAAGACTTGGCACGCTTTCATTCTCTTAGTTGATTAATTGTGTGTCATTAGTTGGTGAGGTGGTTACAAACTGTGCTGGTGAAGGTGAACTGTTTACTCCTTTCTATGAAGAGCTTAGTCTGTGTTGCAGCAGACAAGTTTCCAGGGATGGACTTTTGAGGGCCATCTTCGGTGCACTTTCAGCATCTTTTAGGTAACACGGCTTCCATTTCCAGTTTAAAATGCAACTCTGGTGGGACTCGAACCCACAACCTTTGAATGCCTACATTTTACTAGAAGTCCAATGCGCTATCCATTGCGCCACAGAGCCAAGCTTGCGCTAGTTGTTTTTGCCAGGCACCTTCAAATGAAAAATATCTGCTTTAACCCATTTGTTCGTGGCATTTCAGGATGTATGCAGGCTACCTTTTTGTTATATAAGAAGAAAGAGTACAGCATCTGGCTATCTCCCAAATGTTACTCTGGATTATTTCAGCAGTCCCATCTCACTCTCATCAAACACCTGTTTCATTACATAACAAGCTATCATCACAACCCGTCTTCTAGATTTCTAAGAAAAATCAAAAACTTTCTGAGTCTTCTACCTGTAACCTGCTAAACTTTCAATACTCAGCAGCAGAGATGGTTGTACTTACCAACATCTGACCTCTCAAATCCACTTCTTTTGTTTCATTTAATGAAATTGGTGCCACTCATTAAAAAAAACCCATCATGAATGCTTTAGGAACTGAGACGCTCCACATTTCAAAATGTGAATTTGTTTGCACGTCCAAGGTGATATCCTTTGTGCTGCACAACAATGCTCATGCAGCTTGCTTTGCATACTACATCTGGAGAAGATATACATTTTAGGAATGAAGCCCTTGATGGGATATTCTTCAATGATGTCCCTATGGAATCTCAAGGGCGGCTTGTTGTTTAAATTTAGGAACAAAGCTAGATTTATCATTAGCGAAAACCAAGTTTGTTGGTTATGGAAGGCAAGACTTGGCACGCTTTCATTCTCTTAGTTGATTAATTGTGTGTCATTAGTTGGTGAGGTGGTTACAAACTGTGCTGGTGAAGGTGAACTGTTTACTCCTTTCTATGAAGAGCTTAGTCTGTGTTGCAGCAGACAAGTTTCCAGGGATGGACTTTTGAGGGCCATCTTCGGTGCACTTTCAGCATCTTTTAGGTAACACGGCTTCCATTTCCAGTTTAAAATGCAACTCTGGTGGGACTCGAACCCACAACCTTTGAATGCCTACATTTTACTAGAAGTCCAACGCGCTATCCATTGCGCCACAGAGCCAAGCTTGCACTAGTTGTTTTTGCCAGGCACCTTCAAATGAAAAATATCTGCTTTAACCCATTTGTTCGTGGCATTTCAGGATGTATGCAGGCTACCTTTTTGTTATATAAGAAGAAAGAGTACAGCATCTGGCTATCTCCCAAATGTTACTCTGGATTATTTCAGCAGTCCCATCTCACTCTCATCAAACACCTGTTTCATTACATAACAAGCTATCATCACAACCCGTCTTCTAGATTTCTAAGAAAAATCAAAAACTTTCTGAGTCTTCTACCTGTAACCTGCTAAACTTTCAATACTCAGCAGCAGAGATGGTTGTACTTACCAACATCTGACCTCTCAAATCCACTTCTTTTGTTTCATTTAATGAAATTGGTGCCACTCATTAAAAAAAACCCATCATGAATGCTTTAGGAACTGAGACGCTCCACATTTCAAAATGTGAATTTGTTTGCACGTCCAAGGTGATATCCTTTGTGCTGCACAACAATGCTCATGCAGCTTGCTTTGCATACTACATCTGGAGAAGATATACATTTTAGGAATGAAGCCCTTGATGGGATATTCTTCAATGATGTCCCTATGGAGTCTCAAGGGCGGCTTGTTGTTTAAATTTAGGAACAAAGCTAGATTTATCATTAGCGAAAACCAAGTTTGTTGGTTATGGAAGGCAAGACTTGGCACGCTTTCATTCTCTTAGTTGATTAATTGTGTGTCATTAGTTGGTGAGGTGGTTACAAACTGTGCTGGTGAAGGTGAACTGTATACTCCTTTCCATGAAGAGATTAGTCTGTGTTGCAGCAGACAAGTTTCCAGGGATGGACTTTTGAGGGCCATCTTCGGTGCACTTTCAGCATCTTTTAGGTAACACGGCTTCGGTTTCCAGTTTAAAATGCGACTCTGGTGGGACTCGAACCCACAGCCTTTGAATGCCTACATTTCGCTAGAAGTCCAATGCGCTATCCGTTGTGCTACAGAGCCGAGCTTGCACTGACTGTTTTTGCCAGGCACCTTCAAATGAAAAATATCTGCTTTTACCCATTTGTTCGTGGCATTTCAGGATGTATGCAGGCTACCTTTTTGTTATATAAGAAGAAAGAGTACAGCATCTGGCTATCTCCCAAATGTTACTCTGGATTATTTCAGCAGTCCCATCTCACTCTCATCAAACACCTGTTTCATTACATTACAAGCTATCATCACAACCCGTCTTCTAGATTTCTAAGAAAAATCAAAAACTTTCTGAATCTACTACCTGTAACCTGCTAAACTTTCAATACTCAGCAGCAGAGATGGTTGTACTTACCAACATCTGACCTCTCAAATCCACTTCTTTTGTTTCATTTAATAAAATTGGTGCCACTAATTAAAAAAAAACCATCATGAATGCTTCAGGAACTGAGACGCTCCACATTTCAAAATGTGAATTTGTTTGCACGTCCAAGGTGATATCCTTTGTGCTGCACAACAATGCTCATGCAGCTTGCTTTGCATACTACATCTGGAGAAGATATACATTTTAGGAATGAAGCCCTTGATGGGATATTCTTCAATGATGTCCCTATGAAATCTCAAGGGCGGCTTGTTGTTTAAATTTAGGAACAAAGCTAGATTTATCATTAGCGAAAACCAAGTTTGTTGGTTATGGATGGCAACACTAGGCACGCTCTCATTCTCTTAGTTGATTAATTGTGGGTCATTAGTTGATGAGGTGGTTACAAACTGTGCTGGTGAAGGTGAACTGTTTACTCCTTTCCATGAAGAGCTTAGTCTGTGTTGCAGCAGACAAGTTTCCAGGGATGGACTTTTGAGGGCCATCTTCGGTGCACTTTCAGCATCTTTTAGGTAACACGGCTTCGGTTTCCAGTTTAAAATGCAACTCTGGTGGGACTCAAACCCACAACCTTTGAATGCCTACATTTCACTAGAAGTCCAATGCACTATCCATTGCGCCACAGAGCCAAGCTTGCACTGACTGTTTTTGCCAGGCACCTTCAAATGAAAAATATCTGCTTTTACCCATTTGTTCGTGGCATTTCAGGATGTATGCAGGCTACCTTTTTGTTATATAAGAAGAAAGAGTACAGCATCTGGCTATCTCCCAAATGTTACTCTGGATTATTTCAGCAGTCCCATCTCACTCTCATCAAACACCTGTTTCATTACATAACAAGCTATCATCACAACCCGTCTTCTAGATTTCTAAGAAAAATCAAAAACTTTCTGAATCTACTACCTGTAACCTGCTAAACTTTCAATACTCAGCAGCAGAGATGGTTGTACTTACCAACATCTGACCTCTCAAATCCACTTCTTTTGTTTCATTTAATGAAATTGGTGCCACTCATTAAAAAAAAACCATCATGAATGCTTCAGGAACTGAGACGTAGTGTTGGGCGAACAGTGTTCGCCAGTGTTCGGGTTCTGCAGAACATCACCCTGTTCGGGTGATGTTCGAGTTCGGCCGAACACCTGACGGTGCTCGGCCAAACCGTTCGGCCACATGGCCGAACTAAGAGCGCATGGCCGAACGTTCCCCGAACGTTCGGCTAGCGCTGTGATTGGCCGAACGGGTCACGTGGTTCGGGCCCGAACGCGCTCTGATTGGCCGAATGGTCACGTGGTTCGGGTAAATAAATACCCGAACCACGTCATATCTCCGCCATTTGTCTGTGGGTTTAGCTTTGGGTAGGCAGGCAGGGTAGTTCGCTCTCCAGCCACGCTAGCCAAGGTCCCCCCCAGTCATTGTGTGTCGCTGCTGGGAACAGTAGTACACCGCTCGCTCAGCCACACTATATATAGCATTGTTTACTGCCACTGTGTACCTCGCTCAGCCACGCTATATATATAGCATTGTGTTTTCTGACACTCTGTGTACACGGCTTAGCCTGACTAATATAGCATTGTGTGTACTGCCACTGTGCACCTCGCTCAGCCACGCTATATATAGCATTGTGTGTACTGCCACTGTGCACCTCGCTCAGCCACGCTATATATAGCATTGTGTGTACTGCCACTGTGCACCTCGCTTAGCCACGCTATATATATAGCATTGTGTTTTCTGACACTCTGTGTACACGGCTTAGCCTGACTAATATAGCATTGTGTGTACTGCCACTGTGCACCTCGCTCAGCCACGCTATATATAGCATTGTGTGTACTGCCACTGTGCACCTCGCTCAGCCACGCTATATATAGCATTGTGTGTACTGCCACTGTGCACCTCGCTCAGCCACGCTATATATAGCATTGTGTGTACTGCCACTGTGCACCTCGCTCAGCCACGCTATATATATAGCATTGTGTTTTCTGACACTCTGTGTACACGGCTTAGCCTGACTAATATAGCATTGTGTGTACTGCCACTGTGCACCTCGCTCAGCCACGCTATATATAGCATTGTGTTTACTGCCACTCTGTGTACACCGCTCAGCCAGACTATATACCGTTGTTTACTGACACTCTGTGTACACCGCTCAGCCAGACTATATACCATTGTTTACTGACACTCTGTGTACACCGCTCAGCCAGACTATATACCATTGTTTACTGACACTCTGTGTACACCGCTCAGCCAGACTATATACCATTGTTTACTGACACTCTGTGTACACCGCTCAGCCAGACTATATACCATTGTTTACTGACACTCTGTGTACACCACTCAGCCAGACTATATACCATTGTTTACTGACACTCTGTGTACACCGCTCAGCCAGACTATATACCATTGTTTACTGACACTCTGTGTACACCGCTCAGCCAGACTATATACCATTGTTTACTGACACTCTGTGTACACCGCTCAGCCAGACTATATAGCATTGTTTACTGACACTCTGTGTACACCTCTCAGCCAGACTATATTGCATTGTTTACTGACACTCTGTGTACACCGCTCAGCCAGACTATATACCATTGTTTACTGACACTCTGTGTACACCGCTCAGCCAGACTATATACCATTGTTTACTGACACTCTGTGTACACCGCTCAGCCAGACTATATACCATTGTTTACTGACACTCTGTGTACACCGCTCAGCCAGACTATATACCATTGTTTACTGACACTCTGTGTACACCGCTCAGCCAGACTATATACCATTGTTTACTGACACTCTGTGTACACTGCTCAGCCAGACTATATACCATTGTTTACTGCCACTCTGATTCTGCTGGGAACAGTAGTACACCGCTCGCTCAGCCAGACTATATGGCATTGTGTTTACTGCCACTCTGTGTACACCGCTCAGCCACACTATATAGCATTGCGTACTCTGCCAGTCAGTGTGTATATTGCTGGGATCAGTAATACTCCACTCACCGTCAACCACTATATGAGCTCAACATGAGTTCCCCAGAGACCTCCGCTGTGAGCAGCACTCCCAACAACAGCAACAGCCAACGCCCCACGCAAGCTATAACATCCACCCCAGCAGCCAGTGGTCAGCAGCAGCCCTCCCCGGAGGAGAACGTTGTGTCCATCGGTCCGGCGCCAGAGCGATTAATGAGAGCTGCCATTGAGGAGATGATGGGGCCTGATGTGGAGGAGGAGGTCTGGCTCAGGCCAGCATCCCAAGTTAATGTTGAGGACGATGAGGGGTCTGTGTCTGGGGATGTTGGGGTGGCAGAGGTGGTGGGTGGGTCAGACTCAGGAGAAGAGTTGTATGATGAGGATGATGATCGGGACCATCTGTATGTGCCTCAGAGTCTGACCCCGGAAAACATGTTGTATCGTGTGTTTAGGTACTAAAATCTGCGTTCCCTCCCAGTAGTGTTGGGCGAACAGTGTTTGCCACTGTTCGGGTTCTGCAGAACATCACCCTGTTCGGGGTGACTATATAGCAGACTATATAGCATTGTGTTTAATGCCACTCTGTGTACACGGCTCAGCCACACTATATAGCATTGTGTTTACTTCCACTCTGTGTCTGCTGGGAACAGTAGTACACCGCTCACCCGCCACTGTATAGCATTGTGCTCTGTGTCGCTGCTGACAAAAGTGGTACACCGCTCACCCACCACTGTATAGCATTTCTGTACTGCCACTGTACTGCTGCCAGTCAGCGTGTACTTTAAGGATAAGTGAAATGAGGAAGAAATCCGGTGAAAGAGGGAGGGGCAAGGGAAGAGGTGTTTCCCCTGACGGTTCACGTACAGGCCACAGGGGAGCACCCAAGAAAACCCACTCAATACCGCCCATGTTGTCCAGGACAACAACCCTCACAGATCCAAAAGAACAGGACCAGATAATTACTTGGATGACCTCTCAAGCGTCCAGCAGTGGGTTAAGCAGCACCAGCACATCACGCACGAGGTCCGAGTCCTCAGCCAGTTACAAGGAGCCAGTGGGCACAAAGCTGACACAACCGGCAGCGACACCACGCACACAACTGCCAGATAACCAGACGACGTTGGAGTGAGCTGCGCAGAGGTTGTTCTGGGGAGTTCTACTCCACGGCGGCGGCCCCCACAATGACATATGACGAGTTTGAGGAGATGGAAGAGGAGGGTATGGACAATGTGGACATAGACCCAGATTTTGTTTGTGAACGAGAACATCGCCGTCGTAGCAGCAGCACAGATGAGTCTGTTGAGGAACCCACTGCTGCACGAGTTCGCCTTGTGCCACAAGGTAGGCGGCGCGCAATTTCAGGCACCGCAAGCATGGTTCAAGTGAGAGGCAAAAGAGGCGCAAACAGAAATCGCCAGCAAGGCAGGTGCTCCAAAGTCTGGGCTTTCTTTGAAGACTGCACTGAGGATGTTACCATGGCGATTTGCAAGGTGTGCAAGACCCGCCTGAGCAGGGGGAAAAGTATTAACAACCTCTCCACAACCAGCATGAGCCGCCACATTCTATCCAAACATCCCACACTGTGGGCAAACGCGGCAGGACAGGGTACCACCAGCAACACTGCCTCCCTTGGGTTCACCAGACTCACCACCAGACCCGCCTCAGCAGCAGCAGTAGTCCAGCCATTGCGTGGTTCACAACATTCACAAACATCAGACGATGCTGACACTGTCACTTTCCGGACTAGTGCTCTTGAGGTCTCCCAGTGTTCATCAAACACAACAACCAACAGCCCTTCGGTGTGCAGCCCTACGGTTGAGTTGTCTGTCTCTGAGATGTTTGAGCGCAAGAGGAAATTGCCAGCAAATGACCCCCGGGCCGTGGCAGTAACAGCCAGCCAGCATAGCCAAGGTTCTGGCCTGCGAAATGCTGCCATATCGAGTGGTGGAGACAAACAGCTTCAAGGGCATGATGTCAGTGGCCATCCCACGTTACGTGGTTCCCAGCCGCTACCACTTTGCGCGCTCTGCAGTGCCTGAGTTGCATGAGCACGTGGTCAGCTAAATAACCCGAAGCTTGAAGAATGCCGTTGCCTGCAAGGTTCACCTCACCACTGACACCTGGACGAGTGCGTTCGGCCAGGGTCGATACATCTCCCTTACCGCGCACTGGGTGAACCTTGTGGAGCCTGGCAGCGATTCCTCACCTGCTACGGCGCGGGTGTTGCCCACGCCGCAAACAGCTGCACCGCCGTCCCTCCCACTGGATAACAGCAGCACCTACCTCTCTGACTCCTTCTCCTCCAACGCATCTCAAAGCTGTACCTCATCCGGAAACGCTAACCCAGCACCAGCAGCAGTAGGATCGTGGAAGCAGTGCAGCACAGCTGTTGGCATGCGTCAGCAAGCGTTGCTGAAGCTGATCTGCCTTGGGGATAAGCAGAACACAGGGGAGGAAATTTGGAGGGGAATAAAGGAACAGACAGATTTGTGGCTGGCACCGCTGGACCTGAAACCGGGCATGAAGCTAGACACCTGGCACGAACTGGCAATGTACGCAATAGAGGTGCTGGCTTGCCCGGCAGCCAGCGTTATGTCGGAACGCTGTTTCAGTGCTGCCGGAGGCATCGTCACAGATCGGCGTATCCGCCTCTCCACAGAAAATGCAGACCGTCTGACTCAAATTAAAATGAATCAATCCTGGATTGGAAACGACTACGCAACACTCCAGGACCCCAACCAAGTAACATGACCAATGAACATCTGGGATGGTTTAGCGTTTCTGGTCCCTGTTTATTGAACCTCTCATCTGTATTACATTTATGACTGCATGGCGGTACAAAGCATGCTATCCGCACGCTTCTTGTCCTCATGCAAGGCCTGGGTTGTTGTGTCTCACAAAGCGTGGCCTTCTCCTCCTGCGCCTCCTCCTGTTCCATTACGTCTCCTGCTGCTGGGTTAGCGTTGCCGCGTAGTCCCTGTTTATTGAACCACTTATCTTTATTACATTTATGACTGCATGGCGGTACAAAGCATGCTATCCGCACGCTTCTTGCCCTCATGCAAGGCCTGGGTTGTTGTGTCTCACAAAGCGTGGCCTTCTCCTCCTGCGCCTCCTCCTGTTCCATCACGTCTGCTGCTGCTGGGTTAGCGTTGCCGCGTGGTCCCTGTTTATTGAACCACTTATCTTTATTACATTTATGACTGCATGGCGGTACAAAGCATGCTATCCGCACGCTTCTTGCCCTCATGCAAGGCCTGGGTTGTTGTGTCTCACAAAGCGTGGCCTTCTCCTCCTGCGCCTCCTCCTGTTCCATCACGTCTGCTGCTGCTGGGTTAGCGTTGCCGCGTGGTCCCTGTTTATTGAACCACTTATCTTTATTACATTTATGACTGCATGGCGGTACAAAGCATGCTATCCGCACGCTTCTTGCCCTCATGCAAGGCCTGGGTTGTTGTGTCTCACAAAGCGTGGCCTTCTCCTCCTGCGCCTCCTCCTGTTCCATCACGTCTGCTGCTGCTGGGTTAGCGTTGCCGCGTGGTCCCTGTTTATTGAACCACTTATCTTTATTACATTTATGACTGCATGGCGGTACAAAGCATGCTATCCGCACGCTTCTTGCCCTCATGCAAGGCCTGGGTTGTTGTGTCTCACAAAGCGTGGCCTTCTCCTCCTGCGCCTCCTCCTGTTCCATCACGTGTGCTGCTGCTGCTGCTGCTGGGTTAGCGTTGCCGGTCCTTGTTTATGGAACCTCTTATCTTTATTACATTTATGACTGCATGGCGGTACAAAGCATGCTATCCGCACGCTTCTTGCCCTCATGCAAGGCCTGGGTTGTTGTGTCTCACAAAGCGTGGCCTTCTCCTCCTGCGCCTCCTCCTGTTCCATCACGTGTGCTGCTGCTGGGTTAGCGTTACCGGTCCCTTTTCCTGGAACCTCTTATATGTATTACATTTATGACTGCATGCCGACAAAAAACATGTTACCTGTGCAAAGAAAACAGACATTTCCCACATTTAAAAGACAGTTTTCCCTTTGAAACTTTAAAATCGATTTTCTCAAAAACTATAAGCTCTTTTTGCTAATTTTTTTTTTCCTCTTGTACCCACTCCCAAGGTGCACATACCCTGTAAATTTGGGGTATGTAGCATGTAAGGAGGCTTTACAAACCACAAAAGTTCGGGTCCCCATTGACTTCCATTATGTTCGGAGTTCGGGTCGAACACCCGAACATCGCGGCCATGTTCGGCCTGTTCGGCCCGAACCCGAACATCTAGATGTTCGCCCAACACTACTGAGACGCTCCACATTTCAAAATGTGAATTTGTTTGCACGTCCAAGGTGATATCCTTTGTGCTGCACAACAATGCTCATGCAGCTTGCTTTGCATACTACATCTGGAGAAGATATACATTTTAGGAATGAAGCCCTTGATGGGATATTCTTCAATGATGTCCCTATGAAATCTCAAGGGCGGCTTGTTGTTTAAATTTAGGAACAAAGCTAGATTTATCATTAGCGAAAACCAAGTTTGTTGGTTATGGATGGCAACACTTGGCACGCTCTCATTCTCTTAGTTGATTAATTGTGGGTCATTAGTTGATGAGGTGGTTATAAACTGTGCTGGTGAAGGTGAACTGTTTACTCCATTCCATGAAGAGCTTAGTCTGTGTTGCAGCAGACAAGTTTCCAGGGATGGACTTTTGAGGGCCATCTTCGGTGCACTTTCAGCATCTTTTAGGTAACACGGCTTCGGTTTCCAGTTTAAAATGCGACTCTGGTGGGACTCGAACCCACAACCTTTGAATGCCTACATTTCACTAGAAGTCCAATGCGCTATCCATTGCGCCACAGAGCCGAGCTTGCACTGACTGTTTTTGCCAGGCACCTTCAAATGAAAAATATCTGCTTTTACCCATTTGTTCATGGCATTTCAGGATGTATGCAGGCTACCTTTTTGTTATATAAGAAGAAAGAGTACAGCATCTGGCTATCTCCCAAATGTTACTCTGGATTATTTCAGCAGTCCCATCTCACTCTCATCAAACACCTGTTTCATTACATAACAAGCTATCATCACAACCCGTCTTCTAGATTTCTAAGAAAAATCAAAAACTTTCTGAATCTACTACCTGTAACCTGCTAAACTTTCAATACTCAGCAGCAGAGATGGTTGTACTTACCAACATCTGACCTCTCAAATCCACTTCTTTTGTTTCATTTAATGAAATTGGTGCCACTCATTAAAAAAAACCCATCATGAATGCTTCAGGAACTGAGACGCTCCACATTTCAAAATGTGAATTTGTTTGCACGTCCAAGGTGATATTCTTTGTGCTGCACAACAATGCTCGTGCAGCTTGCTTTGCATACTACATCTGGAGAAGATATACATTTTAGGAATGAAGCCCTTGATGGGATATTCTTCAATGATGTCCCTATGAAATCTCAAGGGCGGCTTGTTGTTTAAATTTAGGAACAAAGCTAGATTTATCATTAGCGAAAACCAAGTTTGTTGGTTATGGATGGCAACACTTGGCACGCTCTCATTCTCTTAGTTGATTAATTGTGGGTCATTAGTTGATGAGGTGGTTACAAACTGTGCTGGTGAAGGTGAACTGTTTACTCCTTTCCATGAAGAGCTTAGTCTGTGTTGCAGCAGACAAGTTTCCAGGGATGGACTTTTGAGGGCCATCTTCGGTGCACTTTCAGCATCTTTTAGGTAACACGGCTTCGGTTTCCAGTTTAAAATGCAACTCTGGTGGGACTCGAACCCACAACCTTTGAATGCCTACATTTCACTAGAAGTCCAATGCGCTATCCATTGCGCCACAGAGCCGAGCTTGCACTGACTGTTTTTGCCAGGCACCTTC